>NW_027150650.1:3176496-3573682 GCF_020800215.1 Phytophthora ramorum
CCAGGAAGACGGCTCGGATGATGTAAACTTGGTCGCCGTACAAGTTCAAGAAGATGCTGGAGGAGAAGATGGCCAGGACCGGAGGCCGACTGATTGTGCGCACCGAGCCGTTCACTAGCAAGACCTGCTCGCTCTGCGGGAGAATCAACCACGGGTTAACGCGACAGAAGGTCTTCAGGTGCCCGCACTTGCGGCTACGTGTGCGACCGGGACACTAACGGGGCTCGTAACATCTACCTGATGAACGAGCACATGCTCAGCAAGAACTAGCTCTCCGGGTCTGGGTTCTCAAGCGGTGGAGCCTGCACTGTGGTGTCCCTGGGGGTATTCTCAATCTCATTAAGTCCCGAATCAAAGGAAGTTGTAGTTAGGGCGTAGTGGAGGAGGTCTGTAGGTCTAACTATAATCGAGGCGGACGGGTTACGTGCATGTTGTATTGGCAAAGGGAAGAGCGAAGGGCGCCGGAGAGATGAAGGACGAAGAGAAGAAATGCGAGTGGGTGGAGTCCGGCTCAGAGGACGTGAAGAAACTGAAGAAGGGCGAGGTGACCTCTGCAATCACACGTCTGGCGACCGAAATCAACAAACTACATGAAGAGTTTAGTCTGGAGAACAAGTTGAGGAAAATGCAGCCCCCAGTGGCCGAACAAATCTATGTGCTGGTGCGGGTCCCATCGGGAAAAAAATCACTCGAGTGGTTAAATGGTTTGCCGACGAGCCTGTTGGTATCCAAACGAAGAAACTTAGAGTAGGGATCGTATCGTGAGGTATTCGCTTTTCCTCCCGGTTTGAGCCCGATTTTCTCCATACACAATGTTGCAACTTTTGTGCATCCAGAAACTTTGTCGTTTATGTGAGGCTCCGCCCGCACACCTCTTTGCCTCGTCGGACACGCGTTTGGTCACCTCCATCGGCACGAGCACACTCGACGAACTCGAACTTCACGTTGCTATCTATCCTGCTCGGAACCGAAATATAATATGGTCCCAACGAGGAGTGAAAGAGACTACTGGACCAAATCTATGTTCTACGTGTATTATCAGCGAAAGTCAGCTGCAGTACTTGCACGAATGGCCACGCTAAATCCGTGTAAAGGACGGCATCAGAGAGTTGATAGCGAAAACCCCGTATTGTTCTTACCTGGTCGGAGCTTTGTCTTTGCCCGGACACTCGGACACTTCTGAAATTGGTACGAGGACACTCATCACCGATACCAACTCCAGCTCGACATCATCATCCTCAACATTAGTAGGAGTATCCTCCGTTTCAGATTCAGCCCGTTCCTCGTCAGCTTCAGACACCAACTCCACATTGACATCATCATCACTGTCAGCATTGCTCAGATCTTCGTCCGTCCCCGAGTCGGAGCTTGGCTGCTCATCATCAGCCTCGGACACCAACCCCAACTCGACGGATTCCTCATTGTCACTCGTTGTTGCTGATTCCGTCTCTGAATCGGAACTCTGCTGTTCGTCGCCAGTCTCACATACCAACTCCAACTCGATGGCTTCCTCGTTGACATTCGTTAGCGTAGGATTTGTCACGGGCTCGGGACTTGGCTGATTCTGCTTAGTCTCCGGCAACTTGGCTTTGCCATATCGATTCGTCGGCATAACATTTGCCATTGGATCAGGAGTTGGTTGATCTTGCTTGGTCTTCGACACCTTGACATCCATTTCATCGTTCGTCGACGCACCTTCCGCGCCTGGGGACTCCGTATTTGCCTGGACATCGTCCGTCTCCAATAGTAGAGCTTGCTGTTGTTGAACCACGCACCTTCGTTTGCTGCGTCGTGGATTTTGCTGAGTATTTGCTGTTCTTTTTTGTTTCCTCGTCGCTTTGAAGTTTAGTGGCGCCATGTTCTCAGTCTTCCCGGTGCTCTTAGTCGCCTGGTTCTCCTGCTTTTTGGTTGTACTCTTAGGTCGTGCAGTCTTAGCGACAGCAGATTTGTCCGAGGAGGCCGGTGGTCTTGTATTACTCGACTTCTTCTGAGCTGATCGGGTCCTGGGACCGATATCGCTAGTGGCCTCCTTCTCCCCCTTCACTTCCGAGTCAGACCCCGAACCGGTATTTGTTGCACGACCCGAACGCGTTCGTGGTGGTGGTCCCCTCTCAGATCCATCAGTTCCATCAGCTTGGCTGTGGTCGTAGCACTTGGCATTTGCCCAAATAGGTTCTCTGCACCGCGGATACGAGCATCGCGAACCTTCGTTATGCTTGGGACATAGTCCACCTTGCGCAGCAAACATGGAGCAGTCTGAATATGAACACCGATAGTCTTCTCCATGTGCAGCACATAATCCCTCTTTTTTCTTGGCTCGCTTACTCCAGCCTGCCTGCGAGCATCGATCGGCTCCTCCATGCTGAAAGCACTTGTCGCCAGTAAGAGCACTTTCGTGCAGTCTCCAACCGAACACCGTCTGCCTCGTCCTCCATGAGCTGCACAAAGTCCTTTCCGTCGGGCAGCTCTGCCAAAGTCTTCATGTGAACAGTGACGTTGTCCGCCATGAGCGAAGCATTTCCCTTTCGACAGCGCCAATCTGGTACACTCGGGGTGAGTACATTGAGGCTGTGAATCATGTTCCACGCATCTGCATCTATTGGCTTTAGCAGGCTTGGTGCAACCAGAGTACGCACAGATTGCCCTGCCCTTCGTCTGCTTGGTCATCTTCTTCTTATGCCGGAGAACCGATATGCGTCAACTGTCGGATGACATCCAAAAGCCAAGAAAGCTCAAAGCTCAATCCCGAAAAGTATTATCGATTTGAAAAAAACACACAAACAAATCTATCGATTGTAAATTTAGTTTTCGGGATCCCTGATGGCCCCCAATCCTGCTGCTGCTCCTGTGGAGCTGCGTCGTCTCAACTTCGCGTTCGCCAAGGTGACAATCGGTGGACACCTTGTGAACCGATTGCAACACGACCCAGTTAACGGGGACCCCCAACAAGAGGACGATCGCGTCCTACGTGACGTGGACCTCACGCTGCAGTCTGGCCAGCGAGTGCTGGTGGTGGGTGGCAATGGGGCTGGCAAGAGCACGCTGTTGAGCATCCTGGCTGGGAAACACTTGACTGCGGACGACACGGCGCTGGTCTTTGGTCGGGACAGTTTCCGAGATACGACGCTCAATGCGTTGAGGACCTTCGTGAGCGCAGATTGGGGCCAACGCGCCGTGGCCTTCGCGTCGCATGCCATGGCCTATTCGGCCGATATGGCGGTGGAGGAGATGATGGTGAAGCTGCAGAGTGAACACCCGGAGCGACGCGTGAAGCTGCTGAAGGTGCTGCGGATCGACCCCAAGTGGCGTCTGCATCGCCTGTCGGACGGCCAGCGGCGTCGTGTGCAGCTGTTCCTGGCGTTGCTGCGACCGTCGCAGTTGATCATCCTGGACGAGGTGCTGGGCATGCTCGACATCATCTCGCGCGAGAACGTGTTGGCCTTCTTGAAGGAGGAGACGGAGACCAGGCAGGCCACGGTACTGCTGGCCACGCACATTTTCGACGGCACGGACGTCTGGGCGTCTCATGTGCTGTACATTCGTCGCGGCGGAGTGGGTTTCTATGGCCCCATTGAGCAGTGCACTGACGGCCAGAAGGTCCCGATGTACAAGGCGGTGGAGAACTGGCTGCGTACTGAATTGGCTGAGGACGACCGCGTGGAGACTGAGGCCGTTGGTGCGAGCGGGGAGTTCGATCTGGCCAACGCTCAGAACCGGGCTGGCGGATACGCTGCTGGTCGACTGGGTGGCGTCGATATCGACTCTTTGTAAGCGCAGCAAAGGCTGTAGCTCAACTCGCTCAACGTCTTTGAAGGGAATATACCGCTCCATTGCGTCGTTCAGCTGACTCAGCACGAAACAAGAGGGCTTCGCCAAGTTATCCGCTCAGTGAGTTGCAGTCTTCAATTGTCTTCCTTTCAATCAACGACAACCGAGCCAAAAACGTTTTCTCAAATATGTCAAAACCTCTCTGCGAAAGGAAGTGGTGGAGTCGCTCTCAGATTCAGTTCCCTCACTACCCCCGGAGTGATAAGAGAAATTGCCATGATGAATGCCGACGCGCAGCTCGAAGAAATATTGAAGACCAACGGAGATGACCATCTCTATGGCCAGATACTAGAGCTTGGTCACCCGCCAGTGATTGTCGAGTGGCAGAAGGTGGAGGGATTTATTCGCGCGATTGAAATTGCTCAAGCACAAGCTGACAAACCCGAGGGTGAATCGCTTCCGACTGATCCACTTGGGTTGCCCACGGTAGTGACAGCACAGAAATTCAAGGAAGCTGTGCTCGACTATGTCAGGCCCCAAGAAACGAGCAGTCGATTAGCAACTTCCTGTCTGCTGTGTTCGATGCCAGAGGCAGTGACAGTGGGGTACAAGCTGTGTCTTCTCAACAAGGAGCCCTGGATCCAGCGTATTGTTGCTGTGGGAGATCCAAACATGCTGCCAGTTGCGCGCGTGTATATGCCCCGCGGTCTTCGTTCCAGTGCTCTGGACGAGGTGATGCCCAAACTTCCGGGAAGTTTGTGGGGGTAGACCAAGCGAGGCTGCACGTGGTGCTGCTTGATTGCTCGGTCAAGGCTTTGTGAAGGATGAAACAAGTGCACGAAAAGTGGTTAGCTCACATGACAATGTTGACTTCCATTCAGGAAAATATTGACGCTGATCCTGAGTGCTTCGTCAGTACAAAACTCTAACGCTTTTACACGCTACGTCGAATTCCCATCCGAGTCTATGTAGTTCTAAGGAGAAGTTACTACGCGTCCACGTACATGCCTTCACTCTTGAGCAAGTGGCTGATGGCCGTCACCAACTCACTCTGAGAGATATCCACACTAGGGTCAGCAATTTTCTCCATCAAAAGTCTGTCGAGGTGCTGACGAATGGACTTGATCAGAACACCGATACGAGCGACGGCATTGAAGCGAATGAAGCCGTCCAGGGTGAGCAGGTTCTTCTCGTGGATGACCTCGAGTTGTCCGCCGAAAAGAAGCAGCGCGTACGGGTTGACCATAGTGCTCTCGCGAACGAAGATCTTCGAGGTCTGCACCAGCTCGGTGTACAGCAACCATGGCGAGTCGTAGTTCGATTGAGAGAAGTTGCACGACGACGGATGCAGGAACACACGCTCGCTCTGGGCATCCTCGGTTGCAGAGCGCACAAAGTAACGAATCTGCTTCGCGTTGTGATCTTCCTCCACCACACCATGCGCTGCCTGGAAGTACTTTTGCTCCGGGTACACCACTTGCGCCACGTTAGCGTACAGCCCGGCACACAAAGCAGCCTTGATAATGCGAGGAGCATCCGAGTTCTCGTTGAGGTTGTCGACACTCGACGACTCGTAGAAGCCGATGTTGTCCAACTGCTGCAAGTACTGGTGCTTCAGGTCCAGGATAGACTCCATAGTATCGTACGAAAGGCCAATGTCTTTGCAAAAAACCCGCCTCATCTTCTGGCCGCGTAGAGGTGCATAACGCTCAACTAATTTCCACAGCAACAGATGATCACTCTTCCAGCCACCGCCCAGCTCCTTCTTCAAAGCATCCTGCTTAGCACGCATTTCCGGATCGGACATGCTCATCAAGAACGGGTTGCGGCTCGAAATGCAAGCCGCAATGATAGCTACTGGTCCAATGCAGCGCAGAATCGACCCGTACACCAAGAATTTGCCGATACGTGCATCCAGCGGGAGCATGGCCAAGTGATTGCCAAGCGGCGTCAGCACCACCTCCTCGTCATGAATATTACTGGTGCCACCACGCAGTTTGTTCTTGGGCGACTCGCCAACGGTTCGGAATGCCGCAATATCGACCAGCTCCTGGATAGCTGCGTCGATCGCATCATCCTTAGGCGGCTCGATTGCCTTGGACAGGAAACCCTTGATCGACCCAAGCTCCAACTTCTTGATCTGTAAGCAAAGCTGCTCCAGAGACACACGGTGGATCTCAGCAGACAACTGCGCCTCCATCGCAGTAAACCGTTTACGTGAAAACAACCGGTAGCAGGTACCAGCCTGCACACGTCCTGCACGACCCTTACGCTGGTCGCACGCAGCGCGAGCTGCCCAGCAGTCAAGAAGCTGTGAGCGCCTGGCACGGTTATCGTACACCATCTCCTTTACCTTGCCGGAATCAATCACTGCCGTGATGTCGTTGATAGTAATCGAAGTTTCGGCGATATTGGTGCTGACAATCACCTTCGTCTTGCCTGCAGGGGCAGACTTGAACACCATCGCCTGGTCAGCCCCAGAGAGTGAACCGTGAAGGGGCAACGCCCAAAGCTTCGACGAGAGCCCGCCGTGGCCATGCATTAGCATCTCTACCAGACGCTTGATCTCAGCAGTACCCGGTAAGAAGACAAGAATCGCCCCATGCGCGCCACCAGCTTTCTCTGCCTTTTCGAAAACAAGGAAGCGCACCAGGTGCACAATGAGATCGTAATCAATCTTGGAGTCATCCACGCGCGCAGCAATTTCTTCAGAAGTCATCTGTGACAGCGATTTTTGTTTCTCTTCCTCGCCTTCACCATCGCTGCCCTTCTTCTTGTATTTCTTGTCCTTCAGCAAGTACTTCGGCACGTCGTAGTGAGTCTGGTCCAACACCTCCTCGAGAAAGTTGCATTCCACCGGGTAGGTGAATCCGGGAATATCCAAGACGGGGCACGGTGTCCGCGTAATTGACGAGAAATATTTCACGAACAGCTCCGAGTTCATGGTGGCACTCATCAGAATAACACGCAGCTCAGGGCGCTGAGGCAGCAAGTCACGAAGAATTGACAAGAGA
The DNA here is from genome assembly GCF_020800215.1 of Phytophthora ramorum. Lineage (NCBI taxonomy): Eukaryota > Oomycota > Peronosporomycetes > Peronosporales > Peronosporaceae > Phytophthora > Phytophthora ramorum. The sequence goes on from NW_027150650.1 coordinate 3,183,279, forward strand.
AAGTCCGTATCCACGTTTCGCTCGTGAACCTCATCGACAATCACGTGCGAAACACCCGACAGCTGCCGGTCATTGAGAAGACGCCGAAGCAGAACACCAGTTGTGCAGAACAGCAAGCGCGTGTTAGACGACTTCTTTGCGTCCATGCGGATTTGGTAACCAACGACGTCTGCGATTTCTTCACACCGCTCCTGAGCAACACGAGTAGCAACACCAATAGCGGCAATTCGGCGGGGCTGCGTGCAGATGATGTTGCACTCTCCACCAGCGCCGCGGTTGATGTATTCATCCAGAATGAACTGCGGGATCTGCGTAGTCTTACCGCAACCAGTAGCACCGCAAATAAGCACCACCTGGTTATTCTGCACACACTGAATCACTTGCGCCTCCTCCTTGCCTGCGGGAAGTTTCGCTCGAGCAGCAAGCATTTGTTGGAAGTTGCGCTGTCCATCCTTCGCCTTCCTCAATTGTAGCAGCTTCCCACTCATGCGGCGTACCGCTTCAACATCGACGCGCTTAGGCTGGTGGTGACTCGCACTCTTGTAGTTTGAACCGCGGCCACCCTTCTTTTTCCGCTGTTTTGACTTGTCATCTGGTTTGCTGGGAGTTTGAGGAGGCTCAGCTGCAACCTCTTTCACCGCAACGGGCTTATGCAGAAGCTGGATCCTCGCTGGGCTCTTGGACAGCCTCTTCTTGTCTTGCAAATACGTGTCGGCTGCAACGTAGATGTCGTACAGCATAGGTTCACCCATGCAATGCACACAACTCTTCAGTGCCTCCCCGCAGGCAGCGAGTAGATGCGGCTGGTGCTTCGCATCGGTTGAAGTCAGCGTCAATAATGGCAGCTCAAACGGATACCTAGAGCTGCTAGGCAGGTAAACCTGCAGTCGAAGAGCGTCTGTCACTTCAAACTCAAGCAGCTGAGTGTTTGAGCCATCCTCTAGTGTCGTAATCTTCACCTTGTCGTCATAGATGGCCTCTAACGCAAAGATCTCGTCTTGGCGTTGGATCAGCAGCTCCTCTTCATCGCCAGGAGCCTCCACCGCACCGTCGATCTCTTCCAAGCCAAACTGCTTCTTGACATGCGGAAAGAGTTTCTGCAGCAAGGCGAATAGTGTCGCCATGGACGGAGCCTTCAGCTCATCGTCACTCAAGGCGGGGTGTTCTTGCAGATACTCGTTTGCCACGGCAACAGCATCACGGCGGTCGTACCCAAATTTCATCAATCTCTGAACCAGTACAACCGTACGTGCCGGTTCCGACGACGAGGTGCTTAGCACCACATCAAGCTGCGTTCCTTCCGGGTTAAACTTCTTGGGCAGATCTCCCTCAGGAATGTTCAAACACAGCCAGTCAAAGATGGCCGTCATATGCGCATCGTCAGCATCACCCGCCACAGTCGGACAGCTCTGCAACGCTCCTCGGATCTGCGCCGGCGTAAACCCAATAGCCTTCAGTCTCTGCGTCGCCTTGGCCTGAAACTCGGCCTCCTCCAGCTTCCTCTCAGCATCGTCACCGTCCTCATTGAAGCTCTTCGTCTGCATGCCCCCCAACTTCCTCAAAATGCCTTCAATCAGCTCTCTACACGGTGCGCTCATCATCACCTGCTTGGGCAAATTGGCTCTCTCCCTGTTCTCCCTCGAGCGCTGCTTCTTGTTCCTCGCCTGGGTCCTGGCCAATTTCGCCGCTTCAAACTCCTTGTGCGACGCAAACTTCCTGTCCATTGTCAACGTCACGGGCATCTCCTTCTCCTTCTTCGTCTCCTGCACGTCCTCCTCCTCTCCCCACAGATCCATGCTGGTCTCTTTCTTAACCTCACTTTTCTCTTCAACTTTCCCCTTTCTACCACCAACTTTCCCCTTAGGACCTGAACCTGAATTTCCGTCCTGCGCGCCCAACGCGAGCCATAAATCCCGGTAAGGGTCCGGTAATTTACGCTCAAATGGCCGCAGCGGCTCCACGTGCTTGAGCGCCAGCAGCGCGGCACAATGCTTGGCCTCGTCCTGCGTCTCGAACTCCTCCGCGGGACAGAAGCTCAGGTCTTTGCCGCTGTCTTTGGCGTCGGGCAGCACGCAGCGACAGCGGAACATGGTGGTGTCACGCGTCTTGGCGCGTGGGTAGAAGGCACCGCGCCGCTTCTTGGCCTGGCAGAACTCGTGCAGCAGCTGCATAGGTGTGCGCTGCCACTCCTTGCACAGGATGCCCTGGCGCAGCGTATCCCCTGAGGAGACACTCACGGTGCCGGCGCCGCGCTGACGGTGTCCAGGCTGGCGCTGTCGACCCATGGCGGGTAATTTACTTTTGATTTGTTTGTCAGCGACCCATAATGCGACTGCAAGTAATTTAAATGCAATTACTTTAAATACAAGTAATTTAACCATTTCAAACCGAAAACGAAGAAGTCGCTATGGTGGCCACCGAAGTTGCTCAAAGCTCACGAAGTGGCTGCTCGAAGCAAGATCAGAAGCTCGCAGACATAGGATAAACTACATGTAGTTTGGTTTCCGTTTTGGCATGTCATACTGGAAATTTCAGAGCTTTTACGGACGAGGTTGTATATGGGGATTAGTGGGAGGACAAGGCAAGCGCAAAAGAGCAAAGACGGCGGGGTGGGGCATGTCTTACAGAATAAATATAGCAGTACATGTACACAGACTAGTACTCAATCTTGGAGAGCTGTAGCGCTAAGAGCAGTTGATCATCTTCGGGCTCTGTAGCTTCCTCTTGAGTATTTCTGCCATGCTTGGGGGTTCTCGATTGTCGCCGTCCATTTGCAGGGGTCTTTGGTTCCGTTTTGCGCGGCAGGATCTCATCATTTTCACGCCCAGCGTTTCTACGGCGTGTGGCTGGTATTCTTCCGCTTGCGACTTTTGATTCTGTTGTATCGCTGGCAGATCGGCAATGCTTTAGGCACTTGCTATCCAGCCTGGCACGATATCTGCACCCTGGATTGGAGCAAACCCTTGTCCCGCTATGCGCGATGCACATACCGTTGATCTTGACGTGCTTGTTGCACTTTGAGTGAGAGCATCGAGTTCCTCCGCCATGCCTTTTGCACTTACCGCCAGTATCAGCACGTTTTTGACACCCACCAAAAGAACATTTCCTGCCCCCACCGTGCCTAAAACACGTGCCTTCAGTCAGCGCACGGTTCGTGCACTCCGGATGACAGCAATATACGGTTTTTCCATGTGTATCGCACTTGTCCACGACTTTCACCTGTTTGGTACACCCAGCGTGTGAACAAAACTTGTTGAGGTCACTTGGGTTACCAGGACTCATGTTCTTTTGCTGGGAAGGGGAATGTTTGGTACTCCCACGATATGGGTTGCGACTTTTATCGCTCAAGTCGCCTTCTGTTTCTGTGCTTGGAGGTTTAAGTACTTCAGTAAGTGTCGACTCCTTCCCGTTGGCCGAGTTGAAATCACAATGTGCTTTGTCCTCCTCCCTTGACACCACAGCGTCATTGTCCTTATCGTCATCACTTGCTGGTTCTTGGGTTTCACCAGTCAACGTGTCACGAAGATAGTCAGGCACTTCTGCAATTGGTATCAAAACACCCATCACTGACACAAGCTCCAGCTCGACTTCTTCTTCTTCTTGGCCATCAGTTGGCGTATCCTCCGTTTTTGATTCAGCATGCAGCTGTTCCTCGGCAGCTTCAGACACCAACTCCATATCGACATTATCATCACGGTCAGCATTGCTCAGATCTTCGTCCGTGGGATTCTGTTTCTCATCATCAGCCTCGGACACCAACCCCAACTCGACGGGTTCCTCATTGTCACTCGTTGTTGCTGATTCCGTCTCTGAATCGGAACTCTGCTGTTCGTCACCAGTCTCACATACCAACTCCAACTCGATGGCTTCCTCGTTGACATTCGTTAGCGTAGGATTTGTGACGGGCTCGGAACTTGGCTGGTTCTGCTTAGTCTCCGGCAACTTGGCTTTGCCATATCGATTCGTCGGCATAACATTTGCCATTGGATCAGGAGTTGGTTGATCTTGCTTGGTCTTCGACACCTTGACATCCATTTCATCGTTCGTCGACGCACCTTCCGCGCCTGAAGACTCCGTATTTGGCTGGACATCGTCCGTCTCCGATAGTAGAGTTTGCTGTTGTTGAACCACGCACCTTCGTTTGCTGCGTCGTGGGTTTTGCTGAGTATTTGCTGTTCTCTTTTGTTTCCTCGTCACTTTTAAGTTTAGTGGCGCCATGTTCTCAGTCTTCCCGGTGCTCTTAGTCGCCTGGTTGTCCTGCTTTTTGGTTGTTCTCTTAGGTCGTGCAGTCTTAGCATCAGCAGATTCATCCGAGGAGGCCGGCGGTCTTGTATTACTCGACTTCTTCTGAGCTGATCGGGTCCTGGGACCGATATCGCTAGTGGCCTCCTTCTCCCCCTTCACTTCCGAGTCAGACCCCGAACCGGTATTTGTTGCACGACCCGAGCGCGTTCGTGGTGGTGGTCCCCTCTCAGATCCATCAGTTCCATCAGCTTGGCTGTGGTCGTAGCACTTGGCATTTGCCCAAATAGGTTCTCTGCACCGCGGATACGAGCATCGCGAACCTTCGCTGTGCTTGGGGCATAGTCCACTTCGTCTAGCAGCCATGGAGCACTCTGGATATGAACACCGATAGTCTTCTCCATGTGCAGCACAGAATCCCTCTTTTTTCTTGGCTCGCTTACTCCAGCCTGCCTGCGAGCATCGATCGCCTCCTCCATGCTGCAAGCACTTGCCTCTGGACGGCCGCTTGTCGCAGCCTGGCACGGAGCAGCGAGCACCTCCGCCGTGTTTAAAACAGCGACCTCCGATGATACCGAGCTTGCTACACTCTGGGAAGCAGCAAATGGTGCCTCCACCGTGTTTAAAGCACTTCCCGTTTGTTAAAACCCGCTGTGTGCAGCCCAGAGAAGCGCACGATCTCCCTCCGCCGTGCTGGATGCACTTGCCTCCGCGCCTTGCCCACTTGCTGCAGTCAGAGTACGAACAACACTTCTTGCTGGGCATCTTCTTGGCTCGCTGGGGCGTCGTGGGTGTCAGCCATCCGTCTTCCTCGCTCGACATTTAGTGTTGATGTAATTTACATTTGGATCGCAAACGTAAATTACATCGATATTAAATGTCGATACTTCAAAAGTATATTACAGTTGCAAGCGTTGGTGAGCGACAAATAGGAGCTCATGACAACCAAGAGCAAGCGGGCTACAGTCGACAAGGGCCTGTGCACCTATCCTGGCTGTCACCAGCCCGCGAAGGCCAAGCGAAGGTGTGAGCAGCACGACCCGCGCACTCGCTGTTTCCAGTCCAATTGCACGCGAATCGCCCAGTCCAAGGGCAAATGTGTGGCCCACGGGGGAGGCCGGCGGTGCTCGCACCCAAACTGTGGCAGTTCTGCGCGATCTAAAGGACTGTGTGGGGCGCACGGAGGGGCCATATTGTGCTCCCATCCAGGTTGTAACACTAGGGCGAGGCTGAAAGGCAAGTGCCACGCCCATGGAGGAGGCATTCTGTGCTCTGTGGCAGAGTGCACGAAGGCTGTGAAGGCCAATGGCAAGTGCGTGGCCCACGGCGGGTTCAAACTGTGCACCTATCCAGAGTGCAACAAGCAGATAAAGAGCTGGGACAGGTGCATCGCTCACGGAGGAGGCACTCGGTGCTCTGACCCGGACTGCAACAAGTTTGCAATTACCAAGGGAAAATGCGCAGAGCATGGTGGAGGGCGCCAGTGCAAACATGCTGGCTGCAGTAAGGGGGCTGTGTCGACGGAAGATTTTTGTAGTAGACACGGAGGAGGCAGACGCTGCTCGGTTGAAGACTGCACGCGACATGCTCTGACTGGAGGCAAGTGCTTTCAGCATGGAGGAGGCAATCGATGCTCGCAGGCAGGATGCAGCAAGCAAGCCAGGAAGAAAGGAGGATTCTGCGCTTCCCATGGAGGAGGCGATCTGTGCTCGTATCCAGAGTGCTTCATGTTTGCGACACAAGGTGAACTGTGCCCTAAGCATCATGAAGGTACTCGGTGCTCGTATCCTCGATGCAGAGAATCTATTTGGGCAAATGATAAGTGCTACGACCACGGTCAATCTGCCGATGGGTCCGAGAATGGATCGCCTCCAAGAACGCGCTCGGGTCGTGCAGCAAATACTGGTTCGGTGCCTGATTCGGAAGTGAACCATACTGAGTACGTCAACCCAACCACCGGATCAGCTGAGAAGAAGACGAGTAATACAAGACCGCCGGCCTCCTCGGGCGAATCTGCTGTCGCTAAGACTGCACGACCTAAGAGAACAACCAAAAAGCAGGACAACCAGGCGACTAAGAGCACCGGGAAGACTGAGAACATGGCGCCACTAAACTTAAAAGTGACGAGGAAACGAAAAAGAACAGCAAATACTCAGCAAAACCCACGACGCAGCAAACGAAGGTGCGTGGTTCAACAACAGCAAACTCTACTATCGGAGACGGACGATGTCCAGCCAAATACGGAGTCTTCAGGCGCGGAAGGTGCGTCGACGAACGATGAAATGGATGTCAAGGTGTCGAAGACCAAGCTAGATCAACCAACTCCTGATCCAATGGCAAATGTTATGCCGACGAATCGATATGGCAAAGCCAAGTTGCCGGAGACTAAGCAGAATCAGCCAAGTTCCGAGCCCGTCACAAATCCTACGCTAACGAATGTCAACGAGGAAGCCATCGAGTTGGAGTTGGTATGTGAGACTGGTGACGAACAGCAGAGTTCCGATTCAGAGACGGAATCAGCAACAACGAGTGACAATGAGGAACCCGTCGAGTTGGGGTTGGTGTCCGAGGCTGATGATGAGCAGCCAAGCTCCGACTCGGGGACGGACGAAGATCTGAGCAATGCTGACAGTGACGATGATGTCAATGTGGAGTTGGTGTCTGAAGCTGATGAGGAACGGGCTGAATCTGAAACGGAGGATACGCCTACTAATGTTGGCGATGGTGATGTCGAGCTGGAGTTGGTATCGGTGGTGGGCGTCCTAGTACCTATTTCCGAAGTGCCTGACCGACTAAAACACAAATACACCGGGAAAGGTGAAGAGCTATCAGATGAAGAAGGATATGAGTCCCCCGCAGGTACACAGAAGAAGTCGACGCCGAGTGTCTCTTTCGCATCGATGGACCACGAAGTAGAAGGCATGGACAGTGATGACTCGGAATGCTTTTATTAATGAGCCTCTCGTGTCCACTGACACGGCAGATACAGTGAGCTTGGCGCAGTGAAAGTAGTTTACCGAATTGCATTCACACTTGATAGTCCACCAAAGTCTAAGGGCACTCACTCTACTGAATGAATGACGACGGCCAAGAAGGCGAAAGAGCAGGCACCAATTGGAACTGCTGAGTCTGAAATGACTGCTTTTAGCGTTAAAGTTGAGTACTCAGAAGTGTGTGCAACTGCGTCATTTCCTTTAGTGCTCCACTTTGTAGATTTTCCAAGCTTCTTGAGAAGTGTGTAGTTCCGCATTATGAGGCATCCCTGGGCAACGGCGTGGTGTACTTTGTCGCTTCTTCGATGGAGTCAAATGTCATGCTCAATGTCTTTGCTCTCAGACAACTAATTCGTAGCGCTCACTTGCCTTTGTTTGTAAATTTCCAGCTACCGATAGCAAAATAATACACTCGCTAACTTTAGTCCTACCAATCACGACTCACTAACTTATGTGTCGCATAGTGAAATCAAGTCATTCTGTATTTTTGACATCGAGCGTTATGGTCTCCGCAGACCCAGCGTCTGCAATGCCGATACCCGACCCTCTGGGCTCGCTGCTGCTGCCGGAGATGAAGGTGACGAGCACCGAGAACTCGCGGCAGCTGGACAAGCGCTTCGCCTTCCTCTGGACCTCGGCACATCGACTAGTAGTGACCAACGCGGCGCTGGCCAACCACATGATGTACGTGTCAAAAGTGTCGAAAATGATATGCAATAATCTGGTACTTTACAGTTAACACTGAAACGTTTTTGACACCATTTTTTGACAGCGCATCAATGATGCAGTTGGCGAGAGCAAGCCACGCCCAACTGCCGCAAACGGTGTTGGACTACATCTGCGAGAAATGTGGAGGGCTATTGGTGCCCAGTGTATCGGCCGACGTGCGCGTGGTTTCCCAGTCGCTCAAGTCGCCGGCCAATCGTCGACTGGCGAGGCAGCATCGCCGAGCCCAGCAGCAGAACGGCAGCAAGGGACCTCGTCTAGTACGCGAGTCGCTGTCGACAATTGTGGTGCGCTGGGCTAAATGTAGTGGTACTTTGTTGCGGTCAGGAGGTTAACGTTGTCATTTCTGGCGTTTTTGCAGAGGGTGACATGCCATCGGTGCAAGCACGCCAATGACCGACCGGGTGCTTCTGTTGTGCACAAGCCCAAGACGAAGAAGCGAGCGCGAGAGGATGCGCAGGACAAAGAAACTGATACTCCAGAGACGAAGCGGCTGAAGGCGGAGGGTGGCGAGGCTGCTACGATGGAGCAGCGTACGACTGCGGGATCTACTGATGCTGACACTACTGCTGTAGCTGTAGCTGCTTCGGTTGAAGTGAAAGTGGCCCGTACGAGCGTGTTTGCACCACCTCCTAGCCCGCCCCGGAAGCTGCTGGATGGACCTAAACGGAAGAAGAAAAAGAAAAAAGCCCAGCCGGATGCAGCTGTGGTTGCTGTGAAGAGCAGTCTGAGCTCGTTCTTGCAGGGATTCGGTTCGCGCAAGTGAAGGGTCTCGGTAAATATGAAGTTTGCTTTTGACGATGTGTGCGGCTGATTATTTACATGTGTGACGGGGTCGACGAGAACGAAGCAGTTAGCGAGTCCAGTCGGTTGAGCTGTGTACGGAAGTCATCGGCGCTGCTCTGCATACTCCAAGATTGCATCGTCGACGGGTAGCGCGCACTTGTTGGTCTGGAGTAGCTCTTCCGAGCCGAATTTTCTCGCTCCATCCCTTCCTCTTCTTCCTCCAACGATATTGCAAGTCTGGGGGAAGGACACTTTTCCAGTGTGAGTCCAGCAGACTCGAGCTCGTGTTTGATCCCAGCATCGATAGGCTCTGCTGATTGTACAGTATGGGGCTCATTGGTTTTGTTGTTGATGCTCCGTTGTCCCTCTGGCAGTGGATGTGCAGGAACACTCTGTTCGGTAACCTTGTGTCCTCGTCGTGCTTCAGCTTTCCGTTCCTTTGCCTCTCTTGCTTGGATTTGATTTCGCTCTGTCGCTTTGAAGATCTTGCCCAGGATGCTGAAGAGCTTCTCTCGCGGTGGGTCCTTCTGCTCCTCCAAGATCTACTCAGCACAAAAGCACAAGCCTCAGTGGAAAAGTAATTAGCAGCTCAACAAGCGTCAAGCTCACGTACCCGTCGAGTATCCTGGATCGGCATCTGCACCATCACCAGCGTGCGGTTTTGCAAGAGTCCATCGTAGAATTGGAGAAAGCCGTCGACGGTGATGCAATTTCCATCCCAGAACAAGGCCTGCAAGCTCTTGTTCTTGGGCAACACGTCGCCAAGAACCTGCGCCAATGCGTCGCCACACTCGTTTCCAGTGACGTCTAGCATTTGTAGATGAGCGTGCGGCTTCGCCAGCGACTGAACTGCCGCCGTAATGATGTGGGTGCCGAAGACGTACGAGCCCTCACACTTGAGACAGAGCTCTTTCAGGCGCAGAGGTTTTGCAGCCGAAGAGTATGCCAGGAAAGAAGCTGACGCAACTCCGGCGTCACTCGCTCCCAGCCAAGCCGCCGTATTCTGCATCTGGTTGTCATTGTAGTCCAAGGCACCTCCAAGCAAAAGCGACAAGGCATTCGCACCCGCTTGCTCCATGACACTTGGCTCCGATGGCGCTACACCATCGCTGTAGCATTTCTCGTTCTGCCGTTGGCGCTTGCGGTGAGCGTCCCGCTTCACAAACCCATTCCCTTCCAGACTCAACGAGTCCAGCGTCTTGCATCCTCGAATCGAGTGGAGCAGCAGCAGCGCCTGCAGCAGACACAAACAAAGGTCAGATCGAGGTTCAAAACGTGCGTTTCCACTCACAGATTTGTCGTGCAGACGTGTGTGATCCAGTCGCAGCGAGGTCCTGGTAGCCCACGGCGATTCATCCAGTAACTGGGCCACAACCTCCGCGCGGTGTCCACTCAAATCGTTATCGCTCAAGTCGACCATGCAGGCCCAGCTTCGGTCGGTGTTCGCGAACATCGGTGCTAAGATGTTGCGCAGAAAGTGTTTGCGGAGACCATCCGCGCGGTGCACTGTGCGGCCGTTCCTGCGCGCCGCTGCGGTTTGAGCCACGACTGCGGCTTCCGAGAGTGCCAAGAGGGTGCCTTCTTTCTGTAGCTGCGGGGGCAACAACTTGTGAAAGTGCCGATATCGCTTCATACCACGCAGGAAAATTCTTGCCAGGCTTTGGGATTTCCCCAAGATGACGCCGAGGTCTTGGCTTGCCTGCGTGCGCATCTGGTTGTACGACAGGTCGAGCTGCTCAAGCGAAGATTCGTGCAGCAACGTGTTCTGCTTGAGCGCCTGAATAAAAATGTTGATGTCGAGCTGCGTTCGAGAGACATCGAGTCGCCGAAGCGCGAACGTCCCGATGATCCACGTAGCGAGGGACCGTGTGCCTTCAAGTCCAAGATGGTTCCCTGCCATGTTCAGCTCCCGTAACGAGGCTGCAAAAGCTGTGCTCGTGGTCAAGGCATCCACGATTCGGCAGCAGGACACTGTTGTCAACCTGCAGCGCTCAAGTTGAAGCAGTTCCAGACCATTGGGAAGTAGTTGGAGAATGGTTGCGAGCTCAGTGGACATTGCAACGGTGAAGCGATTGAAGGAGAAGTCTAAACGTCGTAGCTGCAGCTTCTTCTGGTCGCCATCCTGTCGCATTGTCAATCTCAGAGCCACATCCTGGAGAATGCGCAGCGCTCGTACGGACAGCTGCACGTTCGTGAGGCTGAAGCCTTCGACCGTGCACAATGGCGACATCAGCGCCCGAAAGAGCACGGTCAAACTCGCTTGGCCCATTGCGAGGTCGCTGATGACGATGTCGGTGAAGCAGCGCGAGCGCTCCAGTGTTCGTGATAGAGCTTGGATTTCTTTTGCCTGGTAGCCGGACACGGATCGGGAAGAAGAAGGGAAGCAGGCATCGACCACAGAACGCGCAAAAGCTTGTAATGTTGACGACGGATGGTCCTGAAGATGATCGTAGCCGTCGACGCCGGGCGGGAAGCCAAGACAATACTGGAAATCCATGCACCCAGATGTCGTTGCGCACTCTTCGAGACGAGCTGGTACGCTGTCACGGAAGCGAATGCCAAGATCGTCGCAAAAAGCATGGTACGCCGTCGCCATAGCAGCAAATATCTGGGTTTGGTTGTTGGACCCCGTTGGTTCTGCGACTTCCTTCTCACCATTCTGGTTGTCATGTGAGTACGTGGCTTCATCTTCATCCGGGAAAAACTCGTGCCAGTGACAATCAGGAGGCAGCTTGACTGGTGGCCTCAGCCGGTCTGGAAACGTGAGGCGAAGAGCGTGCAGCAGCCGCTGTAGAAGCCTCACGAAGTTTTCTGTGTGTGTACCAGGATCGAAATGCAGCATCGTCGGCTCTTCGCTGCATCCGTTCGCCTGCTTCTGCAAGATGACGAGTCGGATAGAGATCGTGGAAGTGCATCCGCTTGTCGACGCGTTCGGGGCCATCGAGGCCTGAGCTGGTAAGGACGACCGCAACGCAGTGAGCTTGTGGACGTGGATGAGCTGGTACTCGCGGCGCAGTGCAAGAGCCTTGCTAAACGTTTTCTTCTTCTTGAGGATCCACAAACGGAGCGCCGAAATCACGAAAAGCCTGGGGCGAAACTTGGCTCCCGACTTGTGCAGCATCACCCATTTCATCAGCAGCGGAGTGTCACTTCGTCCTGCAAACAACCTCTCGATGATCGCAGTGTCCTGCAAGCTGAGCTCTGTGTAGCTAAGTCGGTTGATGGGCCATGGCGTCGGGTCGAACGTGGTCTCCTCCTCGCCACAAGCGACTGGTGTCTTCATGACGTCGATGGCCTCAGTCGGCAAGCAAAATATCACAATAGACAGACAACCAAAGAGCTCGCCATTATATTTGGACATTGAGATAACGGCCTCAAAGACCTCCCTAACAACACATACACATCATGAAGATAAACAAGAAATGCAAGTTAGCTCTGCTACTAGTCGTCAACGGACTGGATTTCATTTCTCGGCGTGGATGCAACAGAAGCCAGCAGCAGCAGTGAAGACGGCGGGTCCGTCCTTGTCGTTGAAGCGCATTTCGGGAAACATTTAGGTCGTTCGAGCTTCGTGGTCGAGGTCCCCAATGTCACTACCGTCTTGTTTCGTCGTGGCTTGCACCCTCTTTTCTTCACGAACTGCACAAGGTTGTCGCTTTGGACAAGTTTCACGCTAGTGTTGGTGTGCAGACGCTGAGTGGACGATCCCTTGAAAAACCACTTTGGGAACTTCTCGAGGTTGCGGCCATGCGTCCGCTTGAGCGTCTTGAGCCGCTGCCGGAGAACTTCCTTGGATTTCTTGGTGTCTCGCATCTGCAGTGCCACTTGGCCCCACATAATCTGACGCCCTTTGCGCTGATACACCAGCGCCAACTGGACGAGTTGTCGGTCTTCAGCGTCAGTGAAGTCGGACATGGCGTCACTTTGCTCTCGCCAAAGAAGGCATGGCGGACTGGATGACTCATTGACAGAACTTGACTACACCTGGTCAAGCTCCATCAACTCGAGAGATGGCTGACCGTCCCAGATTGCGTCAGGGCCAGAGTTTGTGAAACAAGTGACTCGAAGTCTGGAGTTTACAGTAAATATTCAGGTGTTATCCTCCTTGCCTATACTTCCCTCATTCTAGAATTTAAAGCGTCGAGAGTAGGTGGGGGAGGTGGCGCTCATCTGTTTGATCGTTGGAGTGAGAGGGGCTGCGTTCTCTGTCAGGGTCGAGGTGGGGAGATTAACGTCAGTAGATGAATTGAAGAAGGCGGTCAAGGATAGGAAGTCAATCTCCTTCAAGGACTTCGAAGCGGATAGTCTTCAGTTCTTCCTGGCCAAGAAGGTGGAGGACGCAGATGGGATGGACGCCATAAAGATGAAGGACGAAGAGAAGAAGGGCGAGTGGCTGGATTCCGACTCCGAGGACATGAAGAAGCTGAAGAAGGGCGAGGTGACCCCTGCAATCACAAGACTAACGTCTGAAGAGCACGAACTACAGGGGAGTCTGGTCTGGAGAACAAGTTGAATAAAATGCAGCCACCAGTGACCGATCAAATTTACGTGCTGGTGAAGGTCCCGCCGGCGACGTCGTCGGTGCAAGTTACGTCTCCTGTGTGGCAGTGGGAGTTGACCGGTACGCCATGTCCCGTGCTTTCCTTCAACAGGGAGGAACCCACCATTCGCATTCCGGAAGAGTACGCCCGAAGCAGTTGGCTTAACGTGAGAGATGGGGGGGGGGGGGGGGGGGGGGGGGTCTTGTGCAGCGTTTGCATTTGCCTGTTTCTTGGATCGATCTCAAGACGATTGGGATGTGGTACGGATTCACTGCCTTAAGTCAGTTGGTTCCTCGCTGTGGTGCATTATGTTTCGAGGGGTGTCCGAAAAGCGGACGTGCTGTATTAGCAGCTCAGAACTGCCTTCCCTCTTGCTCAAGTTGACGGAGAATACGATCATCTTCTTGGATGGTATGTTAAGACTCAGGATGATGTTGCCTTAAATTCGTGCGGAGGTTGGCACAACAACAACGGAGAGCACCGTTGCCTCGTGATTGTCAGCTCAATGGTAACGAGGGGGGAGGATTATCGGCCTGATCTGTACAAGGAGATTCCGGCTGACATATCGAGCACCTTGAGGAGTGTGACAATGTCGTCGTCAGCCACGGAATGGAATAGTCGCGAGTTTGTGGATGAAGAACAACGGTTCGTGCTGTCATCATGGACATTAGAAGACTACCAGCAGGCCGTGAAAAACGATGTCTTGTTTTGAACATGAGAGGAAAAATGTCGACTCCTCGACAGAAATATTGACTCTTGAAGAACGGAATGAATTGGTGAAAGCCAAATTCTTCGTTGTTGGACGAAGCGCACGAATGATATTCGATGTGACCACTGAAAAGGCTAAAACATTGTTAGATACAGCGCTTTTTAGTGTACCAGACACTGAAGCGTTGATGGGTCGACTGGCATATTCTCCAGCAAGGCGACGAGCCGTCTTTTGTCTTGGTATCCTCCTGAAAATGTCCAAGCTCACCCACGATCTGGACTCGTGAGTTCATGTGTGGCGAGGGAGCTTGCTTTTCGCCCTCTTGGAAGGCGAAATAGCCAACAAAGTACGAGCACTCACATTTTGTCAGAAGACCAACTACAATTCCGACTGGTTGGGCGGAGCAAAGCGATTCAAACGGCAGAAAAATGCTTCAGGGGCATTATCGACAGTGCGAAGAGTGGCGACACTGATCGCACAATGCGGCCAATTCCTGTTTGCTCTGGTATTTCTGGTCTGGGGAAAACGCGGATGTTGGAAGAAGGTGACAGGGTTTTGCGAGAAGTGATGGAGTTGGATATCAAACACATTGACAGCGTGATTGTTCCGTATATGGTCCAGTTTGCACCACAGCCAGTGCAGCAATCGATGCTGATTGAAGCATCTTTCTCATGGCGGTTGTTGTATCAATTTTTCCTGAATAGCAATTGCTCGCATTCACTCGACAAATGGTTTTAAGCTGCGACTGCCGTGCAATGGAGATCAACTAACGATTGTGAGTGTCGTCGAAGTTATTGAGCATCAGCTGCGTGACAAGAGGAAAATTGGAGATTCTACCATGTTGTACCTGTTTCTTGGCATTGATGAATATCAAAAGATTGAAAGCGTGGGTGCTGGACAACGAAACGTCGATGTGCCGCTCCTGCATGAACTGGTGGACGACATAGGATACGTTCTGTGTACCCAGTTGAATATGGTTTTGCGACCCATGTTTGCCGGAACAGATTTAGGTGTGATTTAATCGATGCCAATTCTTCGCATTACCTGACTAAGCAGCCTCCGATGACCCTCTTGACACTGGATGAAGTGTTCGAGATTGTGGACAGTACTCCCATCTACTGATATCCTAAACGTGTCGCCACCATTTGCTCTTTTTAGTGGCGTTCCACGGTGGGTTGTCGAATATCTGACAAAGGTGAAGAAAACAAGCGAGCAGGTGAAGGTCGTGGACTATGTTCGAACCTCAACCATGGCAGTTATGGGAACTGTTCGGAGCTTGCTTTTATGCGTTGAGAATCAGTGCGTTGGTGGTGTTTGGGCGCTCGAGGGTTACGCTGAAAGACCTGCTGCCTGGCACGGTGATGGCTGCTAAAACCGCGCGCCATTTCTGTGAAACTTATTCCTTCGAGAGTGTTTCGCTGTATGGATCCACTTGATGCTTCAACGCCCCGATACATCTCACGTCGTGATAACCAGCGGAGAAGAAAACCGACTGGACGTCAAGTGGCTGCATTGCAGTGAACGAAGGCGACGCTGGTATCGACATATTTTTCGCTCTGAAAGATGCGACGACGGGTGAGTCTATTATTTTTGTCGACCAGAAGAAACGCCGGATTGGTAAATTTCAGCAAATTTTTGCCAAGCGAAGCAAATGATTATCTAGGCGAGTTGAGTGTTTGCCCAGATTTTCTCGCGAAAAGAGGTGCGCGTTTGGTCCCGCGTCGAATCTGTCGACGTATACTGTGCCAGATGATTGCTACTTCTTGAACCGAGAGGAGAGTGTATGGGACTTTGGCGTATCATCCAGCGTGTTTGTCTGTTGTTTCAATCAAGACAGTAAAATCGCTCTCGACACAGCATTTGAAGGTGAATCGAAAGAGGCTGACTAGGTCGTTTCAAAAGTATTGGAGAAGAGGAAAGAACCGAGTGGAGGATTCCACAATGCCGAGGAACTGCGTTCTTACGTTGAGACCAATCGGTTGAAAGTTAGTCTTGTTCGTGGAATTTTCATCGTAAACGTTTTGATTCAGTTATCGATGCCATCTTGCTTACCTCCATTCAAGTACTCAACATATCGTGCAACCACGTTAAAGCCGCTTGAGCGGGCCACATCAACACCCACCACGACTACAGATATGCATGCGCAGGACCGACACGGCGCAGTCCATTTCCAGCGAGTTCATCGCAAATATCTATGCTCTAGGCATGCTTTCTGACGTAGGAGCTTCAGTTGTGACGACACCTGGTCTAAAGACGATGTTGAGGATTAATAGGAGTTGAGCACCATTTTCTATGCATTACTACAGCGGATATAGTTTGCCCATGCATAACCTCCGTAGTGCTCGCCTGGATGAATTCCTATCCTTATGTAAATAGCGTCTGCCAGATGGAGGGTTTGACCCAGTTGTAGTCGTCTCGGTGGACAGCCTGTGCAGCACAACAACCGAAACCAACGCGTTAGGATACCAAGAAATGGATGAAAAGCGAGACAGTAAAATGGGCGTACCTCTTCAGCTTGGGAAAGTAGCTTCTTCAGCACAGCACGGTGGCGACCAGAAAGCGGGGGAGGCTCTGTCGTCGCGGTCGTGCTTGATGCACGCTCCTTCTGCGCTTTAATCTTCTTCACTGCACGTTCAATGTTGAACAGAGACTCAAAGTACTTGAGTTGGGTGTACAGAGCGCTATCGGGATACTCGAGAGTGGTCGTCGCCCTGCAGCCAGCCGCCGAGCAAATGTTTCCGTTGCCACGGAGAGACTGCTTCTGCGTCCGCGTCTTGCACGTCACATCAGAGCAAATCGTCCACGCCTCGTAATACTTCTTCGTTGCTTCACGCGTTGCGATGTGGAGCCGGTTGGAAAGTACTGCCTCGAGGTCATCGCCTACGTTTCCGTAAATGCCCTCCTGATCGAAGCCCCAGAAATCTGTCTTGCACACGGGGCAAAGCAACCCACTCGCCAACGAGGCGTCCTTCTCGGATATACCGAATACGCCCGGGAAAGCGCTCGCCATTTTGCATCGATCGCACGTGATCTCAAGAGGAGCACAATCCTTGAAACGATCCGCATCAGTTTGAAGAACGCTGGGGATCGCATCACCGCCGTCGTTCTCTTCGCCGAAGTGGTTGGCAGAGTGAGAGAACTTGGAGGTGTCGAGACCCAAGCAATGTGCCAGCTGGGGGCTCGACGTTCCTTCGATATGCGCACACAGTCGATTTACCGGCGGGTGAATCTGCGATTCGAGGTACCACTCGACGTCAATGTTGAGTTTTCCTCCAGCGCGCCTCACCTCGTCCGGGTGGTACGCACGGCGGCCGCTTCCAGGCTCTTCCTCTTTACACAACACATACGGAATATGTGTGCCAGCTCCGACCGGCTTCCCTAGAGCACGCAGCGCGAGCGCTACTTGCACGTGGTACTGCTTTGCACGATCTGGGTACTGCTCGGGTTGCTTGTTCAGGTTCTTTGTAATGACATACTGCTCGATGGGCTCCTTGCCTGAGCGCATGCGTTCTGCCACCTGCTCAAGGTGCTCGTGGATGCTCTCCACAACATCGTCACGAGAGTTTCCGGACAAAATGAAGTCCAGAATCTCATTACCCACTGCCTTCGAGATGACACACCAGTCACGACGGACCATGTCAAGACCCTTGACTTCCTTATCAAAGATGGGCTCGGAGTTGGGCTGTTCCTTGAGTACTAGTGCTGCATACTTCTTTTTGTTCAGAAGCAGGATCCTCTTGAAAATGTAATCCACCTCAAGCTCCAGCAGCTTGAAATGCTTGTTACACTGGACCTGAATCTCACGGCCAATGCGCTTGGCCTCGCCAAGAGTCTCAGTGCGCGAATCCACCATAATGGAATCCGTATCACCGTAGATCACGTCGTAGCCACATTCCTGCTCTGCCACCTCCTTGGCACGCTGCAGAGTCTGCCGGCCAGTCGATGTAATCAGAGCGGCAATGGGCTTGGCGTAGAACCGCGAAAAACGAAAACCCAAACAACCATACATCGAGTTGGCCGTCAGCTTGATGGCCTTCTGACGAATATCGAGCATGATAGCCTTCTCAACGTTGCCCTCCTTCTGCTCGATTTTCAACTCCTTCTTCACTTGCTTACGTGACTCCAGCAAACGCTTAATCACAGCTGGCAAAACACCAGGTTCACTCGCACTGCTCGGTAAGGCCGGGATATCAGAATCAGCGCTCGCGTCAGCGTTGTCAAGGTTCTGGTCCAAGTCTTCGTCGTCCACAACCTCGTCGTTTTCAGGCTGGGGCATAGGCTTCGACTTTTTTTTCTTCTTGGTAGACGAAGGTACACCGGGCACGTCCTCGTTCAGCTGCCGCTCAACGGTGGTGAAACAAATATTGTATTCCTAAAGCGATGATCAAACACGACACAGTTAGCTCGCCATTCCCGACACATCAATTTGATCTCGAACAGTACGTACTCGGATAATGGATGGATACAAACTCATGAAATCCAGCAGCACCACGAAGTTGTCGTAGAGACCCTTCTTCGGTGCAAACACCATACCGCCGGCATATGAAGCCTCTCGCCTCTTGTTCGACTTGTCAGCCTCTGTCCTTGTCTTGAACTTCTCCGGGACGATGAATTTGTTCTTCGACCGGCTGAATTCGTGCAAGAGCAGATACTCAATACGCTCGGCACGTTTGTTTGCCTCCAGTGTACGCGTCCACAAGTAACCACACAGGTTCGCAAGTTGCTTCGAGAGCGGCAGAATTTCTAGCTTGTGCATGAGATGCAGCACGAACATAGCATCGTCTAGTGTATGCCGAAGGAATTTCACGAAATTGTCGGGGCCGCCAAGAAGAATCTGAGGAATCTCAGTCATCTCCACATCCAGTCTCTGCTTGTGCAAAAGTCGTTCCACCAGGTACGAAAGCGTGTAGTTGTTCTGGGAAGGCAGAAGCTCCTTGGAAGACACGTACGTATCACAGAAAAGTCGGCCATTGACCATGTCGTCCATTCGGTACTCGTTCCAGCCCTCGCCGATATTCATAGGATTCAAACGACCACGACGTAGTCGAGTCAGCTTGGACCACAACCCACCCAGATGGAAATTGTCGATCCGTGAAATCAGCAGCTCCAATGCGTATTTGTGCAAGTTGTGACCGACAATAACGTCTGGATCTTCTCGTTGAACACGCGTGAGAAAGTAGCTGAGCATCACACGCTCGTTGATCTCTACGCGCAGACGCTCACTGTTGATACCTAGCGCTCCATTCTCCATTTTCATGCCGAAGCGATCATCTCTCTGAACTGCTTCAGCGTATGCCTGGGGAAAACCGCTATTTCCATCCAGCGGGCGAATGGCAGTAAAATGTGATAGAGTGTGTCGTCCGCCCTTCGTACCCTTGCCAGCACCGTCAGAGCTGATACCAGTCTCCGTGATCGCAGAAAGCGCAACCACCTCGTGCTTGCCAGAGTTAGGGTTGCAGACACTCTTGAGACTGAGACTCATAACAGTTAGAGGAGGTGGCGTCATTCCACCCGCAATGGAACTCACATTCTTCGGATCGAAGGTCTCGAACTCCATCTTACAGAAGCTGACACCTTCGTTGGACTTGCGGACGTTCTTGATCTCCACCCACCCTGGGCCCAAAAGGCGGCGAGTGAGCAGGAAGTTTTCCAGTGGACGAGTAAATGCTCCACAAATACGAGTATAGGTTTTTCCGCCGCGCGAGCAGAAGTCCGATGGCGGTGCCGGATACCTGGCAGGGTACTTCACTTTGAGGAACAAGTTCTTGCCACGCGGGATGTTGGCCTCTTCGAACGCGTAGTTACGCTCCACGAGCTTGGTTCGAAAGACCTCCTGATCGCGCTTGTTGGTGATACATGAAGGAATTAGCACGTTGTGGATTTCCTCGTGCATGCGCATCCACGCTTCCTGCTGTTCGGTCTTACTCAACTCCTTTAGAGGAGTGCCCTTTGGAACAAGATACATGTATCGCTGGAGGTTGTTCACAACCACGCAACAACTTCTGAAAGTTGGCGGTTGGTTTGAGCCTTCCGGGCTCGGGATCTTTATCTTACCGATAAGGTAGATCTTGCCTGGTCGTTCCCGCACTTCGACTGCATCCATCCAGTACATCTGGATCGAGTCTGCCGTCGTGGGAGGAGCCTCTGGCTCTGCATCATCACCCGTCATCGAGACATCGTTGCTCTCACCGGCAACCTGCCACCATTCTGCCACCTCATTCGACGGTACCGCTGAGCTCATGCCCACGTTGTCAGGCTTGTGGTTTTGCTCTACGGGCGCAGCCAACGCTCTTGCAGTAGGTGCCGACGTCTGCAAGCGCGCCTCACGTGCCTTCCGAAGCATCACTTCTCTTTTGCTCATCACCGGCTCAGCCTCCTTCTGCTGTTTCGTAGCATCCTCCTCAGCATCGTCCGCGCTCGTTGCGTCATGTTCCTTATCATCCGCACTCGCTTCCTCCATGAGTTCATCGCCATCCACATCCGGCTCGTACGAGTTGTCACCATAATCCACAGGAGCGTCCTCCTCGTCCTCCTGCACACCGTTATCCGCACTCGCATACGAGTTGCTACTCGCCGTAAAGGGTTTTGATTTCGCAGTGAATCCCGATGCCCCGCTCGAGAACGCCGACGACCCCGACGAGTACGACATGGGGCGTGCATATGCCTGCCGCGACTCCGTAGGGTTACTCGTCAGATCATCCAACATACTATCCAGATCAATGTCTCTCTTTGCACTAGCGCGGGCCGTCTTCGCTCCTCCAGGGGCAGCTCCGTTAGTGTTATTTTTCTTGCCGGTCGAGGCGGAGAAGAACATGTTGGTGATCTTCTGCCCTTCCCCTCCTCCAAGCTTCGCGCGCTGCATCTTCTTGGCTCGTCGCACGTACGACGAAGACAGCGCCCCGGCACTGCGCTTCTTGCCGGCGGCCGCGTCTTCGTCGTCTCTCGCGCCATTGCCGCCGTCCTCCGGGTCCGACTCGAAGAACTGTTCCTCTCCGTCGTCGTAGTAGCCCATCTCTCCGTCATCATTCTCCACGAAAGGCAACCCTTGGCGGCGCTGGCGCACAAGCGCCTCATACTCGTTCTCCGTCACGGCCTTGTAGATGCTCTCCTCCTGGGGCTTGTACTGCGCCAATCGCGAGCCGCCTGCGCTGGCCTCTTCTTCAACAGCACCTCCGCCTTCACGCATGCGCTTGATCTCTTCTAGCGCCTGCTTGCGGCTTGAGCTGCTGCGGCGCGAGCCGGCACCCGCACGCCGAGAGCTCATGTTTCCTCGCGGCTCTTAATGCGGAATGGTGGTCACCAACCGCGCCAAAAACCGCCAAAAAGTGAAATATAGGGCGAATTGTAAGGAGCATTAATACCCAATGAGATGTATTGGCGGGATCTTTTCCCGCCAGATTTTAGTTTTATCCCACCTTTATCGGACGGAAATGGCGTCCGCGATGGCGACCAAGCGGCTGCGCAAGGAGTACCTGGCGCTGCAGAAGAACCCGGTGGAGAACATCCGCGCGGCACCGTTGGAGAAGAACATCTTGGAGTGGCATTACGTGATCTCGGGCACGGAAGGCACGCCGTATGAAGGGGGATTCTATCACGGCAAGCTCAAGTTCCCGTCCGAGTACCCCATGAAGCCGCCGGCCGTCATCATGTGCACGCCCAACGGCCGCTTTGAGACGAACCGCCGCATCTGCCTCAGCATGTCCGACTTCCACCCGGAGACGTGGAACCCGCTCTGGGCTGTTGGCTCTATCCTCACGGGGCTCTACTCGTTCATGGTGCGCTGCCAGTGAGGAGAATATTAAGCGAAAAAAAGGCTGATAATGCGACTGTTGTGGTTATAATTGCAGCTGGAGGACAAGATCACGACGGGCAGTATCGAAACGACGGAGGAAGATGTAGGGATGTGGGGCTGCCATGATGCTGGACTCCAGTAGCTGGAGTCCAGCGGCTAGAGAGAGGAGCTGACTGCCGTATATTTGTTTCCTGCAGAAACGAACGTATGCGACGGTGTCTCTCGAGTATAACTGCAAGGACAAGAACTTCCGTGGGCTGTTTACGGAACTGGTGGAGCTCCAAAATGCCAAGCTGAAGGAGAAGGCGGGCGATGTCAGCAGCGAATTCACCGAGGGCGTCACTGCGGCGCTGGACTAAATCGAGTCTTCTAGTTACTACCTGCATCTGCAGGTATATATGCTTGCTCGTCGAGGCAATGCGTCCTACGTAGTTTATGACGAAGATTGCTATCTACATGTTGTAATTTCACGGTGAAATGAAAACTTCACCTTCCTGCTTTCCGAAGTCGCTGCATCAGGATGGATGAGATGTATCCATCTCACCTAAACGCGGCTATCATTTCGATACACGGTTCACCACGTGGATAGTCGTCTTCAGTGTATCGTATCGAGCCATCATGGCGTCCGCGATGGCGACCAAGCGGCTGCGCAAGGAGTACCTGTCCATGCAGCGCAAGCCCGTGGACTACATCCAGGCCGTGCCTGTGGAGACCAACATCCTCGAGTGGCACTACGTCATCACCGGCACCAAGGGTACGCCGTACGAGGGTGGCTACTACCACGGCAAACTCAAGTTCCCACCCGAGTATCCCATGAAGCCGCCGGCCGTGATGATGATCACGCCCAATGGCCGCTTCAAGACCAACCAGCGACTGTGTCTCAGTATGTCGGACTTCCACCCAGAGACTTGGAACCCCATGTGGTCCGTCAGCTCCATCCTCACGGGCCTCTACTCGTTCATGGTACGGCGATCTACTTTATACTATTGTTTGTAATTCCATAATAATTGGTATGTGATGTTGTAGTTGGAGAGCCAGGCGACGTTGGGTAGTATCAGCACTTCGGATGCCCAGAAGAGGAAGTACGCGGCGGCATCGTTGGAAACTAATTGCAGTAACGCTACATTCCGGAAATTGTTTCCGGATCTGGTGGTGCTGCAAGAGGAACGTGAGAAAGATCACGAACTGCTTCGACAACTTTCGCCGCCAGGGGAGGGGGCGTCAACAGGATCGTCAACGAAGGCCGGGGGTGCAGGTTCCGAGAACGGCGGGGCGATAGAGGATTGGTCCACGACAGTGTACCTGGTCGGCAGTGTGCTTATGGTGGCCACTTTTGCGGCATACTGGCTGTCGTAAGCAAGCAGTATAGGAAGAGACGAAGAGTTGAAAGAGTAAAAGGGGGGAGGAGAATCGACATGGAGTTTGTATTGATGCTTGAGGTGTCTATTGTCTGTCAAAGCGTGAAGCAGGTTGACAGCTTCATCGGTGGCATTGTGCTGCCAGTGGGGAAGATAGAGACGTGGCGGGTGGTGTGAAGGATGGGGGTGTAAACGCCGCCGCCATACTTGGAGCAGACGGCCAAGCTAGCTCAAGAGTGTGGAATATACGCTTGGAGGTCGCACGCATTTCGCGCGCATTTTCGACGAAGCGAGCAGTCTTGTCCTCCATTTCTCTGCCAAGTGATCCAACAGTAGTTTGCACACTGAGCAAGTCGCTCTTTTGACGATTTTTCTTGCTGCTTGACACAAGTGAGCCTTGTGCATCGGTGGCTGCTTTGATTTCTTCGTAGTGGTGTACGTTGATAACATGTTGGCTGACGTTCCAGAGATCGTAGAGCGTGCGCTGGCCAAGCAAATGCACAAGAGTACAACCAGCAAACTGCACCCCATCTCCGAACATTTCTCGTAGCGATAACGCAGCAGTTTCCTCCATCGTAGCACCTCCAGTACGAGGATTGTTGCAGCTCAAAAATTCAAGAGCACACCACACATGATAAAAACTGGAGCTGTTTGGCATCTTCTCGGGCTGAGACTCCGGTGCGGCTTCCCACTCATTAGCAATCCCTGATGCTGTCAGCATGGAGTCGATGCGTTCAAGTGCACACTGAAAAATGTGCGGAGGGTGCTTGGTGGGGTCACCTGAATGTAGTGTTGCTTTCGACTGCATCGATCCCGAATTCTAGGCACAGCAAATTAAACAATAAGCTAACGATACGAAGTCCACATGCTCGCTCACTTACGAGGACATCTCCGAGTATTAACAGAAGCATCAACGCATTGCCAACTTCTCGAAAGCAATGAAATACTTGCGCTTCAAGCTCGTCAGAGTCTAGAAGGTGCTTGAACTTGCCCTCAAAATACCCGTAGCATCCTGGTGGTGAAAACATTAGTCAAAATCTTCAGCATTCCAATACATGAAGTCCGAGGCACGAACCTTCGGTCCGGTACATGAATCGTGGTAGGCGAAACGGCGGGATAGTGGATCCCAACGCTGGGATACACAGTGCTAATACGTCTTCAATCTGTGGTGCAAAAACTGTTAAGTAATATTTAGAGAATTGGTGCCAAGTTCAAAACCCACCTTGGTAACCAAGAAATCGATGCAGTCATTTGCAACATCGGCGAGCTCTCGTTTCGAAAGTAGCTTGCACAGTGCCTCAACGTGTGGTTCTCTGAAAGAAAAGGAAAACCAACAAAGTTAGAATTGGTCTATCCCATCTTGCGAGCTCGCAAGC
Organism: Phytophthora ramorum; assembly: GCF_020800215.1. Taxonomy (NCBI): domain Eukaryota; phylum Oomycota; class Peronosporomycetes; order Peronosporales; family Peronosporaceae; genus Phytophthora; species Phytophthora ramorum. Next base: position 3,207,802 of record NW_027150650.1, read on the forward strand.
TTACCCGAAAAAGGAACGATGCCCCCCAGTAATGGCTTTCTCAAGAGCACCATATTTGGCAGCTTTGACTACTGCTGAGTTGCCGACCTTGCTTCGAAATATACTCCCTCTAGACAAGCGGTGATTCTTGGCTTTCCTCAGGCACTCTTCGTGCGCGAATTGATCTCCAATCGTCATCGTCAGTGCCTCATGGAGTGCCATACGAATGAATCGACGATCCCCGAATTTAAGACTGAAGTGCTGACAAAGGTCAGTGCGAATTGTTTCCAAAACCTGTTCATGAACGCGAGAACGAATCATTTTTTCTGTAGGCGCCGAATGCTCCAGCAGGCATTCCACGCTTTCATCGTTTGATTCCCCCAGCATATCGACAAATTCATCGAGCCCCAAACCCGATAGTGCCTCATGCGTCCTTTTCAACACTATCAACATGTCAAGCATTGCGACGTAGCATGTAGCATCACTTGCTTCAAATTTGGTGAACCAGCCTTCCAAGTCCTTTCGTAACAGAACGTCAACTCGCTGACCTAGCTGAAAACTGAGATCGTACCGTTGTCCAAAAATGTTCACGCATCCACGTGTGAGGATTGATTCGTACTTGAAATCCTCTTCTTCAGCGTCGAGCGCTTTACTAAAAGCGGACAACGTCGGATTAACCTTCGTGGCAGCAACAGTTTTGATGGGCATGCTCAAGTCCGCTTTGGCACATTGACTCCATCCTCGACACGCGTGTTTTGCTGACAAAAACTTGTAGTGTAGATATACTCGCTCTGCCAGTAGGAACACAAAATGATCAAAGCACAACTTGCCTTCAGCTTCAGTTTCGTCGTAGAGATATTGCTGCTGCAGCTCGTACAGTGAATAATTTGCGGTGTCGTTGTAGATGTCTAGTATCGCAAGTACAGGCTCCACATGCGAAGTCGCACCATCCAAGCAGTGCTCAATAAGTAACCACGGCAGCGAGATCTCGACGGGAATCTGGACTGATTTAGTCAATTCCAGATACAACTCTCGAAACCAGACATGGGAAAAATCCGTCATTTCACGGAGCGTTGCACTTAGATTCAGCAAGACCGGGAAAGCTCCCGCGCGGTGATAGAAAGCTTGCATCAATTCCGCATCTGAGCTGATCACAACCCAAAATAAGCATCACTGACGTTAGAAAGTGTTTTCTAGTCAAGCATGGCTGCATCAATTTCAGGTAATGAGATTTTACCTGTCTAGGTCCTTCTTAAACGTAAAAAAGGCTGAGGAGGTTGAGGACTTGGAGTTCAGGTCGCCCATGGAGCGCTTGGCATACGTCGAATCAATTGCGGTTCGTAGCATCTGAATCTGGCACAGGGAGGCGCTCGTCGTACGATCGGGGATCTGGGAAAATTTCCGCTCTTTGTGCTTCTTCTTGAAGTCGCTTGTCAGCAGTTCGCTATCAACCCAATCGCCGCACTACCGCCGCACACCACGAGCAATTAAAAGTTAGCCGACATTGATCTGGGATAAACCACTTGCATAACCTAGATAGAATTGCGCTTGTTCACCATTGCACGTATGTCGTGAAGCAACTTCGTGCACGCCAGTTTCCGCTTATCCGCTCGATGCAGTATTGGAAGGAGGGTATGTTGGACGAATACTTGAATCTGATGGTATACTGTACGGCGAACACATTTCGCAAGCTTGAGCTGAGAATCGCACAAAATCTGCCCCACCGATTTCACGCCATAAATGAGATCTGCCATCGCCTGCCACTCCTCGTCAGAGTAGTTGTGCTTCGTAGCACGTTCATATTCCAAAAGGGGGCTATCCATGGATGCGCCTGCTTCACGTAGTGTTTCACTCCTTTTCGGATTCTGTCGCCAACGTCACCACACAATTCGATAGGGTGGGTATGTCTTGCTTGTGCTATTCCGCAATCCAACATTATACACTCATCGTACCTGGTATTTCCAGGCAAGACACAGTAAAAAACTGCTCTTCCATTTGCTCAAATGCGCTATTCCGTCGACCAGTGCTTCGTACAACGCATCGTTCTGCTCTTGTGTGCATTCATGAGCAGCTCCCTGAACCTGGGGAACATATGTAGGCGTCAGTATTAACGTAGACCCTAACTTCTTTTGTGAAGATAACCCAACCATATTCAGCGCGTGCATCAATCGCGGAAGGTAAGTCTCACAAGTTGCTTTACAGTCTCGAGATGCTGTGACCACATCGAACATACTATCGCGGGTTTTTGAAGATGTCATCCCGTTCATTGACTCCGATTTGTGTCCGCCTTGTGAGTGTTGTGCTTTCACGGGCTTAATGCTCGTTTCGTAGACCATTGGGATTACGGGAAATCGAGCAATAAGTTTCACCGCCTGAGAATATGGCATGGAAAAAAACGTGAGCCATTGTCTACCAAGCTAGCTGCACACAAGGAAGAGCCTACTTGAAGCTTTGCGTACCGCCTCGATAACCTTTTTGTCGGCCCCAGGCAGCGTGTTCGTTTTTCTCCACGTGTCCGAACTCTCCAAAACTGACATAAGATACGAAAGTGCTCGAAGGTATTTGAACTTGGAATTTGGCGTCGCGCACGTATCGTTCTCGATATGGCTAACGCAATGCCTCAACAATAAATACGTGACCTGGTCGTATCTAATCTTCCAAAAGAATTCGCATTCGTTAATTTTCAAACTGGATTTGCACGTCCACCTCACAACAAGGTCAGATAAAGCGCTACCTACCGCTTTACGTTTGTCAAGTTATGTCGCAGCGAATCCCAAATGGACCCTTTCGCTTGGTACGATCCCCCCATGAGTTCCTGCAGCCGCAAAATATCTTTTTCCACGAGGTCGGCATCCGGAAGATCGTCTCGAACATGCAAAAATACCCTGCATATGCATTCAACCAGTGAGTCCTAAGTTTACGAGCCTTCTCACACACCCGCGCCCACCTCTTAAAGACAGAGAAGTCATTCCTAAGACTGCTCTTAGTATCGTGAAAATGGTTGAGCTGCAAAATGACGTCCATAATGTCCACGAGGGCGTCCATCAAAACGTCAGGAATCACTCGCGTCATGTTCTCGTGCACCGTCGTCCTCTGGATGTTGTCGCTCAGCAGCACCACCGCCTGCGAGCAGAACTCGTTCAGCTGTTTGATCTTGTCCATTTGCGGCTGCAGCACTGCATCAAAAATGTCAACAATATTGTATACTATAGTATTTCTACAGTACTACAGCTACAGCCCTCACCCGTAAAGATGGCGTGGTAGTATTGCTTCGTCCGCTTGGGGTCCGCCTCGTCCGCCACGACGCCAGGCGGGAAGGCTCTAGCACAGCTTCTGGAGCAATATATAGCGTTCACGAGTGCTCGCCCTTCCGCGCATTTGCTCTGCAGCTGGCGCACGATCTTCATCTCCTCGGCGAACACAAATCCGACCGCCTCTTGGTGCGAATATTCTTCGCTGGCGGGCGCCGGCGACATGGCGAATGTCAGCGCGTCAGCGCCGCAGCCGCCGCCAGTCTTGCGATCGGTCTGTGAGGCTGCGAACGCCCGCAGCGCGCTCAGTGACGAGCCTCCGCCTCCCTGCTCCATACTCTGCGTGTGGAATCGACGACTGCAACCCTTCAAGATATTGTACACTAAAATCACATGAAACCTATCGTTTCGCATAGTGTGGACACTATCTTATTGCATAAACATCAGCCCGAGCACCAAGTATATAAACGAACGATGGCGCTGCGACGAGCGGTGACTTTGATGGCGGCCGGCTCGAGGCACTCGCTGGGTATGTCGACGCAGTCGTCGCAGCTGCAGCTGCGCTTCTACTCAGGTGACAAGGACGCGGACTTTGTGGCGCTCCACCCGAGCGGCAAGCCGCATATCACGAACACTCCAGCGGCCGTGAGCGAGGACCTGGACGACGAGGACGACGAAGACGACGAAGACATGGTGGCTGTTGGGCCTTCAGGGGTGGAGTATGGAGGACCCACGCGCGGCGGAAAGCTGAAGGAGCCCACGCGCTTTGGCGACTGGGAACGCAAGGGCCGCTGTTCCGATTTTTGAGACTGCGGGCGTTTGCAGAGTCTACGTCGATCGAGCTAGTCTTTGAGTAGAGCTCCAAGTCAATCCTGCAGTCTTGAAGCTGCACATACATGACTAACCACCTACAGCGAATTCGTTTCGTATCGAGATGTTCCAGTCAGTCTCTGCCTCTCTTTTTTTAGGATGGTACCTGCCTGCGGAGCCACAAAGCTGTACACGCAACGCGGCAATCAAACCGTGATCTTGTCATGCGTCATGCAATACACACCATTGCCTCAATCGGCTGCTTCATGTAGCTGCGGGTAAAATGACCTCCGGCTTCACGTTGCAATGCGTGAAGCAACGAAGAAGTATTACGAGGCGTGGACGATTTGCTCTGATGTGACGTGCAAGACGCGGACGCAGAAGCAGTCTCTCCGTGGCAACGGAAACATTTGCTCGGCGGCTGGTTGCAGGGCGACGACCACTCTCGAGTATCCCGATAGCGCTCTGTACACCCAACTCAAGTACTTTGAGTCTCTGTTCAACATTGAACGTGCAGTGAAGAAGATTAAAGCGCAGAAGGAGCGTGCACCAAGCACGACCGCGACGACAGAGCCTCCCCCGCTTTCTGGTCGCCACCGTGCTGTGCTGAAGAAGCTACTTTCCCAAGCTGAAGAGGTACGCCCATTTTACTGTCTCGCTTTTCATCCATTTCTTGGTATCCTAACGCGTTGATTTCGGTTGTTGTGCTGCACAGGCTGTCCACCGAGACGACTACAACTGGGTCAAACCCTCCATCTGGCAGACGCTGTTTACATAAGGCATCTATTCCATGTCGTCCTCAGCACTACTGTAGATCACAGCTTCTAAACACGTCATTGTTCGGAATCACTATTATAGTGACTTCAATATATGACGCGAGTGTGTCGGCGGTACAATGTGCCGGTTATGTGACTGAACGTATCGGTTATGTTCCAAAATGGCGTAGCGTCCACGTCAGACCTCTCAAATTCGGTGGACTCGTGGAACCAGCGGTCCCCGCGGTCAACCCATTCCGTGGCCGACTTTCTCGGAATGCAGTCGCAGTTGTCTATCTCGACTTGTAGGCGTCTGATCAACGCCATTATGCCTTCTCCAGACAGCTTGATATGTGCTCTCTCAAATCATACCGACATCACCTCCGCCACCTCGTGTGTCCGCCCAGGCCCGATATCTTTTCTGCGATGGATATACCTCACCCCTGACGCAAGATCGCATATTTTCTGGAATCAGATATAGGTTAGCTTTTGCGCAGAACTCAGTCGCGAATAGTACACATGGAGCTTCCCCACACTCTGCACATGTTGGTTTTTGTATGCTCCACAAACTCCGCAAACATTTGCGCACTCGAGTCAACCGCAGTATCCTGGCCAGCCGTCACTCTTGAAAAAGGCTCGCGTGCAGATCAACCAAGTCAAGACCCAAGTCAAGACCCAAGTCAAGACCTCAAGACCATCATGGAGAAGGTGCAAGTGTACATGGACAAGTGGGCCAAGGACCTGGACAAGTTCCCGGTGCTGCAGTCGGCGCAGGACGCCACGGGCGTGGAGAAGCTCTACCTGGTGGCGGGTGGCGCGGCGCTCACGCTGCTGCTGCTGCTCGTGGGCTTCGGCGCGGGGCTCATCTGCAACCTCGTGGGCTTCGTGTACCCGGCCTTCTGCTCCTTCAAGGCCATCGAGACGGACGACAAGAAGGACGATGTGCAGTGGCTCACGTACTGGGTCGTGTACGCGTGCTTCAACCTGGTGGAGATCTTTGCCGACTTCCTGCTCTACTGGATCCCCTTCTACTACGCCTTCAAGCTGGGCTTCCTGCTCTGGCTGTTCATGCCGTCCACACTGGGCGCGTCCTTCCTGTACATGCACTTCTTGGCGCCCTTCCTCAAGTCGCAGGAGAGCCGCATCGACCGCGCCATGAAGGAGGCCGTCAGCAGCAGCGGCGCCGTCATCTCGGACATCAGCGGCGTGGCTAAGGACATCGGCCGGGACGTGAGCAAGGCCATGGCCGCCAAGATCGTGGACAACGCCGCCCAGTAGACGGCGTAGGTCGATGGCAATATCAGGAGAGAGAGAGAGAGAGACATGTGCAGCAAAGACGGGAGGATTATGACGCTGGGATTCTGGCTGCACTGCCCCGCACACTCATAAGTTAGCTTGCTTTTACTTTGATGAATCGAGTGGTTGCCTATTGCTTGGCTGTTGTGTCTGGAGAAGGTTGCTACAGACCCTTTTAATCGTTGCACTTTGCCCGTCTATATCTACGGCTGAGCCGCCGCTTGGAGCCATGAGCAGCGCGTCGTACGCCGCGTGGGCCAAGTTCGACGTGGAGAAAGAGCTAGAGCGTGTGGACGCGCGGGAGCAGCGCGACGCGCAGCACAAGCAGCAGCAACGGCAGGTGCAGGCCAAGGAGCGCGTCGAGAGCTCGGCGACGCAGGAAGCGCAGCAGTCGGCCGACGTCTTGGCGGCGCAGGCGGCGGTGGCGGCTCTCAAGGCCAAGAAACGCAAGGGTCGAGACAAGAAGAACTCGGGTCGTGGAGCTGATGAGAGCGTGGAGAAGGCGGCGAAGCTGCAGACGCAGGCCGCGCTCTTCGCTCACAAGCACGAGCTGCTACAGCAAATCATGGAGAACCGTCGACTTGGGGACAGGATTCTGGAGGAGAAGGGCTGGGAGCAGGCCAAGAAGCTCTTTGAGAAGGCTCTGAGTGCTGTGAAAAAGCTGGAGGAGGTGGCTCCGCAGCTTCTGCAAGCTGAGGAAGAGCAGGCGCGATTGCTTGGGAAGGAGCCGTCGAATCAGCTTGAAAAGAAGCATGAAAAGAGTCATGATCATGGTAAGCAGGACGCGGAGGACGGACATTCGTGTGGCCAGAGTTGCAGCCATGAGAAGAAGGCAGATGCGGTTAAGAAAGCTGCGGAGCCGCTGCCCAAAGCCGACGACTTGATGGCCATCGTCAAAATGTTTTATAAAGATGTGTACATGGGGATCGGCACCTGCGATCTTGCGGGAGATCGACTGGCGGCGGCTACGGAGGCGTTCAAGGAAGTGCTTCTGCGAGATGACGTGCATTTATCGGCGTGGCTGAAGCGAGGCGAAGCGTTTGAGCGGATGGACGCCCCGTTGTTGGCTATGCTGCACTACAGCCGGATCACCAACCTGGTGCGTGCTTTGTCAAGGCGAAGTCACGGTGTTTATTGATGCTAATGCGCTATTTCTTGTTACAGGATTCCGATCATGTCGACGCAATGGAAGCTCTGGAACGAGTGAAGACGAAGCTGCTAACTGAGGGCGATGCTAGCAGCGGTGAGAATATACGTAATATACAGAGTATATGTGCGAGCCTTGACTAATTATTTTTTCGTACAGACAAGAACGCGATCCAGAGTGCCGTATCCAGGAGCACCGAGGGACACACTTTCCGAGAAGTTCTTGAACGCATCGAGTGGGTCTTCGAAGAGGCCAATGTGCTGGTTGTTGAGAACTTCTATGACTACTCTACGACAAAGTACCAAGTTGTTCTGGGCTGTATTGAAGCGTTGCGAGCACGCGCTGAGATATATGCGGCAAATGAGGAAACAGCATCCTCCGTTATCGCCGAGGTGAGTTTACTCGTCCCCGCCTGCGCAGTATATCTGTGGTCGAGCTAACGTTTGCAACTCCGCGTTCAGATCGAGATGTCGTGCCACCTGAACATCGCAAGCGGCTGCCTCGAGATGCAGCGCAACTACACGATGGCGCTAAGTCACTGCGAGCAAGCACTTCGTCTGGACAGCAACCGAGCGATCTCCCACTTTCGCACGGGCCAGCTCTACCACGCACTGCACAGCTACGAGAAGGCGCTTGAATGCTTTGAGTCAGCGAAGGCACTGGTCTCTGCTGTCGCGACGGGTCAATCCCAAGAGCAACGCAAGAAAATGCTAGCCACGATTGTCAAGGAGACCGACAAGTGCGAGTTCGACCGCAGTCAGTACGATATGGGGTACCTGCGGTCCATGGCAGCCAAGTGATGAAAGCGCTAAGTGAAAAATAGTAAACGCGAAGATTATCTAGGCTCTTTGCCTGGCAATTCAGTGCATCTCTTTCTCGCTCTCTTCTGGTGGATGCGTGACGATTCTTGATGCGATATCATCGTTAGCACTTGAGCCAAAAGACGGCGTGTCGGTGTATGCTGGTGGCCGGGATTCATCGTGGCGTACCATCCCGGAGCTGTCCGCCCTCGGTGTCGGGTAAGAACTACGTAGGCCTCTCGATGACAGACTTTGGTGGAGCTTTTCAGCTTTCTGGCGCGCTTGTAGCAGAGCATCGTCGTCGTCGAGCAGAGCATTGATCTCCGCTGCGGTTTTGCGTACGCCAGCGCCAACATCCAGGTTTTGGCTGAACTCGTACTGCTCGAACTCGTACTTGTTGTACTCCGCAGCCAACTCGACGAGAAACGAGCATCGAGCAGGAGATCGGGAGTCTCTGAGCACTTGCTGGGAGCCGTTGATCAGCAAGTAGAGCAGCAAATTCAGTGCCTTGGACAACACCAAAGAGTTAGTCTGGGCAAGTCGCGCGTCCTCCAGCGGAAAAAGCTCACCTTTTTCATCAGGTTCGGGTTCTGTTGATGGTCGATGAGGATCTCCCAGATTCTCCCTTGGATGTACGGGCAGTCCACCACGTTGTCGGTGCGCGACGCCAACTCGTTCATAACGGAGGTGGGAATTCCCGTTACTTGCTTCTTGGTTGAAAATGGTGCCAACACCTCGTCATCCACCGGCAAATGTTCGTCCAGCAGCATTTCCACGGGTGACTTGGGCTCCCCATTCAGCGCCGACTTGACGATCTCAGCCACTTCATCAAAAGCAGCTCGCAACCGATCCATAGTTTCCTACTCTCGGTGTTTTCGAGAATGAGCTCCAAGCGCTCAGCCCTAAAAATGGTTCTGCTCGAACGGTTCAAGAAAGCTGCAAGAAGGCTATGTGTAGTCCAACTTGAAGCCAACCACATTGCAATTGTGTCTGCGATCTGTACCAACAGCAAGCATAGTTTTGAGACAACTTGAGAACAGCGATGGCAGAGATCACGCGTGCATTAATTAGTTCACTACAGGACATCCGTCCAAAGAAACCAAGAAGACAATCAAAATGCATCTATATTGTGGCTGTATGAACCTTATGCGCTTTCAAACGGCTGCAGTGCGACGCCGACGACCATGCCATGGCTGATGCTCTGCATGTCTGACATGATCTCAAAAATGTTCGGAACGGCGTAGCTGCGGGTAGATTCGTTGTCAAGGTCGTCCTCAGCCGCGTCGGTGTTGGGGAGGGGGATCTGGTAACTAGCTGTGATGGCGCGGAACTTGGTCGGCAGGAAAGCCTGCGGCTTCCACGTGATCAGGATCTCCGTCGTGTCGACGCCGTTCACGAAGAAGAAGGCAAGATGCCCGAACGACCTCTGCAGGTCTTGGAGCAGCTCCTGAACAGGGTCGAACCCGATCATGACTGGCACGGAAGTCAGGTCCATGTTCTTGTACACCGGCGCAACAAACGGGTGCTTCTTGTCACCGTCGACACGAATCCGCTTGGTTGGGAGGTTCTCAGTGGCAAGCTGGAGCATGGCGTCAAACTCCTTCCTCGACGAGGCAAAAGCCGCCTTCCACCCAGAGGATGACGCACCTGATGCCAGCCACGACACCAGCACACTGTACGAAGCCTGGGCCAGCGAAATCAGCCGCTGCACAACCACTCTGTCGGGTGTGAACCGCGTCCAGCTCGACAAGCAGTCCATGTCCTCGTAATCTGCGGCAATGAACATGGCGGGGTGAGTAGCTGGGCTCGTGCTAGAGGCCTCGAAGCGCTTCAGAATCTCGCGACGCTTGTCGTCGTCCAAGGAGCTATTCAAATCCACAATGAACGGGGCATTTTGCCAGTCGAAGCTCGCAACGCGCTTCAAGAAGCGGAGGAAGCTGGACAGAACTGAGTGAGGCGTGGACGTAGAAGCCGTAGTCAGGAACACATCCGCCACAAGCAGCTCCACCGCCTCGATGGGGAGCACATTGCTCAATGCCTTGTCCGCCACCCATCGCTGCACCAATCGAACCGTGGGGCCAAAAGATGTGTTCTTCGTGTGCAGCGCATGCACCGTACTGGAGTGCTTGGACAGGTAGTCGGCCTCACGCTTGGCGGACACGTACTCTGGTAAGTGCACAAGAGCCAGCTTCTTCACTCCGGCAGCACCAGTCACAACGCTTAGCTCCTTCTCACTGCGAATCACCAGACGGAACACGTAGCCGCTCATGAAGACGTCCACACAGTCCTTAGCCACCTCACAACGCAGTTTGAGACGCGACTGCAGCTCATGACCAATGTGTACGTAGAACCCAGTCTTCGCGTGCATCAAGGCCTTCTTTTCGTTCGGCCAGGCCGACGAGCGTTCGAACTTCAGGTGCAGCACCAGAGGCTCAAGAACAGTGTTGACGTGAGCCATCGGCGCAGCATCCATCTTCTCACCCTTCGAGTAGGCCAGCGGGTGCGGCTGGACCGGGAACAAGCTCGTGTAGCGGAAAGCAGGGTGCACCGGAAGCACGTCCGAGACCTTCAGCGGCAGCGAGTCCAAGCCACGCAGCGTCTTCGCAAAGCTGTTGAAAATCACCCACAGCTTGGACACCGAGTTCATCGTAGATTCGAACGACGCGTTGGTTGCCTTCGCCTTTTTCAACCCTGCGGGCTCCTCCACGTCAAGCGCAGAGTACAGCGCAGCGTTAGAAGTCTTGATCTGTGCCGAAGTGAGCTGCGGGCAGTGAGCAGGCACGATGAAGTTCACAATCGCGTCGAGCACGCGGTGGCGGTTCTCCGTGCTGATGCCTTCCCACACTACGGCTTCAAGGATAGCGCCATCCTTGAAGCGGCGGAGCTCGGACTTGCCACGCCAGAACTGACGGAATTGAGTGCTAGCCACCTTGTCATCCGCGGACGGGCCCTTATCGACGATACGCAAGGCATTGTCCGAGTTGATCCGCAGTCCAACCGCTACCTTGCGCTGCATCGGAAGCGAGCTGTCCTGCACCCCCCACTCAACAGAGTCCTCGGCAATCGGTCGAATCAGACTAACACGATCCGTCAGCGCTCTCGAGAGCACCGATTCCAGCTTGCGCAGCCAGAAGCGCTCCAGACCCATATCATTGATCGTGCGCTTTTCCTCCACAGTGTACGTGTCTTCGTCGGCGTCGTCCACGGGGGCGGGCGCGGGGAACCAGTAGTACTGGTCGTACCGCGTCCAGAACTCGTTCTTCTTGATGAACAGCGACCGGAAGTCGTCCATCGTGCAGTGCTGAACGAGTCTCACAGACTCCGCAGCCGCGTTCTGCAGTTCCTTCCACGCACTCTGCGTCACACGGCCGAAGAGGTTCAGACGGCCGGACGAGTCCAAGAACACCAGGTCGTACGCCCTGCGGAACGTCTGCATACCCTCGGTCGTAAGCACCACGCCTCCCTCCGTCGGCGGGAACTGCAGCGGTTCACTCTCGAGCTTGTGCACAGCGATAAACTGCACCAGCACCTTGAACATCTGATCCGACGGGGTCTGTGCAGTGATCCGCTTCTTCTGGTACAAGTACAGCAGCAGCATGGACACCAAAAAGTCGTTGATCGAGTCCATATTCTTGTGGAAGCCTCTCTGGCGCAGCCACACCTTGGCCAAAATACACGCCTCTGAGAACTGCGGGGCCTCTTTCAGCGCCGCGTGGAGCTCTCTCGTGTGTCGCCGCACCATCATATCCTCCAAGATCGAATTGTTGTACATGGGGGTGCTGCACTGCTTCATCTCCTGCTCCGTCATGTTGGGCTCATGCCTCACATTGTTCCTCGACGGGGCCAACTTGGCCAGCTTGAACAGCCCCGGGGTGGCCACAGGGATGACGCGGACACAGACGTTGGCCCCCTTCAAGCCGTTCTCGGCCAAAAAGGCCGCGCTCACCTTGAGCAAAGCTACAGGCTTCTCGTAGTCTCCGTGCCAAGCCTGCAGCGTCACGTCCTGGAAAAGGTCTCCATGGGCCTGCAACTCGGCGGCCAGGACGCCCACGTACAGGTTCCGCTTGTCCGTGTATCTGTAGTTGGCAAAGTCCTTGGGCAGGAAGCAGTCCTGCGGCATTTCAACCGCCAGGTCCACGGTCAGGACACCGTACTCAGCGCTTTTCTTGCTGGCATAGGCCATGGTCTGCAAGATGTAGCTGCCTACAATGTCCAGGCGAGCAGGACGCTGGAAGGGCAGGACGATCTCCTTGCGTTTGACGTGGTTGCGCACCAGCAGACCGCGAGCCTGCAGTGCGTCCTGTGTAACCTGCTGGTCCTGCAGGCTTTGCAGGATCTCCTTCATTTGGAACAGCAGCGTCTGCAGACCAGCGGCCGCTTTGGCGCTGGGCTTCCGGCCTGCAGCGGCCAGCAACTCGTCGACCTGCAGGCGGAAGAAGGATGCGCGGTAGGACGTCGTGGGGTCCGCGGCGCGCAGATGGCGCAGCTCATTGGCGCTGGGCAGCGCGTACTTGGACAGCGCCTTGCGCAGGTCCGTCGAAGCCATGGAGATTGACACACTGCTGACCCTTTGACTCTGCGCCACCAACCGATATGCTATGACGCTTTAGAGGGAGTACTGTGGGTAACAGATGGCTAGCGGTATTGTGTCTGATAAGGTAGCCATCTGGGTCTGCTACTGAAATGAAGAGACCGACCACAGCAAACCAACGCACGTTGCTGCTGCTGCGATACGACTCGCAAGCAAATCGTACGGGGGGGGGGGGGGGGGGGGGGGGTTACTAGCATTGCAATCTATTATTGAGAGGAGTCGAGGCATATTTGACTCGACTTTGTTGGTCATGTTGATAGTATTTTCAGCATTGAAGCTATTACATCGATCGAATTCAGGGTCATATCATGAATATGAAATGCCCAGAACGTGTGCGTGAACCGTAAGCTTGGCCACTGCGTTCCTCGCTCCTCGCTTTTATAGGTATTCATGACCCATACCGTGGTACCGAAAATACTAAGCTATGACAGCAGCTCATGTATTATCGTTATGATCGATATATGACAGCTTAGCATTTCAAGCTGTTTGTCGCTATGATAGAGCGACCAGCCCGAAGGAACCAGATAAATTAGCGTTGATCTACACGTAGATCTTCGACGTCTCGAGTCTATTAAATAGTGATACTTTAGGGTAGTGCCAGCGTCAGTGGGACGACACCAAACATAATATTACTGATGGATGAATCGCGATCTAGGCACACCCTTCGAACGAGGGGCTTCTTGCGCTCGTGTTGAGCCCTGTCCACAAGGAGTTGTTAAATATTCGCGAAGTGGCAGCCTCTCCCAAAAAAATATACAAGTCCGGTACATTTTGTTGGCGGCTGCGATAAATGTATAGGAAATCGCTTGTCGCTTGTTAACCCAATATTCCACGAAGGGCGTCCTATAGGTAAGTAGCCTACAGAGTCCGAAAGGGCTAATGCCTGAGCCGGCTATCACCATGCAACGCTCCCCACCTCCAGAGAAGCACACGGCGACACTATAATAGGAAACTTTTCTGCTACGATTTGTCTTTAGCAAACTTGGACGGTGCTCAGTCTCGTCATGCAGGTCGCATGACGTGACATCCGTTGAGCAGCTCTCGAGTCGACGCAGCATTCTCCTCAAGCTTCGCGTCTGTGCTGGGAGGGCCGCCAAGGATAGCATTTTTGGAGGTAGCGGGTAGCTCCTCAGCAGCGAACAACGGGGTGTCGGGACTCCTTCAGCGATCTTCCTCCTCCTCCGTGGAGGACAGCGCTCGCACGCTGGAGCTTCGAGACGGGAGCTTCGACGAGTGCGCTTGAGGGAGCGAAATGAAAAGTGAGAGCTTGCTGGAGCTTCGAGGGTGGTGGGTTCATGAGAACAATGTTCAAGTGCGGACAGGCTGTAGAACAATGCGTGCGGCCTGCAATGGTAAGACTTGGGAGCTGCACGGACAGACCTTCCCATGTCTGGACTGGGCAGCAGCTCTCGCTTTTGATCAATACACCACCGCAAGAAACCTTCGAGAGCAACGACAGCTTCCCTCGCTAGTGTTTTACACTTTCTTACACTTGGTGAAACACGAAAGCTCATCATGAGAATAATAGCCGACGTATCAGATCTGGATTTCTGACTTGTCGGAGTAGGGGGGGGGGGGGGGGCAAAACAGAGTACCGGCAGTTGTATTTATTAAACATGTACGAACACCAATAATTTTGGATTGTGTACGAAAATTGGGACCAACTTTAAGATCTGATAGCGCAATAGTACATGTAAAATAGTTCTGCCAAGTTCTGCCTGCAACAGTGGCCTCGATAATCTATCAAAGGCATATACTGCCACTTCATGGCCGTGATTCAGCGGAAGTCAATGCGCGGAGCCACAGACAGCGAAATCCGATGGATTAAAACAGCATGAGTTCACCGCGAGCGCATTCACTGCGGCACAAGCGTTAAAGTTTACGAAATTCGTTGCTTGTCCGAGGCGATGACAACGACCGTGTTGATAACAAAGCACAGATAAAATGTCGTGGCTTTGTGTGAGGAGAATGCACATGTACGTTGGTTGGATGCCACGATTCGTGCGTCGGACGAGATGGATCATCCTCCACTGGATAATCCATCGGGACGTCGTAACATGTAAGGACCGTGCAAATGTCGTCTCGACTCGTCAACAGCTACATGTGCACACACGAGCTTCGAGTCGAAAATTTCGACACGGTGAGACCAGCCCACCACCGACATGGTTTTGTCCAGTCCCGTACGAAAAGGTCCCGGTGGTCCAGTTGTACGTGTGCCGCCACCGTTAGTCTTGTTGAAGTGAAGGCTCGGCTCAGCTCAATGGCCACAGCACACTAAACCTGGTATATCTTAGTACAATGTCACACTCTACAAATCCAGAATGGTTGGTTTGCAAACTCCTAGTGAGCAGCAAGGCATATTTTTTTTCTGCTTTTACACTCTCTCCACCTGTGGCTTCCTCCTCCAGAATCTCTCTGCGTGCTATCCTTCGTTTTCCTAATCCTCTGTATGCTAATACTGCACGGTACTTCAACAGGCTGCTGCTTTTTTTGTTCGTCCTCGCGTTGAACTCCTTCAATTTGCGACTCTTTTGCATCGCCGTGTCTTGGCTATCCCAAACAATTTGAAAAAAACGTGCACGCCCCACAACGTCCACCAGATCTCGCTTCGTGGAGGTTTGGTGTGGCTTACCGATCCAGACAAAAAACGAGCTCAGTCAGTGTCTCGCCGAATTTATTGGCAAGAAAGTTCCGGTGCTTGGACTTCAACGACGGTCCCAAATGGTAGGTCGCACTCACCTTCAGAATGCAAAAGCGCCGATGACTGTGTTGCTGGGTCAAGGATGTAGCCAACTCAACAACTCGGGCTGCCAATTCGCCCTGACGCGTCATTGACGGGCTGGACGACAACACACGAACAACGCGTTGTTGATATGATCTCAAATGTTACCTTCACACGCGCTTTGAGCGCTGATGGTAACATTTGAGATCACACGCGCTTTGAGCGCTGATCTAGATTGCCTACTATCTGTTCTACATGTGCAGACTTGGCGTACAGATAAACGCTGGACAACTCGATCAGAACGGACTTACCCAAATGTAGGAACGGGATGCCGGCTATGTCGACCATGGTGTGTTTACCCGTCTTTTTCGGCAGGAGGACAGACCGACGATACTTTGAGGACACTAAGGTAACTAAGGCTTCCTGTTGTAAGCAGCCATGTATTACCAAGGCAAACAAGGAGCTAGGGTAATTCGTCCGGAAATTCCGTGGAGCTGGCCGACGATTGCCTTAATCTCAGCGATTATCTCTTTTCGAGTATGTTCAAATGCCACGCGCTAATCAACTCCTGAGCTCAGCCAACGTTAGATTGTTTCTTAATCTAAGCCACGACGACTTGTCGTTAATCGGCCGTCTATTTGATGTGTATGTTTGTCTATAGACGCCTTTGGCAGTTCTAGAAGATCTGCCTGTCTTCCTCGAAGATTTTTTCACTTCGGTCTTGCATGTGGTGGGTGTTCCATATCCGCTACAGCGGATCCTCTCTGAGGTCATGTTCGGTCGATCTGGGTCTTCACGCCAAGTTGAGTATTTCTTGCTCTTGCACGGTAAGCATCCGTATCCGCTAAGAAGGGTTAACCCTCTCGGGCACAGCTGCGGTCCCACCGTCGGTATCGGGTCTTCACGTGTAGAGTGACCAGCTCTTAACTCCGTGTGGCTCCGTTTCCGCTATATGTGGGCCTTGCTGAGGTCCTTCTGCTGTCGATAAGCGGGCCGTCATGTCAAGAGGTTCGTATATGGACTGCTGTGTTGCACTCTGGGGAGGGGAAATCATGAGCATAGAGGGGTCCCATCTCCTCTGTGCTTGGTGCTTGAACGAGAACGCGAGGGGCTCACCAGACCCGATGCGTCTTGGTGTGTGAGATCTTGAACACGTGGGGGGTCACCAGGCCCTCCGTGCTTGGTGTTTGGGTTGCGTA
This sequence comes from Phytophthora ramorum, assembly GCF_020800215.1. NCBI lineage: Eukaryota > Oomycota > Peronosporomycetes > Peronosporales > Peronosporaceae > Phytophthora > Phytophthora ramorum. Next base: position 3,224,352 of record NW_027150650.1, read on the forward strand.
AGCGCGATGGTTCACCATGTCAACGCGCCGTGGTAGTTGCTTGTCTGGGGCGCTCCGAGGGTTACCAGGTCCTTGGTGCTCCTTGGCTATGAAATCTTCTTGGGCGCTAAGGGATCGCCAGGTCCGTTGCGTCTTGGTGTGGGTCTTGGACACACGTGGAGGTCACCAGGCCCCACATGCTGCGGCGATGTTGATATCAGTCTTGGTGGCAGACACCAGGCACGGCGCCGCGTCCGTGCCCGGCGCACAGAAACACCCCATCTCCCATTCCCGGCCCCATGCTGGGGGGGGGGGGACTTCGTCCGAGAAGCGAGATCTTCCGAAGAGGCGCTGGAGGTATTCTTGAAACCACGAGGGCGCGAAAAGCGAAGTGAAATAAGCTACGACGACATGTATGACTCATCCTTTATGCTGTACATGTACAGCTGTAGCGCAAACGGACTCATACACTGTAAGCTGCTGGAGTAAACGCTGCATTCCCCCGGTCCGAGCATTGTTCAAAAATGGAAAGCCTCGGAAACTGTGATCACTAACCTTGAAGTTGGAGAAAACATCAAACGACTATGCCATCATCTTGGCTATCGCGAGAAAAAGAATAAGCAAGTCCTGAGATCGATCTTGACCGTATCTTATCGAATTCTTAGCGCAGTGCCGTACATGTACGTACAGACATCCGCTTGCCGGGTTGTCGGGTGTAATCGCATAGTGCAGCCCACTCTAATACCATGCACATGTTGTATGTACATGAGAGACGTATGGAGGCACTTTCGGTGCCTTGCCGAGTTCGCTTGCATCGGATGAACCTGTTGCTGGCGTCATCGTCGGGCTGGAGCTGACAGCGCTGGAACCGATCAGATGGCCTTAAGGACGCCAAAATAGGCAAAGTTGCTGAGATCAGCCTCGATGTGTTGAAGTTGGCCTGTATTTATAGTGGGACGCATGGGGCGAGTTGCACCGTCAGGCAGACCCCAATCCTGCGACCGCTTCCTTTTTTCCATGCTAAGCGGGTTTAAAAAAGAGTGAACATATCCTGACCCCCACTCCAAAGGGATGCTGCGGGGGTTCTGTTGATGGCTCTCTCCAGCAACAGTGTCCTTGAAAGAGCAGCCTCACATCTGTACATGTACCGCAGGACGTTGCTCACTACGGTAACTTAACAGGTATGAATATCCTCTCGGAAGCAAGCCGTCACCGAGCGAAACATGACGCCGCCTTCTTTTCTCCTACGTTGCAGCCTGGACGTAGCCTTCCCACGTCGAATGCATCGATTGCACCTCATGGTAAAATGCCTCGTTTGTGGTGTTCGTGGTCTGGCCTCGGCGGCACCAACGGCGCACCTCCAGAAAGCAAATGATACTGAAGGATGTAGATCCGATCCCATGATTGCTTCAACCTACCTAGCCGGTTCACTTCAACGACCTCCACCAATGTACATGTATATGCCGCTGCGAGTGGCTACATGATTAATACATGTAATTAATACAAGCGGATTTCACTAGTGTGCCTTGCCACGTTGGCCTTACTTCAATCTTCATGGATAAGATCGTCGCTGCACACCAATGTACCAATGAACATGTAATGGGGTCGCATCGGACCTGGTTGCGCTTGTCCGAGTCTCCAGGTGGCTTGGTGAGCTGAGTAGCCGTAGGGGGCGATCATCAGCTCACACCCAGCACTCAATCTACTGTGACGACGCCTGCCCCCTCAGCTTTATTTTCGGGCTCGCGCAACCACCTCTTCCAAGTCCATTGCCACAAGATCGACTGTTAGACCAAGATGATCCGACTGAGGGCGACGCTCGCGCCCTTAATCCTATTGGCAAGCCTCATCGGCCCTCTGGCGTTCGACTAGGCATTCCACAATTCGGAGTCCGTCTCTGGTCCTGCAACGCTCCCCTCAGCGACAGAAGCATCCGACGCTGCATCTACATGAACTTCGAATTCGCTGGACATTACCACGTCCTCGACTAGCTTGAAATACTGTACACACTCGCCAAGGTGTCGGACGGGGAAAGCACGACCAATTAGCCGTACCGGAACGGGGTGGGGGCTCGCTCCATCTCAGAAGACTCCGTTTGTTACCGTGAAGCACGCTCGTGGACACGCGCTCGAGCAACTTTGCACCGATACCTGTTGGAGAGAGTGCCCGGTCGAGTGAGTACTCAGTCGCTTGCGGCATGGAATGAAGTGGGCAGAACGACGACTGCCACTGGAAAATCGGCGCCAGGACGGTAGTTAGCCATAGGATCCGAAGTGACATCAATGTACCTCACTGAAAAACGAAGGCCGCTGCTGTCGTGAACTTGGCTCTGGCCCTGGGAGTATCGAAAGAGTTGTGAGCAATCACAAAGGTGGTCAGGACTGCCGCCAATTGCGCCAACTCGGTGGTCGGCACGGTGAGAGCCGTCATTTTTCGTTACGTCCGTTTATCATGTAAAAACCTGGGTGTCTTGTTGGGTGGGCTTGCAATACATGTAGCAGATCAAAGTTCCGGGCGATATTTTGCTCGTCAACTCGGAGTTCTCTCAACGCATCTGGGAGACATGCGTCTGAGGCAATGAGCGATGCCGCATCAACTGATCGCGGCATCGACCAAGAAATTTTCGCGAAAAAAATCGACTGTCAACGACAACGACGTAACCACTGTCAGACCCGCCACACCTCTCTTTTCACAGCTGATACAAGCACATTATTTGGTCTGCATGCTCACTGCCTTGCATTCCGAAGGCGGTGATTTCTCAGGGTAAACCATCGTCCTCGACCAGCTACGGCGAGAGGACACATGCAATGATACCGTAGCCAGCAGTGCAAATTCTTGACGTTTATGCTCCGACGGCATACACAGCTTTGCATTTTGTTCGCGCCATCAACATCCTCTTGGGACCGAAGCTTGAAATTTCCTTCCCTAAACTGGTCTCCCTGTCATGTTTGTCATTAGGTTCTGCGGGAAGATCTTTGGGCAAGTCCTGCGACGCTTTCTCTGAGAGCTGGGCGGTGGTTGATGCGCCTTCCGCGTTGGACCACATGATCGAAACGAGTTTCACTACGTAGCTTTGGTTTGCCCACGGTCGTGGCTAGAACAATACGACGCACCATGTATTCAACACTCGCAAAAAATGCAGTCGAGAGCGGGGTAGCGGGAGGATCTCGTTTTCGTACGGTACGTTACTGTACTCGTGCATTTCGGTGAACTACATCATGTAGTCTACATGTACAGATCTGGTCCGTTGTTGAAATGGTACGGGAAAGGAAGCGCTCAAGGGGAATACGAAATCAAAACGTTCTACTGAAATCGGCGCATGGCTTCGCTGCAGTTTAAGGTGCACCAAATGTTGAGTTTGCATGCACTGTCGACCTTTGAATGCTCGGGTATCAGCGACCGCAGTATACTGCGGCGAGTGTTTGAATTTACTCGGTTAGAGAGATCATCGGTGAGCTGATCTTCAACCGTCTTGCCGCCACCTGACGATAGGAAACCACAGCAGTGCACAGCTAGAGATGAGCGCTGTGCGCTTGTCGCAGGCGTCGTGCTGCTCCTATTCACGAGAGTCGCATCGAGCTGCCATTCTACTCCATTGCACAGCATTGTTAAATACTAGTCCGATCATAGCCAGCCGAATGCATTGAGGTTGGAAGGACGGTCGCGCATCGGTCGCCCTGCCGCCGTGCGAGGTGCAAGTACCATGCCGACGACGCTGCATCCGTTAAGATGCTGCTTCGACTTGTATGTCCATGCACAGTATTCACAGACATCGAGTTACCGCCACATTTTCGGAAAAAAGATGTGGCGGTGGTCACATGACGAGCATGGCCGCCGAGCTCACTGTGTCTTGCCGGATTCAATGGCTGTAACGCTTGCATGGCGGACTACTTCAACTACAAACAGTACCATATGCTATTCTGGAGACTGGGCCAGCTGGTCGTACATGTAATTAGCCGCTGCAGATGAAATTTTTAGGCAAAAACAACGAGATACCCGATCAGAGGCGGTATCCAAACTATCAAGCACGAAAGAGCCCACACTACCAAAAATTGCGCTACTGCTGCGGTTTTCGCTATGTCGACACCGCACACACACGGAGCGAGCGCTTCGCTCCCTACCGATGTGTGCTGTTCGACTGAAATATTCGCTAGTGCGCCTGTTTGCCACGGCGTAGCGGAAATTTGGATCACTTCGCAATGCGAGAACGACACTTCATAATCTTGCACACGTTTACGAGCGCGATTCTTTGAGCTATGTACTTGGCAGAAGAGCTCTTGCCGCTTGCTTTTATTATCGAACCCTCCAATCCTGAAGATGGCACCGATTCCGCATCACCTTTCCGATTCTTGTGGGCTCTCAGCTGTACTGGTATTAAAATAGCGTGGCGGGTTTGCAATCACCACTAGGATACGTAACTCTTCTCGGCGGTCGAAGTATAATAACACTGATGTGGCACAGGTATAAGACAGGAAATCCGACGCACGGCGACTTTGCTTCAAGAAATCGAGGCGTTTGGGGCGAAGCAAAACTAACGCAACGGTTGTTGCAGCTTCACGCTGCAAGCCACCTTCTTGTAAACAAGATGCTTCGGCGGAGAGGAAGTCAGATGTTTGCGACCAATTTCATCAGTGAGGCATCACTGCCGACGGCTTCCCGACACCAATAGGCTATGGTGGCGTGCTTCGGTGAAGTTAGGTTTACGCCTATACATCATTCGTAGCTCGCTCGTTATTATATATAGTTCATGTTGTGGCAGATTTCACGCTCGCAGTGCATGAACTGCATTGTCCGGGACCCCATCCTAAATGATTAAGACGCGTATTTTTAAGCTTTTTGAGGAAGTCCATTTCTCTGTTTATGGTGGTTTAGGCCCAACGTCTTAACCCGTTGTTTGTATGGAGAGCACGTTCATATCCGCAGCGATGGCACTCGTCTTGCTGCTGTACGCGCTTCAGAATTTGCGCCAGACTTCAAGTTGACATGGCTCCATAAGATGGCCATCGTTGTGGCCTATCCTTGCCATCTTCAAATACAGCCATACAACCGCTACCCGCCTGCACAAACTGATGTTATCATCCGTGATTGGGTATCACAGCACCAGAGCTCTGTTGCTCCGTATTCTATCTACTTTCTAAGAGGGAATTACCCACCCAGCATCAGGTTAGGCAAATATCGTGTCTTGGCAGTATCGCGTCCCAGAGATGGTTGTGGGCCGGGACACTTTTCGTTGTTCGTCTACTCTCGCCAAGCAGACTCAACGTTGCATCGCAGCCGATCCCGTCCTGCATCTTGCAGGTGGGGCTGGTAATAGCAGCCAATCGATGAGCCGGCTTGGTGCAACCAAACCGGGCCAGCCCCTTAAAATGTGCACGATTTGACTTACCATCCGGGTGATCAGAGCCCAAACAACCCAGACCCCATTCCATACAACCCCAGTCGCTCTCCAAATCTCCAGCACCGGACCAAGCCAGCGGGAAGTCCGACTCATTACTCGTTTTGCAGTCTCCGTTGCACACCACTTCATATTAGCCATTATGGCCAGGTCGAGACTCGCTCTCGCCCTACTGGTCCTGCTTGTCAGTCTGGTTAGCGCGACCGCTTTCGACTGGACATTTTGGAATGACGATGACGACGCCACCACCGCTCCCTCAAAGGCAGCTACTACGACCCCTTCGACCACAGCCCCGATTAAAACGACCATTTCAGGATCTTCTTCCACCTCCGCTACGCCTTCGGGATCGTCTTCGGTTGACTCGACCCGTCCATCGACCAACGCACCCACCACGTCTGGTTCCTCCGATTTGACTGCTTCTGCCGGTGCCTCGGGCTCATCAGAACTGGACGCGTCAGGATCGGGATTTATCGATGCCGCCTCAATCGAGGTGAACGCTGAGCTGGCCTCGGCTGTTACTGCTACCAGCGAGGTCAAGTCGACGTACCGCAACTGGGTGGGGCCTCGCGCCGTCTCCCCCGACGCCGCGTGCTACCGTGAAGCACACATCATGGACACTTGCCCGACCAACTTCGACCGGAACGAGGTTACCAACACGTGCTGGGCCGAGTGCCCGATCGCCTACCCGGTCGAGTGCGGCATGGAATGCATCCGTCAGAACGATGACTGTGCGATGGAGACTCTCAACAAGGTCGGTGCTATTGCTAACACGGCTCTAGCCATCGCTACCGTCGGTGCATCGCAGAAACTGTGGCAGATTGCGAAGGGTGCGACGCGCGCATTCGACTGCGCTAATATGATGATCGGTACGATGAGATCCATCATCCGTTACGTGCGTAACATCAAGACCACGGACCCGCAGGCCTCGACGGACAAGATTCTCAACATCCTGTACCAGTCGAACAACATCGTGACGGACCTGCCGATGGCCATTTACATTTGCATGGGCTGGGACTTGCCGAGGCCTCTCGATGTCTCGGGTCGTGTGCTTACGACGATGAACTGGATCTTGCTGAACGCCATCGGGTACAAGGACGACCTCGTGTCTAGCTGGAGCAAGTTCAAGGCTTTCTTGATCGGCGCCAACTTCACGGAGGCCGCCAACAAGATCAACGAGACGGAGATCGGAACGCTGAGCGACGCCCTGAAGGCCAACTCCACCTGCGGCTACGACCTGCGAGTGATGACGGACCGTACGTGGAACACGGTGAACCAGCTGAAGGCCGACAACCCCGCTATCTCGGAGGACGACCTGCGTCTGAAGATGCAGGACACTCAGCTCGTGAAGTACGACATCGCCACGGCGACCAACAACTGCATGGAGCAGCTGATTGAGGAGTCCGACGAGGCAACGGCGTACAAGACCCGTGAGAAGATCCGCACGGCTTTCAGTGGCATGATCGACCAGCTCGTCTCAAAGGGAAAGAGCAACAACGGCTCGAGTGAGGACGCCAATCAGTTCATGTATGTTGCTCTGAGTAAGACGCTCATTTCGATCGCCGTCACGGGTTTCGACCTGACGGGTGTCACGGGTTTGATTGCCGCATATCTACAGAAGGTCTGTGGTCCGACGAATTTTATGGGCGAGATCGACGACGGCACGGACCCGAAGACGCTCGGGTTGACCACGATCCAGAAGGCTTTCAATGGCAGCACCATGGCGTGGACTCGTAAGGGTGACGGCCAGGTCATTGTCAACTTCAAGAGCACTGACACCAAGGACGTGAGCGTGAATATCATGTCTGGTGGTGACAAAATCGATGAGCTGGACGTCAAAGCTGGAGGCACAGCGCAGTGGACGTCTAACGTCACAGCTCTGGCTGGCAAGACGTTGTACTTTGATCGCTGGCGCCCGGGTTTCTTGGGCCTGCCTGGTACCGGAGGCGGTTCGTTGCTTCTGTGGATCCCCCACGCAGATGAAGGCGGTCACTTGGAGGTCCAGGCAAAGCTGAACGTGAGCTAGCCGAATCCCAGTACCCAATAGAGCAGAATTAGCATTAGTGCAATAATAGTAACCATGGAGTAGTAATAACAAATTAGATGTGAATATTTTCTCAGTATCGCGGCGAGTTCCTGCGTTCATCTTTCTAGTCGCTTTCAATAGCTTGGAATGTCATAACGCTGAAGCAGCAATGACTTCCTCTTACGTGTGCGACTAGCTAACAGAGGCCTGCGTAGGGCATCATCCGATAGAGTGCATCTTTGAGTGACCAGCTAAAGCAAAATCGGCACAGTATGCCCGTCGGACAGGGAGCACAACTTCGAATGTGCTTAGCCATATGCGCAACCAAGGAAGTAACTTTAATTTCGTTCAAACTGGCGAAACCAGACTTGAGGAGAACTCTACAGTAGTGTCCTACAAGTTTCTCCATGTACCCCAAGTAAGCGTTCACAAGCGTACTGCAAGGTTGCATGTTAGCTAGCCTGCAGTTGGAGGATACAATTTGGAACCGTTGGCTTTCATGGTGCGGCCAACCGGCTCCAGATCTTGGCCAGGATCTGCTTCGACTTGATACATTCAAACTTCAAGGATGCAGTCACAATCGCATGAAAGCTAAGACGGACTTTCTGGCAGGCAGTTCGGTGCAGACGTGTTAACTGCGCCAGCGACGGACGATTGAAAGGAGGCGTGATGAACACGTGCTTTCGAGAAACATGTACGCTATCCTCGCTCGGCAACTTAGAGTCTAAGCCAAGAACATCGTTGGAGCGTGCGAAGCTCGCAGCGAGTTGGCTACACAACGAGCCGGTTGAGGAAAATTTACTCCCCATCGCTTGAGGCTTCGGTCGGTGCACAAATTTCCTGCGCGGGCTGGTCCGCCAGCAAGTCAGGCCAGTCCTCAGCTTCAAGGCTTCCCACCGTTGACGAGACCACCTTGCGAAGCGCCAGTAAACCGACTGCGCGGGATGGGAGCCCCATCTCCACTTCATGCTAGGCAAGCAAGAAAGAGCTGTGCCCTCCGTGGACAGCAACTTCAATGCGAGGACTTAACGGATTGACAGCAGTGGTAGACGACGATGCGTCGACTCTTTTTGACGTGAGCTGCGCGATCTGCAAGGCCGCTACATGTACTATACATACGGTGAAGCTTGGACCGTGCAAAAATGAGCACGCGGCAATCAGGCGACACTTCATTTTTGGCGATTTGAAGGCTCAAGAGCAGCGCAACAAACGATGACACGATGCTCAAACTTTGCTTGGCTCAGCCAAGCTGTGCAGGTATGTGTGTATGTCTATAATACAGTGCCACAGTTGCTTTTTATTTCTTGCCAAACATTGAGGGGCAAGACTCTTTCTGCTCAAGCTCCAGCGTCTTGCTTTGGTTGCAACCTTGAATGCCTTTGATACATGTATATACAGTATCATTTTTTGCCGAGAGACACGACGCTGCCATTGAAGCCTTCAATGCGTGCGCGCACCATAACGTGGCTGAACAAGTCAGGTGGACAGCAATGGCGATTGCAAGGATGTCGCACTTTATCGTTATCCCGCCAGGGAGCAGAAGCCTCAGACGTTTCAGTGCATTCCCCAGGTCAACCGCTGTGGTTCTGCGATTCACACTGTGAACGCGCCGTCGGATGAGCGAAAACAACCACCACTGCGATAGACAGCGTCAAGACAACCGCTCCAAGCGGAGGAGGCTATTCGGCGACATGTAGTCCGAATGAGCAGCGCTCGATCGCGCACACCGAAGCCCTGCTTCAAGCAGGCAATGTTTGACTGTACCAGGCGGCAAATCTTGCAGCGAAATATTTCGCGTGTAGAGCCTTGGTCGACTGCCTGGTCTGCACAGTGCACGACCAGACAAAATCGTTCGTGCAACGCGACCTCAAAGTTCTAGCTGCCTTCGCCGTATCCAACAACTATATGTACGGCGATTGTTGATCTGTTGCTTCCGACGCGGTGTGCGTCACAGCCGAGTGTTGCCGGCACAGACCAGCTCGACATGTCAACATGGGGGGCGTTCGCAGGCTGTAGCGGGTACGACATTGATTCCACCTTCACATTTTACGACGAGGATTTTGCGACGAGGAATTGGGAGTCCCATGACACAAATGTTTTTCTGGCCAACTTCTACATGTACTCGGAGCGAAAATGTATAATAGCTCTTGTACAGTACGTACAGGGCGAATCCGCTGTATCGCAGTGCGAACTCACCTGCTAGCGTATAGACAACGGATTGCGGTATCGCAGTACGCACCCCTGCAATAAAACAATTGTCGCCTTTGCGCTGGCGACGGGTAAGTGACTCGAGCTGCTCATTCTTTTACTTTGGCGGGTGCCGGGTGCGGTGCTTGCAGTTCTTAAATTAAACAGTGGTAAACCGCACTGCTGGATATGAACTTTGCAGCTTCTGGCCAGGAACCAATTCAACCACTGCATGTACCAGATGATACGCTATACTAGTATAGTGAATGGCGGTTGCATGTTCAAGCAGCAAAGTGTGACGACCACTCTTACTTTTATCAAACCCGCCGCTGCCTTCAGAGAAGGTTAGCTATAGTCGTCCAGCGCGTCCGCGATGCATGAGTACTAGTACAAATAGCGGTTGCAGCCGTGACATTTAAAATTGTGATCGAGCATGATCATATGATAGGACTCATATCATATTAACGTAATCCTTACTATGGTTTTTAATATCATATCAGATGAGTCGGTGTCAATAGACTTGCAGGAATTTTTGCCCCGGGCGGCCATAGTTTCAGGAAAAGGTACTATTGCCACCCTCCAGGTGGTGTCAATACACGCGGAGGATTTTTTGCCCACTTTCGGATTTTGCTGTATTAATTGGCTCGGGAATTTCAAAGTGGGCAACTTATCCTACACTGCAGGATAAGTTGCCCACTTTGCGACGTTCCGAGCCAAACAAACAGCAGCGTGGAGGATCGGCCTTTCCGAGGCATTATTATTTCAGCAACGACATTTGTTTTCCTTTATTATAAGCTATGGAGAGGCTGTGGTTCTCGTACAGTTAATATATAAAATAACACGTTCCACTTCCGGATGCACGTCATTTTCTGAGAAAAGATGCCCTGTCGGTGGACCCCCATGCGTTTCGTGGTGGAAATGCTGAAACGAGGTCTTTGCGTCACGGAAACCCTATCGCTCAAGGACATCGCAAGGATAATGGGGGTCGACCGTCGAGTATTTGGCCGCATGGAGCAGGACATATTGGGTAGACTACAAACTGCAGTTGTAGACTACTGGTTTTCTCGCGACGAAGCTGCACCTCAGAAGCTCATTGATTTGCTCGACGGCGCAGAGACCTCAGTAGATATCGCTATGTTCATCTTGACGCATCCTGAACTGACCGACGCTATCATCCGTGCCTCCCAGCGTGTCACGGTTCGTGTTCTCGTTGATCGGGCACAAGTCACCGAGAAAAGCTCAGCTATGATAAAAAAAACTGGTTGAAAACGGGGTCAACGTATATCACGCAGGCCCCAGACTCATGCACTGGAAGGTAGCGATTATCGATGGAACCGTGTTGACGATGGGAAGCTGCAATTGGAGTGTGGGGGGAATGACGTTGAATTGGGAACATACTGTTGTATTGCGTGGTCCTATTGTTGGAGCACACGCCGTTGAGTTTGACGAACACATGTGGTCTGTTGCCGTGCAAAACAACTGGCAAGTTGAGATAGATAGCCGCGGTAATTTTCATCTGTAGCGTCAAGCGATGGTGACAGCAGTGCCGCAGCGGGTACTCCGAGCTGGCAGTTTGGTTTACAAGGCACGGGCAACTACAGCACGGTCGCGTTCGATGGAGCCCGCCATGCAGAGACGTTTGAGACGCGCACGGCTCAGGCGCACCTTGATTCGATCAAACGTGAGTTCGAGCTGCTCTGGGATGAAGGACGGATTTGGGTTCTTCTGATCGTAAGTGCGCCCGCTGACAGAGTCTCTTTCTGGCACAGTCTCTTGATAGCTAACACGACGGACTTGTGCGTGCTTCTCTACGTTTATTGCTTGCGTGAACAGTGTAACCTCGTGAGCACTAGCTTGCAACTTGCGGTAGACGCGTATCTCTCTCTTGGTGTCGGCGGTAAGAACTTGGGCTCGACGTACATGCTTCAAGAACTAAACGTGACTGTTGTGCAGGCAAAACGCGCGAGTGCGATAGCATGTTCTTCGATGACAACGGCGGGCTGTTCGAGCAGTCACTGCGTCTGGTGACTTCCACTGGGACGTACTTGGTGCCGAACTGGGGCGCACTGTATGTGTTTTACGTGCTGCCACGCTTCCAGTTCTCCACGGTCTTGGACGTGCCCGGACTCCTGATGGACGACGAGTGCGACGAGGCGGCGTATGAATTGCTTTCCGGTGATGAACGCGTAAAAACTTTATAATTTTGCCCACTTTTTTCCTGGCTCGGAAAGTCGGAAAGTAGGCAACTCGTCCTCCACTGGAGGATACTTTGCCCACTTTCCGACTTTCCGAGCCATTTAAACAGCAACGTGGAGGATCGGAGGTCTGCTCGACATGATTATGCGTCGGTTTATGCCTCGGTCTACCGACATTTGCTTTCGTCCAGACCGGTAAGAAGGACAGTTTGGTCGTGTGCGAGGAGCATCCGGGCTGGAAGCGACGGACGGTCGCGCATTACTACGCCATGGACGAGCGGGGGGAGAGCTTGCAGCCCAGGTGTGGCATTGTGGCGCCGATCGAGCATTGTGGCGCCGATCGAGCATTGTGAAGGCGCTTGCAGAAGGCTGCATCACTCGCATGATCGTCGACGAGCAAACCGCGCTCCAAAAGAAACACTTGTCGTGGCTACACAAGTTCAAGGACGCCGGGATCCCTGTCAAGACTGGGCGCGTGCCCAGCTTCATGGTCCACCATAAGTGGACCATCGTCAACAACGAGTTTAGCCTAGGAGGCTCGGGCAACTACAGCGCGGTTGCGTTCGATGGATCCCGCCACGGAGAGATCTTTGAGGCGCACGGATCAGGCGCATCTTGATGCGGTCAAGCGCGAGTTTGAGCAGCTCTGGGATGAAGGACGGGTGCTTCAATGGGCGTCGAAGAATTCTGCTTGCTTCGTGTACTTTGGGGAAACCCTAGACGAAACGATGTATCACCCGGGAAAGGAGGACGACGACGAGGAAGAAACGAAAATGAACCCCCCCGGGAGAGCAGGACGAGAACGTTGTTGATGTGTAAGAGGTGGTTGAACGTGACGTGTTTGACCGTAGTGGGTGCACGTGCTTCTTCATCAAGAGAAACTCCCAGCCAGCCCCTCGCACCCAGGCCGCTGAGCGACAGCCTCGTGGGTCTTGTGCGCCCGCGCGCACCCACAGGCCGCCACCAGGGCGACGGCGCGGGTCTCGCTACGCCTTTTCAGGCGGCAGTTAGTCCGTACACATCCATAAAAATCGAGGTTCCTCGCGCGCCGATCCACGACCACTACAGAGCTGCCAGGGACGCTCTGCTCTCATTAACTGGCGTCGAAGTCGGTGGATCAACGGCAGACAAGCCGCATTCGACCTCGAGAACCGAGATGAAGCTCAGTCCGGATAAACTTAAGGAGATGCACAAACGTAAACGTGTGGATGCCGGAAAGTCGCGTCGTCGTGAGCAATGCCGAGCCAACCAAGCTCGCTATCGAGACAAGCAGCGCAACGCCCAGTTGCAGCTTGAGAAGAGCGTCGAACTGCTCCACGCAGAGCTCGACACGTTGAAACGCAGATATCGAGATCTGTCGTCTTGGGAGAGAAGCAACCAGAGTCCGTGGTCAATTGTGGCCGAGGTCTTTCGACTACTTGAGAGCAGCTTCCGCTTTCCGTGGCGCACAGCAAATGCCCAAGAGATGAGTCACCTCCAGAACACGCGGCAGATCTTGGCAGTTCTGGAGAGGTCGTTCGCACATGACGCGGCTATGGGAAAGTTAAGTGGGGCCAACGCGCTCATGAAGCAGGTACGATGTTGTTCACAGTACTTCGGTGACCCGATCCTGACGGCATTGAAACAACTCAAAATCAATCGACCGGATGTAACGATACGAGTGCCTTTCGACTGGAGTTGATGTTGGAGTTGTGCCGAGGCGCTCGAAGCCTTGATCGAGTTGTTTGACGCCGGCATCGACATGAGATGTAGGTATACCATTATGGTCCACATGAAGATCGTATGCGTGGGCTCCAGCTATTGCTTTAGTGGCAGTGCCAATGTCGGCGACACGGGTTCTCAGCTCTGTGAGACAATCGAGTCAAGCTCCCACGCCCACGGTCCTGAATGCATTACCGCTTTACGACAACAGCTTCTTTGGCTACGCGGTGGCTGAAACTGGCAAGACACACCAGACTGCGATCCCTATCCACGCTTTCTGTCATTCTCTTAATGAAAGAAGAGCTCGAGAGGAAAAAAGCAGGCCCCGGAATCAATTCTCGAGCGAATGGTGTTAGCTGGGTAACGCCGGAATGCATATCGAAGACCAAGGCAACGAACGGTAAAGCAACAACGTTATTTAGGGCCAAGGTCAAGAAACTTCAACAATCGATCGTCACGGTGCCGTGACGATCGACCCTGCCCTGAAGCGCGTGAGCCTCGTCAGGAATGAGCTGTCGATGCGTGGGTGCTGGAAACCCGGCACTCAGTAGTGGCCTTGATTGCGAGGCTGTATTGTTGATTTGTTTAGTCGGGCGGGCGTACTCCCGCTTGCGTTTAATTTTTCGTGCCGCTACGCTCTGCAAGCGAGTGACGAATCACGCGTGTCTTGAGAGCCTATCCAGCACGTCTTGGTATCGTCAGTGGGGGCTACAGTAGTTTACAACGCACCGATTTCCCTCGTTTGAGGACCTCGAGTCGAGGTACAGTATTGTCGCCAGGGCATATGCTGGTACGTGAACACGCATCGTGGCTAGCTCACGTTCAGATTCGCCTCGACCTCCAAGTGGCCGCCTTCATTTGCGTGAGGTACCCAGAAAAGAAGTGACCCACCTCCGAAGCCTGGCAGACCCAGGAAACCAGGCCGCCAACGGTCCAGGTACAACGTCTTGCCAGCCAAAGCTGTGACGTTGGAAGTCCATTGACCAGTGCCTCCAGCTTTGACATCTAACTCATCAATCTTGTCACCACCAGACATGATGTTGACGGTCACGTCCTCGGTGTCAGTGCTCTTGAAATTGATGATGATTTGGCCGTCTCCTTTTTTCGTCCACGACATGGTGCTGTTTTCAAAGGCTTCCTCGATGGTGGTCAGCCCGAGTGTCATCGGGTCCGTGCCGTCGTCGATCTCGCCCATGAAATTCGTCGGACCACAGATCGTCTGTAGATATGCGGCAATTAAACCCGTGATACCCGTCAGATCGAAACCCGTGACGGCGATCGAAATGAGCGTCTTACTCAGAGCAGTGTACATGAACTGGTTTGAGTCCTCACTCGAGCCGTTGTTGCTCTTGCCCGTTGAGACGAGCTGGTCGATCATGCCACTGAAAGCCGTGCGGATCTTCTCACGGGTCTTGTACGCCGTTGCCTCGTCGGACTCCTCAATCAGCTGCTCCATGCAGTTGTTGGTCGCCGTGGCGATGTCGTACTTCACGAGCTGAGTGTCCTGCATCTTCAGACGCAGATCGTCCTCCGAGATAGCGGGGTTGTCGGCCTTCAGCTGGTTCACCGTGTTCCACGCGCGGTCCGTCATCACTCGCAGGTCGTAGCCGCAGGTGGAGTTGGCCTTCAGGGCGTCGCTCAGCGTCCCGATCTCCGTCTCGTTGATCTTGTTGGCGGCCTCCGTGAAGTTGGCGCCGATCAAGAAAGCCTTGAACTTGCTCCAGCTAGACACGAGGTCGTCCTTGTACCCGATGGCGTTTAGCAGGATCCAGTTCATCGTCGTAAGCACACGACCCGAGACATCGAGAGGCCTCGGCAAGTCCCAGCCCATGCAAATGTAAATGGCCATCGGCAGGTCCGTCACGATGTTGTTCGACTGGTACAGGATGTTGAGAATCTTGTCCGTCGAGGCCTGCGGGTCCGTGGTCTTGATGTTACGCACGTAACGGATGATGGATCTCATCGTACCGATCATCATATTAGCGCAGTCGAATGCGCGCGTCACACCCTTTGAAAGCTGCCACAGTTTCTGCGACGCACCGACGGTAGCGATGGCTAGAGCCGTGTTAGCAACAGCACCGACCTTGTTGAGCACCTCCATCGCACAGTCATCGTTCTGACGGATGCATTCCATGCCGCACTCGACCGGGTAGGCGATCGGGCACTCGGCCCAGCACGTGTTGGTAACCTCGTTCTGGTCGAAGTTGGTCGGGCATGCGTCCATGATGAGTGCTTCACGGTAGCACGCGGCGTCGGGGGAGACGGCGCGAGGCCCCACCCAGTTGCGGTACGTCGATTTGACCTCGCTGGTAGCAGTAACAGCCGAGGCCAGCTCACCGTTTACCACTACTGAACTCGGATCAATGAACGAACCCGGTCCGGCAGACGCGACCAAATCGTCGAGCGACGAAGAAGCAGCAGTGGACTGAAGGGACGAGTCAAGCGACGGGGATCCCGTTGTAGCTGGAGCCGCCGTCGGTGGGGCTGCCGTTGTCGTGGGGGCACCCGCCGAGGAAGCGGAGGCAGAATCGTCGTCGTCATCCCAAAATGTCCAGTCGAAAGCGGTCGCGCTGATCAGGCTGGCAAGCAGGACCAAGAACGCTAGAACTAACCTTGACCTAGTCATAGTACTGAGCGAATCGTGTCACCGATATGGCAAAATGAAGAATGAATCGATGTCTAACCTGATGGCCAGACAGCGAGTTTCACTGCGCGCACATATACTAGACCGCATGTATAATAAACTTCTGATGCTTTGACACAGTAGTTGCTTGGGAATTCAGCTTCAGCAAGGTGTGGGGATAGCTAACCTTATTCGCAACACCCGATATGCAATTGAAGATAGCAAGGATAGGAAACTTCGATGTGCCATTTTGGAGCCATTTCAACTTGAATTATGGCGCGGGATCGATCGCTGTGATCACGAAAAAATGCTCTCTATACACACGTACAAGCCGCGAAAGTGAGTTGCTTTAACGACCGACCACCGAAGAGAAAAGCAAGCGCAAACTGCTGAAACCCCACACAGATGTGGTGCAGATCGTGAAGATGGAAGGTAAAAGGCAGACTTCAAGGAGTAGAAATTTTAGTGCTTGGTTGTTGTTGTTTTTTGCCATGGAGCCTATTCAAAATTTCCGTCGCTTTACTGGTACATGAGCACTTTAGGGGAAATGGGCAACGATACCGCTCGGGTCTAGCCGAGCGGTATTGTTGCTCAGCTTACCGATAGCATGTGCGCTAATGTCACCAGGCGTACTCAACGCCTGAGATGATTTTTAGGACAGCGCCGTCTCAGTAAAAGCAACAAGCAACTCTACTGGTCACCACAGTGATGCGAGAAGAGGAGGTGGTTGCAACTGAGGTAGGAAACAAAAGAAAAACCTACCAACACGAAGAAGTGGGCAAGTGTCTCGCTCTCATCAGGCCAGGAACGACCGATGAAATTACAGTCTTAGGACGCGTGGCTGTAAGTTTGTGGGGGAGCGGAGGAGGACCACTGCTTTGGATGTGTCGGTGCCTTTCGCAAGGACCAGAACCGCCGGGCGTCGAGCAGTGGGTGACACTTCTATCCTCCACCGTATTGTCCGCCTCGCTCTGCTGCAAGATGCTCATTGCTGTTCCTGCAGACTGCCGTCGTTCTTCTTGTACCGCTGCAGCGAGCACCGGTATCTCGCCCGCACTGTGACCATCGCGTAATCGAACTAACCGTCCACCAGTCCGGCCGTGATGGCGCGCACCACTCAGTCCTCCTCGTTCACGGCCAGCACCGACGGGATCTCCTGGAATCCGGCGGGCAGCGTGCACAGCGTGGCAAGAAGAGCTCATTCAAGATGGCATCACGGAGCATTACTACAGCAGTAGACAGATTTGTTCCTGGCGCGATGAACTGTGTGCATTCTCGAAAGTGAAATGATCAAGTGCTGTATCCAAACACACCTTACTATCAGTTGCTGTGCCAGGAAGAGCATCCTGATGCGGTCAAGCAGCTTATTTCGGAGTTACCGTTTTCACGAGTTCAGGTTTGCTGGTCTCGGAATAGCAGGGCGCCAAAACTTGACCTGCTGAGTGGTTGGACTGCCGTCGATTGCCTACAGTATGAGCAAAGCCCTACCGACCAAGGCAGTCGAACAACCGATTGCGGCGGCACCGGCTATCGACGAGACCAGCTTGGACGCTCCTATCGACACCCCCCGAGCGCGACAAGCAGTGAGTGACATGTCTTCTCACGCTTATTTACCACGACCAACTCATTGTTGTGCCCAGATCCCTCGAGATGCAGCTGTCGTGGTCGTCCGTCACACGGCACTTCAGGGGGCAGTTCACTTGCATGATCCGATTGACCCTCTCGAGGCTGACCGCATTGTACGTCTGCAGCCTCCTGTCTTCGGTCATTAATTGCTGTTTTGACCAGGTGTGTGCTATCTTCTCTTGCTTCGCAGTTTGCACAGGCCGTGAAGGGGCTCACTGATCAAATGCTCTTGCCGATACTCACAAGTGGTCAACATGTGCTTGAAGGCGGTGATCTCGCCTTCCAACGCGATACGGAGCCCGTCCCTCCATCGAGTGATCGCCATGCATCAACGCTAGTTCACAGGAGAGTCAAAAGACGCAAGCAAAGTTACGCAGCGGCAGTGAAATCATCCATCTACGGAAATTACGCACCATCTCGCGCGTCGTCACGCACAGGATCGCGGCTGGATGGCTCGCGTTTCGGAGGATCTCGAGCCTCAGCCTCAGTTCGTGGAGCGTCGAAAATGCCAAAAGTGTCGCTGCTATATGGCTTGGACAGTGGCGGCGAGTCGCTGATGAGCGCATCGTGGATTGGCAGCCAACAAGGATTGACTGGCACCACCAGCAACAACGCGGCTTGGATGCAAGGCGCAGGTTCCACCAGGAAAACCCCATCGCCGCCATCATCAGTGGCAGGCACCGCACGGATGGCGGTAGACTTCGTCGAGCTGCAGCGACGATCGGATATTGAACGTGACCTGAGCACACGCGAATCGCTGCGACGCTCAAACGATGAGACTCTCCGCAAGAGAGATCTACGATTGAAGCTGCGCTCTCTGGCTGACCCAGTCATTTCTCTTGAGACGGAAGAGGCGATGATAGCGGCTCTGGGAGCCAAAGGGCAGCGCTCTCGTTTTCAGCAGAGTCGGCAAGGAACCCCGCAAACCGCATCGTCACCGTTGAACGGAAAACGGGTTGGTCTCAAGGGATTTGATGCCGCAACGCTGGATAACAACGACTCCACGACATTCAGAACTGAGGACTACGAAGGCCTCGCTTCCGACGCCGTATTTCTTGGGAAACATGGCGAGCTGTTAGTCGGCGAGAACTGTTTCGTTGTTGAGCAGAAGTTGCGCCAGGAACTGCTGCTCGATCTCCAAACGCGAGGGGTAGTTCAACCGCGTATCCAGCTCATTCAGACCCCGAAGCTGGAGGAAGAAATCACCTCGAAGAAAAATTCCCCTATTACTCAGCAACAATCTCGTTCACCGTTGAGACCACCGGGGGCTCCGTTTTCCACGAAGCAGGGAATAGTCTCGAGCGGCAACGTTTTTGGAGACCAGGTCGGATCTTTCGAGTCTACGCCGATCCTCGCGCTTGATCTACAAGCGACACCTCTCGCCAAAGGTGTCGTGTTAAAGCTCCCCGATGGCCTAGTCGCTCGGACAGCAGCCTCCAAGAGCCGAACTGTCGTTCCCAGGCAGGCGTTGAAGAAAGCAGCTATACCGGAGAGCGTACCGAATGCCACGCTTGAAAAGAAACTCAGTGCCTTATTCAAAGCACCTGACGCAAGTAAATCCGCACTTGCGTCATCTCAAAGTGACTCTGTACTCCAAACACAACAATCACTGCCCGCAGACACGTTAACAGCTTCCGCTCCAAGCATCCAGTCCACCCAAGCGACTAACTCGACCGGTGGTGAGAGCCCTGTGCTGCCAAAACATATCGTACGTATCACTGCATGCTTGTAGTATCGTCTCCGAAGCGTGCTCTAAATTCTGGCTCAACTGTAACAGCACAACGGGGAAAAGCACCTCCAAAGTTTGCGAACACGGACCCCAGCTTATCCAAGTCGGCTCTCTCGCAAAACGCCCTCGCGGGGTAGTATGTTCCTGGATGACGACGACGACTATGGCTGGGGTGTTGAAGGCACAGAAAATCTGTTTTCACTCCACAAGGTTAGTAACTTCACGTCGTTTGCCACCATCAAACACGAATATTTAATTGCCTGATACCATCACAGCAACATTCGTCAACAAGCAGCTTGCCAAATGTGAAGTACGTGCGAGAATTTCCAAAGCCGTCACCGGGTCGAATCCAGCTTCATGGGAGTGTGGCGCAGGACATCGACTGGAAGCTACCTACTCCTCCCCCATTTTTGCTTTCCACCAGCACACCAGCTGTCCAACACAAACGATGACGTACCAGCATCAAACAAACCGTGACATCTTTTCAGCTCGAAGCACGTCCCATTCAGAACTATGTGTAGAGTTCGAGATCCACTACTGTTGAACGTCTATCCACGCGTTTCAACTTCCTTGGTCTTCTCCTCTTTCAGGCGGCTTGCCCGGTACTTGTCCACTTCCTTGTCACGTTTCATTGTGGCGGCTACGAACGCCGTAATGATCTGGGAATTAAAGATCTGGTACACCAAAGTCTGATTGTAGAAGAAGTTTGCGTTGCCGGATGCCGGGAACAGCCACAAAAACCACATCACTGGCAGCATGCACGTTGCCACACCCAGACCAATAACGTAGACAAATCGGTTTTCGATCGCTGTGAAACACAAGGTGAAAACGTAAGCAGGCGATCAGATACGAATATTGCATTTGTCAGATTGGCACGCGTACTCATTATTGTCTTGGGGTGCAATGCCAGCATAGAGAGGAAGAACCCAAAATCACCAAAAGAGGGGTACGCCTGGAAAAGCGTGAAAATGCCGATCAGCGCACAGGCGTAGGCTTGAGGTCGGGGTCTAGATACATCATTTCCACTACAAGTGTTAGCAACGCTGGTTTCACATGGAGAGACACAGTGCTAGACGTACGCTAGGCGAAGGTAGATGGGAACGACGTAGATGACCGGGTGCAGGTGCATCACAAACAGGAAATACGGAATAAAGCGGTCGAAAACTTCCATGAAGAAGTACCAGAAAATACCAATATTTGGCGTCAAATCCGAGTACTTCGCCACCCAGACGTATGTTTCCTTCATCAACCGCAAACAATTAGCCATCAACCACCTTCCACTAGTCAGCATCCATCGCATGTTTAAGTGGCTCGTACCTCGAGGAATCCCCAGTCTCCGCTCAAACTGAACGACAAGTAAAGCAGCACAGCCAGCCAAACGGCAAACACCACCAAACAGCGCACCGCAAGAGACACCAACGATGGCTCCTTCACACTCTCATCACCACCATCGCGCTCTGCAGTCTGTAAACCAAAGTCTAGTTTAGCCACAACACATTTCCCCACATCACCAGAATCCCCTCTCACCTTGGCACTACGGAGCAGCAGCACAATCGGTACCATCAAAAAGAACGGATACACCGACAGGTACGTCCCCACCGCCACGCACATCATGGAAGCCACAACCGCCCCTAAAACCCCATCAACTCATTAATACACCACAAATAACTACCAGCCACCACAAAAACTCTACCTTCCGACGCAAATACCAAACTGTACAGCACCGCCAAGTGTGTAAATGACACCGTGGACATGGCTACACTCGACCCAAGCGAGTACGGGTTCAGCAATGCAATGAAAGCAACCGTACTAGGCAGATTCTCGGGCTTAAACAGCGGCGAGACCGGTATTTTACTGAGCCAGATCTCCTTCCCGTTCATGTTAAACCGCCGTCCTTCTTCCAGCTTCAAATTCTCCCCACAGAGACGTGCAAAGCCCGCGGCAATGAGTAGATCCACAGAAATGAACATGGCACATGTGATGAGGTACTGTAGAGCTTCTGGAACCAACTGTAGCGCCGGATACAGCAGCGCGAAGAGCAGCGGCGGCTGATGATACACGTCCCCCGAGTAGGGCGAACCGCTTGCGCGGAAGAGGAAGGCGCCCTCCTGCAGGCGGCGCAAGGACGACACGCACGTCGACAGCTCGGGCCGCGACGAGAGCGTCGAGTGCACGCCCGGCAGCGAGAGCAGGAGGCCGCGCACACACGCGCCCAGCAGCAGCACGAGCGCAAATCGCGTCATTTTTGGATTTGTCCGAACTACATTATTACTGTAGAATGAAAAAGTGGATTTTCAACTTGAAAGTTTCAAGAATGGTTGAAAATTGGCGGAGTTTCACACTTTTTTTTCTCGGTTTGACGAACTCTTTGATACATGTAGTTATAGCGTCGTGGTCCTAGCAATCGATAGTGGTTTGAGGTAGGTCAAATCTCAACAGACCACACGGAACTCTTTCAACGGCGAGTGAATTATAATTCAGGATATCATGGCATCTGTACCCGTGTTGGTAAAGCAAATGTGGTTTCCTATCTGCCCCGTAAACGTGAATTCGTGCTTGTTGCCGGTTACGCGGTGGGTTGTGACTGGCGTGGGCTTCCCCACCCCAATTCAGGCCAAGTAGGCCATGCTAGACGGAAGCTCATTCTGCAACTTCCCCTCGAGTGATCAAGTTCACCAGCTTCTTGACCAAGATCGGGTCCCCATGCGTTTTGGGAAGTTCGTGCTGCTTGTGGTGGCGATCACTCTCGTGGCGGGTGGTGACGCCGCCCCCGCAGACAAGACCAAGGCCTCCGTAGCCGCTTCGGTCGGCTCTTCGGCGGTTTTACTTGCTGCTGGAGAAAGCAGATTCCTGAGGACGACTGGCGAAGGGGATGATTCTATCGATGGTTTTGATAAAGAAGCGGTGGCATTGGATGCGGAAAACGAGGAAGAGAGGGGCTGAAGGAGGTTTTCAAAAAGCTTCTCGTGGAATTTAAGTTCTACGGCAAGGAGCTGCCTTTAATCGTTTGGTGGGGATTCCGGATGAGTCGTTGGCTTGGCCTCAAGGTTCCACCTGCGCAAATCTACGAAAAACTCAAAGTTTACCGGGCGCCAGAGGGGAGCAGAAATTACCGCGTTTACGTCGCCTATTGGAAGTTGTTCGAGAATAAATACGGGCCGGCGTTTAATCCGCTGATGCGCGCTAGCCCTTAAAGCACCGTCGCCTTAACAGGAAGAGAAGGTTCTTGCGTCAACAGGTAACGAGAATGCCGCATAACTTCATGAACGTGACAAGAATGTTAGGTGACATTCATATAAGTCAGCCATCTTCTAATCATGCGTTCCGACCCAGGGGGGGGGGGGGGGGGGGGGGGGCAATACCGTAGCAGGCCAACAATAATATTTACCATTTTTCGCATCAACCAGTGATCATGAATGTATGCAGTCGATTGAATGTTCCACAATACTACTGTATAGTATCTCACACAAAGACACCTAAGGAATTCTTCCTAGCTACGATCTCCAGTTCCTTATACTAAAGTCTCCGATTTTGGCTCGGAAATTAGTAGCGCCGGCACTTGGTGTACACTTTCAGTAGCCAAAGACAATACATGTACAACAAATTACTCTTTCATTGGACGATGGGTAGGAAAAGCAGCGGCGAGCGAACGTCTTAAGAAATTGACGCTTAACAGCAAGAAAGTGGCCATCAAAATGATCGTTGGGTTGATACTGACATCTACCAACTTACTATTACTACATGTCGTTTAGTACACTTTGAGAATAACAGTAGCCAACAGGAAGTACTGTGTCAAGCACGTGACGGTGCGTATACAGTCTGGCTTTTAATCCGATAGTGCACTTGCGTTCTTGAATGATTTCGTAGATTTAGAGCTGGAGCCCACACGGAGCACTTAAGTACTGAGGAGCTGGTCCTTAGTCACGACAATGCGAAACGAAACGAGGAACGGATCCAGCTTTGCGAGTCAAAAGTATCTTGTTGCATGGCATCGATCGCCAAACTACCGGTACAGGTAGATCAAGAATCTGTAATCGGCTCACGAAAGGAAGTAGCAAAAGTAACGTTGGAAAGCTCTTGAGGCTCGAAAAGACAAACTGACGACTCGAAACCACAACGTAATGCCACTGCGTTCTTTATCGGTGCCAAAGCCCCACCTACTGGAAAATATATGCCTTGACTGGCTTCTCTTTCTCGGCTCGTCTTGCTTTAAAGTGGCTTCGCTTTGGCTGGAAACCCGCTTTTGGTGTGAATTGGTGGTGCCGGTTAATGTTTCACCTCGAAACTCACAAATTCAACCCAACTTGGGATTGAGATGGAGTGTCAAAATGCTCACCGCTCTTTCCATTGCCTGTGTACTCACATTGGTTCGCACACGCTGAAAAGCAAGCGCACAAGAAGGCAAGAAGTAGAAATCCTGGCACTTGCCCTCTCCCAAACGTAAATCCTGCCACGGACTCGATCCCGATTCTCCCACCGCGCTGCCGTGATAGTTATCTGCCAGGGCACCGACAAAAGGCGAGGCACGCGAGCAACAGCCTCACCATGTTCAAATGGCCAACAGCACAAGCGTAACGCACCGATGTCGAGCATGAGGCTATAACGGAAGTTCAATGTGCGTGGTACCACGCTTTCCAGTGTCGACTGTAAGTTCAATTTCAAGCTGTCGATGGAGCACTGTATCGACCACCAACTCGATAGTTCGTTGCAGCGGTAACAAACCGCCTCTTGAACCGGCCTCCAAATCCCAAGAAGCTCTGAAATACACGCACAACAGCTTTCAATCAGCACGAAGAAGCACCCCCTTGTTCCCTCGCAACCACGTTACATCGATGCTTCCAGACGCGCCTGGGAGAGAGGGGGGGGGGGGGCTGGTTTGCATTTGCTTGTTTTCGCCGTGCGCTTCTTGGTCAGGCGCCGCCTCTGCGATCCAGTCCATAACTGCAGCCAACCCGAGCTGAAAGTATCCGCTCAAAATGCGCGACCACTTCATCGACACCGTCCCGGAGCAATGGCCACAACATCAGCAAACTTCATGACATGGTCATGCTCGTGTAGCCGCGTAGCCACTTACGCGTAACCTAAGTGTCCCCCACTTGCCTCGTGCTGGAGATGCCGCTCGACCACGAGGGCGAGTACGTCGCCGACGGAAGTTCCGCTGGAAAACCAATCCTCCCCTCCGTCGGAGGGCTTCCGAGTGCTCTCAGTCCTGTTGGTCCATCATGCACCCTCCTTCGCAGCGAGGTATGCAGCTTAGGCTACGAGGAGGTGCAAACGAGGGGTTGGCAGGGTTTGAGTTTCAAAGCCTCAAATTGAGGACATTATCATTCCGGTGTCGGAGTGGAAGACGATCGTTTGGATGAGAGTGCATAGATGTTGCCATGGTACATGAGGCTCAAGTGCCAGTCCGTCAAATAATAGCATGAACGTGCACAGAGTTCCCCGGCAAAGGGAGTACATGTACACTGCGTGCAGCAATTTACCTCGCACAGATAGTACGGATCTGCAGAAGATTTGCTCTAGCTCCCGCTAGCCATTACTGATCGAAGTTACATTTGACGGGCTTGCTGGAAACATGTATGCGTGCAGGTTGCGCACATGCTCTGCTATTAATCGTTTAGTTCGGAATAATTCAGTGCATTTGGTTCTTGATGAAACTCTGTGCTAATCATGCAGCCTCGCCTCGCCGTCCTTATCGGCCCCACCTTTCTCCCTTTGTTGGGGAGCTCTGTAGTAAGTCCGAGCTCGTTGCTGGTAGCTGTAACGCCACTACAACGACAATCACTGCGACAGTATCCGTACAGGTGCATGTATTCCAACTCTCGGGATTTGTTTTTAGATGCTGACGGCACGCTCGTCGATGGTTGCTAGCTGTGTGCAACGAGGCCATACTGGCGGTACACTTTTTTGGCGTTGTGCCGCGCATAATCTTACAACAACGATGGCTACGGGAAACTCATGCGATTGACAGGATGAAAATATATTGATCAAAGCCTGGCTCGGCTAAAAAAAACCTATAAAGACTTTATCATTCTTCATTGACGCCGGCTTCCGAATGCAGTTGATTTTGCTCCGCCTGATACAGTTCTGTGTCGGGGTAAGTCTGAAGGCTGTGTTTGATGAAAGGTGCATGCACAGCAAGCCAGCGTCGGTACACATGAACATGTAGACGGAAATGCGTTAAACAGCAGCTCTGATGGTGCACATGGTACATCTGATAAAGCTCGATACGTATTACTTCAAGTATAATACTTCGTTCGCTAATCGTTAAGAGGCTTTGGGATCCTTTCCCGTGATCTGCTTAGAACATGATTTCATTGGTGAGCTGGGCGCGCTGTGCGCCGCACGAGCTAGTGACGCAGCGTTGCTCACTCATTAAAGTCTGTTGGTCGCACCAGGTAAGGCACAGGAGACTGCCCACTATTAATGGCACTAACACAATTAATCTATAGAGCTTCATGCTTTTAAAGACGATATCTTACAGAACAAGCCCTATTATAGATGCAAGGCTTTCGTTTGCCGTTCTTGAGCCGGTCAAGTAAGGACACATCCGCCAGAGTCTAGATTAGACCCCTTGCAGAAAGGAAACAGGGTTTGATTGGATGCCCACACAAACTTCTACGTCCATCGCCGCGCACTATTATACGCTTGGACGATCCGGATATTCACTCATCCTGCGTCAGCCTGTCTTGCCACCGACAGCGTCTAATTGAAGACAGACATTACATGAAGTTTGGGTGATTTCACAAACCGTTTAATTCGCCACAGAGCTCCCGATCCCCTTCAACATCTTCAGGTGATGCTCCCGTCCTGGTGTTGCAGGGTCAAGCGGGCCGGCTCGATTGCAGGTAAGCTTACCGGTACGATCTCAGACCGTTTCCGCTAGACGACACGATGCATTCATTGTGCAATTTGCCGCATCAGCGGCACACCCACGCAGCGAAATTCGATCGTTACCCGCTTGGGCTCTACATGGTTCGGTGGAGAGTGGTGTTCGTCCTGTTGGTGGTAATTGCTTGCATCACCGGAACCACAGGGTTTGATTTGTCCTTCTGGGACGACGACGACGATTCATCAGATGAACCTCCAGCTTCGACCCCCTCCTCGGGAACCTCCTCTTCCGATGACGATTCATCAGATGAACCTCCAGCTTCGACCCCCTCCTCGGGAACCTCCTCTTCCGATGACGATTCGTCATCCCTCGATAGCGCTACGAACTACACGAAGGCTACACACGCCACTGCGATCAGCACAGTCACCTCGACGTACCGAAACTGGGTGGGCCCGTGGAGCATTTCTCCGGACCCTGCGTGCTACCGAGAAGCACATATCATGGACAAGTGCCCGAGCAACTACGACCGCAACGACGCGACCAACACTTGCTGGACGGAGTGCCCTATCAACTACCCGGTCGAGTGCGGCATGGAATGCATCCGACAAAACGACGACTGCAAGCTGCAAGTGTTCAACAAAATCAGTGTTATTGCGGTGACAGCGTTAGATACTGCCTCCATGGGCATCTTCGGTAAGATTGAGAAGGTAGGCAAGTACGCGAAGAGAGCTGTCAAGTGCGCCAACTCGATGATGACCGTGGTGAGAGGACTCGTCAGATACATACGCAACATCAAGACGTCCGATCCGCAGACCACGGAAGCCCAGCTGCTCGCGATCCTGTACCAGACGAACAATGTTGTGACGGACATACCCATCGCTATCATCAACTGCTTGGGGAAGACCGTCCCGCGAACTCTTTTTAACA
The DNA here is from genome assembly GCF_020800215.1 of Phytophthora ramorum. Classification (NCBI taxonomy): domain Eukaryota; phylum Oomycota; class Peronosporomycetes; order Peronosporales; family Peronosporaceae; genus Phytophthora; species Phytophthora ramorum. Next base: position 3,251,569 of record NW_027150650.1, read on the forward strand.
GCAAGTATTTATTGGCGACTACCCAGTACATCCTGAGCCAAGTTCTATCCAACAACGCGACTATCATCTCCAGTTGGAAGAAGTTCAAGGCCTTCCTCACGGGGGCCAACTTCACGGAGGCTGCCAATGAGCTGAACTCGACGGAGATTTCGTCACTCGTGACGGGCATGAAGTCCAACTCGACTTGCGGTGCCGACTTAAAGTCGCTGGTGGATCGCACGTGGTTCACCGTGAATGAGTACCGGGAGAAGAACCCTGACGTCACCGACGCTGAGATCCGCCTCAAAATCAGCGAGTCCGACCTCGTGCTACAAGACGTCCCCACGGTAACAAACAATTGCATGAGCCAAATGATATCTGAATCCAGCGAAGCGACCGCCTACAAGACGCGCGAGACTCTTCGCAAGACTTTCGGGGTCATCATCAACGACCTCATCAACTCGGGGGAGAGCAATAACGGCACGACGTTGAAAGCTAAGTATGCCGCGTACCAAGCTCTTCAAAAGGGGCTGATTATTCTCTCTGCGAGTGGGTTTGACGACCTGGATATATCGACTCTGCTTATCGCGTACGTGCAGACTGTCTGCGGGCCCACACAATTCATGGGTGAGATCGATGACGGAGCGGAACCAGCCACCCTGGGCTTGCACACCATCAAAGGCGCTTTCAAAGGAAGCACGAGCTCGTGGACCAGGAAGGGCGACGGTGCGGTTATTATTAATTTCACGAGTACGGACACAAAAGACGTCAAAGTGAACATCATGTCTGGTGGTGACAAGATCGACGAAGTCGATGTGGCTGCAGGTGGAAGCGCAACGTGGACGTCGACTACCAAAGTGCTGGGAGGCAAGACGCTGTACCTCGACCGCTGGCGTCCGGGCTTTTTGGGTCTTCCTGGCACAGGAGGCGGTTCAGTCGTACTGTGGGTGCCTAGGGCGGCCCAGGGAGGACATTTAGAGCTTGAAGCAAAACTGAACGTGAGTTAGATGTTATGAGATTGCGTAAAGAGACTCAATAGAGCTGTTCCGAGTCAATTTTCCCACTAGTTTTCACGGGTCGAAGATGAAGCAGCGATACATAGCTATCAGACATTGCGTCGATTCGAAAATTGCCAGTATAGTCGACAGTTCCGCCTCTTTGTGTGCTACAGTGCTGTGTTTTGGGGTCTAGTGGTAGCTCTGCTACGTGAAGACGTCATGCAACGTTGGCATCTTTTTCGACATCAAAACCTCATTTTCGACTTGTCAATTCAATCCACAAAAAACTTCATTTATGACAGCGAAACCACAATAGTTGACTTCTCACTAAGTACGAAGTAACCATATCTTTGTACTTTCAGTTTTATTGTGTTGCCTTCACAATAACGGACACTTGGCAATCTATTGAACTTGTAGTTTTTAATATTGCATTGCCTTCACAATAACGGACAATTGGCAATTTATAAAACGGTCGCAATAACTGTAATCTACAATTATTGACCTACTCCGCAACCTCACTCTCAAACGAATATGGCTCCGCTGTGGCGTCGGCCGGGCGTGCTGCTGGGCGGCGCGACACTCTACGCGGGCGTCGCGACACTCTACGCGGGCGTCGCCTTCGCCACGTACGTGACACTCTACGACCCCTCAAAAGCCGGCAAGGCCGCCGCCCCACCCGTGGACGACGCCCGGCGCCTGCAGGTTTTCGACACGAACGCGTCGAAATACGACCGCGAGGTGGCCTGGGACGAGCGACTCACGGGAATCTCGCTCCTGCGGCGCTTCCTGCTGCGAAGGTCCCGCGGCCGTGTGCTGGAGGTGGCGGCCGGCACGGGCCGCAACGTGGCCTTCTACCCGGCACGGTCGCAACTCATTCTGACGGACGTGAGCCGAGCGATGCTGGACCAGGTGTCGGACGCGCAGATGCAGCGACTGTCGAGCTGCGAGCTGCGCGTCATGAGCGCGAGCGAGCTCCAATTCCCGGACGGCCACTTCGACACGGTGGTGGACACGTTCGGGCTTTGCAGTATGGACGAGTCGGTGCGGACACTGCGGGAGATGCAGCGTGTGTGCAAGCCGGACGGCGGCCGCATCCTGTTACTGGAGCACGGCCGCAGCAGCTACGCGTGGCTGTCGAACATCCTGGACAAGTTCGCCGACCTGCACGCACAGAAGTGGGGATGCCATTGGAACCGGGACATTCTGGCGCTCGTGGAGCAGGCCGGGCTGGAAGTGGAGACCGTGCACCGCTTCCACTTCGGCACGACGTACTACATCGTGGCCAAGCCGGCCTCCGGTAACAAGGAGTACTTCAGGCGTGGTATTAACCCTTTAAACGAGCTGCATATGTGTTTTGCAGCTGATGCCCGAGGTGCCTAGCTGCATCAATACACATTGCCTCTCAGCTTTTACATGTACATGTACAATGCATACTGCACGTCCCCCGTCTCATACTGGTCGTCAAATCCCCAAAAACAGATCCCAAAAACTGCCTTTCACGCGTTTCTGCCCGAACAGAAGGAAAATGCGTGATAACTAGCGAAATGTCAACCTTGAAGCGGCGTTGATGCGTGTACGTTGAAACTGGGTACCGAGTGAAGCGACGGCAAAACTCATGCCGACACCGTTTTCTCATCACCGGAACGAGTGTTCGTTGCCTCCAGGACCGACTTTTAGCTCGCCTTTTGTCACTCTCCAGTACATTTTTTTCTTTGGGTCGAGCGCCAAGGATTCGCCACCCATCTATCACTACATGTATAATAATACATGCACATGTAGCGCGTCAGCTTGTGGCCATCCGTTGCTGCTCTGCTATGTAGTCATTCGTTAAGATCATTCGTATCAAGATCGTCACGGCCAACTCATACATGTATAGGCCTCCTAAAAGCGCGGTTGACGTTCGATGCGTCAGTGCGGCGGATATACATCCGGAACAGCACCAGCAGATCTTCGAGCCGGGTTTCAATTTTGTGCTGTAGGACCTACAGTGTAAATTGGCAGGCCAACCTGCCTAGTACTTGTTGCGGTCGAACTTCGGTCTCGCAACAGTGGACGTTGTGCAATGGTCCAATGATTGCATCCTAACTTTGCATGCGGGAATGTAATCTTGCACATGGGTCCTCAGATACATGTATGTATCACTAGAGAGACCACACTTAGGAACAGGAACGCTGCACCTTTCAAAACCATTCCAAGCATACTGTCATTCAAATAGATGTAGCCAGCCAGCACACCATCCACGGACGCGTCCTATTCCAATCTAGCACTGAGCTGGTTAGCATGCTCGAACAGGCTCGCGTATTATTATACTACACGCAACGGTGCGAGGGTCGAATCGATTCTCTTCGTTGATCTGCACTCGGGTGACGCAATGTCGGTAGAGCATGTTCATTGGCACCTCCGTGTCCATTGTGAGGGTGACGCAGCGTTGGTCGCTTCAATGGGATTCACAATTCACGACCGGTGTACGGTGTAAACGCTGTAGGCCCAACAATTGGTCCAGTACATGTACATGTACACTCACGATCGCCTTCGCGCTGAACGAGTCAGCACTAATATATTGCGTGCTTCAGCTATTGGAGACGGAATTGACTCATGCCAGACATTCACAGGAGGGGGTCATCACTTGATTCGAGCTACATAATACTTGGTGGTCATTTACGCTTGGTGAAACGTAGCTATTATTTGAATACTAGGCAATAGAACTGCGGAAGTTTCACCAAAATTGCTGATACGATATATCAGTGGACGCTCTACAGCATAGCGTGGTGTAGTCGCTGGCAGGCGCTTCCTTCAATTGAGCTGAGGATAGAAAAACTTTGGTCCCGGTTCTTGTGAAACTTGTGCATTGTTCACAAGAACATCAGATCAATTGACATGCAGCATCCAGCGTCAGATCCAGTCTTATTAAATACTATAGCGTGTTTGAAAGGATGATGCTCGTTGTTCCCAGCTTACTAGAAACGACTCTTGAGTACGGGTGGGATTTTGCAGGATCAAATGAGACTAGCATTGATAGCACGTTATGAAGAAGCAAGTGTGAAACATCCTGAACCAGTCACCACGATCTACAGTGGCTACAGAAGCGGCGAGCTCTATCTTCGGGGAGACCATGCCCCTTATAAAAACTCCAGTCTTTCGACTGACCTTCGACATAGGAAGTCGTTAGCATGGCTAAGTGACATCAATGTACCTCACTGAAAAACGATACAGTAATACCGACCGCAGTGGTCTAGTGTCTAGATTTTGACGGTACCTCTACGTTCAGTGACTGAGCGGTTGGCCCAGTCGTGCTCAGCCCTCTTTCTATTAAAGCGCCAACCACGCCAACTGAAGATTCCTCGAGCTATCTAGCGTGCACCTGTTCCTGCTGATGTGGTCATCTATAATAGCAGTCTGCGGCTTACACGGCTATCTACGCTCCATATCGAGCCCAACATAGCAACCTAATGCCTCCTTGCTTCAGATTCTCTTTTGTCAATAAGTTTTACCATCACTAACCTACATGTACAACATTCACTTAGCGACCGGACAGGCTACGCTGCTTCACAACTCGCTTGCCCAAACTACACGACTGCTTGGCCTGCGCTACAATCGACACGTGAAATCACGGGTGAACCTACGTGCTAGGGAGAGTTCATTCATGTAGCATAGTGCAATACAAAGCAATCACCATTGATGTTGGTATTCACCTAGATACTAGCAACTCCGATCTCAGTTTTCACGACGTTGCCACAGCAACCAATATTCTTCTTCTTCGTTAGCTCTGTAACCGGTGACTCCGACTCGATCGATAATAACGCAGGGGGGGAGAAATGAACACACACAATTTGTCATTAGCGAAACAACCCTTTTAACGCCACTTGTGTCGAGTCCTGCGGTGTTTGCGCTTCCTCTTCCTGGAGTGACTAGCAGAAAGCATCTCCCATTCGTCTACTGCCGTAAAAGTCTGGTGTGCAGCAATGACAAACCTCAGTGAAGAAGATTAAGGTGATGGAGCTTACCATTTAGGGGTTGCATGCATGCAAAACGATTAGTACCGCTAAATGGGCGGCTGTGCTGTGCTGTTCGAACAGGATCCTCTCCTCAGCAAATGATAGCCACACATTGTTTGGGTTGTTGGATCTGTCAGCCACTCACGCCGACTCGACTCGGCAACAGAGCAAAGCGTTGAAGTAGGCAAATATGCAGCGTAAGTGTATGGCTTTTGAACACTTCAACGACATTGCTTCAACCAGAAGTGCTACCGATCACCGGACTGACAATACAAATGTGCAGTACAATGCTACAGCACAATGGTACAGCAGCGATGGCGCGAATAACACGACCAAAATGTGGACAAGTGAATCCTAACTTCAGCCACACACCTGAGGTTCAGGGGCTTCCCGTAAGCACCTCAAAAGCGATTTGTTGACCCATTTTGCCGACTGGTTTTAAGCGCGCTCAGAAAGTGTCCTCGACGACTAGCATTCGAGCTCGAGAGCGGGCCCCCGCGGTACCGGTACGTGTGGTCGCACGCCTGTACCATTTCTCCAGTGAGCCGGAGGCTGGTGCGTCCGTTTTCAGGGGCGTACGTGCATCTCATCGCTGTGGCCAATGCGCTCGTGAAAAACCTGTCGACGCCCACTGCGTCAGAAGGCATTTACCGACATGGATAAACAAGGACGTGGCGTAGTCGACGAGCAGATCCCAACTGTGATCATCAGTTAAAGCAGATGGCCCCTATAAACATTCGTCGTGATCACACAAGCAATTGTTGCTGAGCAGGAGCGACCTGAGTTTGGGCAATCGCAGTGGCAGAGCCAGTGAGCTGGAGCGAGACCTCTATACGAATGCTAGCAGCTTGCTTGCTAGGTCCTGCACGGCTCATGGCCCAGTGAATGCGCGGTGCGTTGTGGTTTCGTGGCGTGGTGATTCGTTCAACGCCAATGAATCGCTGGAGCTCGCGATCTTAGTTGACCTTCTCTGTCTAGTTTTACGTTCCGAGGAAGCGGATGGCAAAAGATGAGCTTCTAAGTCGCCTGGTGCTGTGTTGAAGCAATATCCTGCTCGTGGTCGCCTTCTTGGTTAGAGAGGTCCACACCGATGTTTTCGAACAGGGCGATACTGGTAGTCCGACCTTTTCCCCACAATGCATGTGTTTAAAATACAGATTTCATCTGATGCAGAATCAAATTGCCTAATTATTGTACAAATGGCACTGCTAAAAAGTGCCAAAGCGACCCCAAGTCGTACTAATACTCGTCGGGCTGTTGGAATGCTCCAGGCACATAATGGGCAAGTACGAAGCACGCACGATTTACAGCAATCCGTACTCGAGTACGATTTATAGTTGTCCGTGCAAGACAGGCTGCACGAATTACAGTTCCAAGAAAGACTGCAAAGCGCAATATATGTACATGCCAAATAACACAACGATTGGTCCTCTATACCAGACGTTAGTTTCTAGTTCTATTGTGTCTGGTCAAACCCGATCAAATAGTTTGCGGGGTAGTGTGATCTGGGAACTACAGCATTATACTAGTACTTCCTCCGGGCGTGAATGATTGGGACACCTTGCCTCACTCAGCGAAGTCATTTGGCAGACGGCGGTGGTGGTGGTGGCGCTAATTAGGTACATAAATAACTTTTGCCCAAAGCTTCATCATATTCAAACATTTGTTGGTGCTCAAAAGACAGTTAGAAAGCGTTGCTCAAGCCGCGTCGATTCCACCAAGGAAAAACAGACGTTGCCGTCTGCTTTTATCTGCGTGTACAGGCAATCATCATCCACGACCTGAGGAAGCACGAAGCTGCGGTAAACATTAGAAGAATTGAGCTGGGATCACTGAGGAAGATTGACCCACAGGTGGTCGTGATGCAATGCCGCTTGTTCTTGGTATTACTGCATGTACATGTGCACGACAGTATGGTGCAGATTTAAGGCTTCTTCTCAGTGACGCAGCACTCGTAAAGCATTTAGCCGCGCTCATTGGTGCTTTGGTGGTGTAAGAGGAGACATTTTCACCAGAATGAAACATTCGCATGATAATACTGTACATTCCATTGTACAATACACGTACAATTGAGCACACGGTACGGTTTTGCACTCAAATCCCTCTCTGTTACTGCTTCGGCAGAAAATATCCCCGTGATTTAGGTTGAGATGTGATGTGGTTGTTCGTTCAGTCCATGTATTAATATTCTATGAATACTATTCATACATGTACGGTGTCTGGAACGTGGATCGACTCAAATTCCAAACACTACGAATACATGTACGGTCGATTAGACGCACAAGCGTACAAAGACTCATATTAATAGGAAGTTGCCCAATTGTGTACAGTAATGGGCGTCTCTTCTCAACGAAGTCCTACCGATTAAGACCACCCGGTTAAAAGATTCCTAATTCTCAAAACTTCTTCGAATCCCAGTGTCACCTGTAACTTCTCGAATTCCAGTGTCAAATACTCTCGGTGTGCAATCTCGCCCTCCAATGAGCGCTCAGAGAGTATGCATATCAACCGTGCATCACCGAAAAACAAATCATCAGAAATAGGTTGGTAATGGGCATTTACGTCTTTTAAATACAGCGATCTTCAGGTGCCTCCTTGACGAATTGAGAAGGTAATCAACGCTATGTATTAATAGCATCTCCGAAGCAGCCAACAACTTTGCTGCGGGGATGCCACATAGCGTTGATCACCTTCTCAATTCGTCATATTTCGCTGTACCAACCGCACGAAGGTGTCAGACATCTTGCAAACGTACCAGTGTTGCATATTTGCCCGCAAAAATGGGGACTTTCATCCTGGTTGTCGCCCTTCCAATGTTCACCCGGCTTTGCACCGTCGTCTTGCAATCTAGCCTTGAAAAGCTCGCCTTGAGATCAGGCTTGCTACTGAAAAAAGGGTTAAATATGCTATCTCGAGATTGTGACGGATGTTGCAGTGCTCAACTACAAAAAGGAAATTCCGGTCCGGAATACGAAGCCCGAGAAAAGAACCCAAAACGGTGCTCTCAAGCCTGCCGACAACGTAGCGGGGGCCAGAACTGCTCCCCGGTCTTGCTCAGCTCCCATCCAGCCTACGATTTTAATCATGATCGGGCACTGCAGTCGCCGGCGACCGGCTCGATTGCACACCCATCTCCTTTCTTCAGCAAATCGCCCTACCTGTTGATCAACACAACCCGGTCCTCGACAGCAGGACTCCGTTGGGAGCCTGGGGCTTTCAAACGTCTAAAGAGCTCATTCTGCTTTTTGCGCTCTCGGACACACTTCTCAAACGTTACGTGCCCACCACAAGCACTTCAAGATGATCCGATCAAAGATTGCATTCATCCTTTTGGCTGCCATCGCCAGCACCACCAGCACACAAGCTATCGATTGGACCTTTTGGAACGATGACAAGGATTCCACTGCCTCCTCTGGTTCCTCGGCGGTGACCGAAACGCTGTCACCCGAGGCGCTCAGCAGTATGATGGGTTCCGACTACATGGACAACGTCAAGAAGATGCTCGCATCGAGATCGGGATCGGAGTCGTCGACCGATGGCAGTTCCTCGTCAAACACGGCTACCACCACCCCGCCGTCTTCCAACGATGCCTCGGCCTCGCTCGACACCACGGCGCCGCTGACTGATCTGGCATTCTCTTCGTCTTCCTCTTTGGACCTGGAGGTGCCCTCGGGCGTCACCGTTGCGACGCACGCCGGCGCCACCAGCACAATCACTTCTACGTACCGCAACTGGGTGGGGCCCTGGAGCCAATCGGCCGACTCCGCCTGCTACCGAGAAGCTCACATCATGGACACTTGCCCTAGCAACTACGACCGCAACGAGGCGACCAACACCTGTTGGACGGAGTGTCCGATGGACTACCCGGTCGAGTGCAACATGGAATGCATCCAGCAGAACAATGACTGCGGACGTCAAGTCGCCGCCAAGGTCTCTGCGCTTGCCATGTCCACCTTGAGTATGGCTACTTTTGGTGTGTTCGGCGAGCTCGCCAAACTGGGAAAGAAGGTGACTTGGGCAGTCAAGTGCACCAACTCGCTGCTGACGGTGACGAGAGCTATCATCCGTTTCATGCGTAACCAAGCGACGAGTAACCCGGAAACGTCGACGGACAAGCTTCTGCTGCTGCTGTACCAGACGAACAACGTCGTCACGGATCTGCCTATTGCCATCTACGCGTGTTTGGGCAAGGCTGTGCCTTCTGGTCTTCGCCTCTCGCAGGGTCTGATGGCCACCGCTCAGTGGATCCTTCTGAATATTCTCGCCTACGACGATAGCATCGTGTCGAGCTGGGACAAGTTCAAGGCCTTCATGGAGGGAGCCAACTTCACCGAGGCTGCCAGCGAGATCACCGATGGAGAAATTTCGGATCTCGAGACGGCCATGAAGCAGAACTCGACGTGCGGCGATGACATGCGGTCCTTGACGAACCGCGTCTGGATGACTGTGAACGAGTACCGGGAGGAGAACCCCGCTATCTCCGATGCCGAAGTCCGCCTCAAAGTCAGCGAGTCCGACCTTGTGATGTACGACATCGCAACGGTGACCAACAACTGCATGAGCCAGATGATCTCGCAGTCCACGCAGGCCACCGCGTACAAGACGCGCGAGACGCTCCGCAAGACCTTCGGAGTCATTATCGACGACCTCATTAAGTCTGGCAAGAGTGACAACGGCACGTCCATTGATGACAAGCAAGCTGCTTACTTGTGGATCGATAATGGCCTCACCACTCTCTCAGTGACGGGCCTGGACCCGACGGATCTGTCGACGTTGCTTTCTGAGTATTTGCAGACCATTTGTGGCCCCACTCGCTTTATGGGAGAGATCGACGATGGCAATGAGGCAGCCACCCTCGGCATGAATGCGCTCAAGAAAGCTTTCAAGAACACGACGATCTCGTGGACGAAGAAGGGAGACGGTGCGGTGATCATCAACTTCACCAGCAAGGATACAGAGGACGTGACTGTGAACATCATGTCTGGCGGTGACAAAATCGACGAAATTGATGTCGCTGCGGGCGCCACTGCCCAGTGGACGTCCAATATCACGGCACTGGGTGGCAAGACGTTGTACCTCGACCGTTGGCGTCCGGGTTTCCTGGGCCTTCCTGGCACTGGCGGTGGATCGCTTGTGATGTGGGTGCCTATTGCGCCTCAAGGAGGCCACTTGGAGGTGGAAGCCCAGCTCAATGTGAGTTAGATAGATAGAGTGAGTTTGTTGTGGATGAAGCGTTAAATGGCGCTAGAACTCGTCACCGATTGTAGACGAGTAAGTGATAGAAGCATACACTACTATAATATAGTACTTCGAAGTAGATCAATGCCCACTTGGTTCCTTACACGGTGAAGTTTACTGCAGTCAACCCTATCGGATGCCATCACGTGTTGCATGTACAGTTTGACGTGGTGGTCACTCCGTCAACGAACTGGTTTCACGTCCTCTACAATAGTAGAAACGCGTTCCTTGTGAAAATTTGCACGATGAAGCCATGAAGATTGCAGGATTTGCTGTACAAGTCGAAGCCACAGCAGAAAACACGGAATTCCTTCATAGTTGACCGACGACAGAGCATGTTCATGCGGTTCTACCATGGTGGTTGGCGTTTTGTGGGGTCGACAAGTTGTCGACGACGCCTGCCACATCGATAAGCCCTTCCGCCGCTTGCAGGTCGGAACTGGTAGATGTATCCCACATTCCCGTTTACTGTACAAAAAAACTTGGACGACAGAAGTGCCATGAGCTGTTCACAAGGAAGCTTAGCCTCAGTAGACTGTAAGATCGATTTACCGTTCAGCTTTGCTGCACAACTCCAGCACCAACCACGAGATAGCCTACGAATTGGCGAGATTGGAAGCACCATGAGTACCGAACACGATAGGAATGAACGGTACATATAGACTGTAGATTGGTCGCAATGATGACGAACCAAGCTCGTACAGTGCATTTGTACTTCTTTATAGCCCCTCAATCTGTCTCTGTATCACTCGCCCTCCTTGTTACCGGAGGCCGGCTTGGCCACGATGTAGTACGTCGTGCCGAAGTGGAAGCGGTGCACGGTCTCCACTTCCAGCCCGGCCTGCTCCACGAGCGCCAGAATGTCCCGGTTCCAATGGCATCCCCATTTCTGTGCGTGCAGGTCGGCGAACTTGTCCAGGATGTTCGACAGCCACGCGTAGCTGCTGCGGCCGTGCTCCAGCAACAGGATGCGGCCGCCGTCCGGCTTGCACACACGCTGCATCTCCCGCAGTGTCCGCACCGAGTCGTCCATACTGCAAAGCCCGAACGTGTCCACCACCGTGTCGAAGTGGCCGTCCGGGAATTGGAGCTCGCTCGCGCTCATGACGCGCAGCTCGCAGCTCGACAGTCGCTGCATCTGCGCGTCCGACACCTGGTCCAGCATCGCTCGGCTCACGTCCGTCAGAATGAGTTGCGACCGTGCCGGGTAGAAGGCCACGTTGCGGCCCGTGCCGGCCGCCACCTCCAGCACACGGCCGCGGGACCTTCGCAGCAGGAAGCGCCGCAGGAGCGAGATTCCCGTGAGTCGCTCGTCCCAGGCCACCTCGCGGTCGTATTTCGACGCGTTCGTGTCGAAAACCTGCAGGCGCCGGGCGTCGTCCACGGGTGGGGCGGCGGCCTTGCCGGCTTTTGAGGGGTCGTAGAGTGTCACGTACGTGGCGAAGGCGACGCCCGCGTAGAGTGTCGCGCCGCCCAGCAGCACGCCCGGCCGACGCCACAGCGGAGCCATATTCGTTTGAGAGTGAGGTTGCGGAGTAGGTCAATAATTGTAGATTACAGTTATTGCGACCGTTTTATAAATTGCCAATTGTCCGTTATTGTGAAGGCAATGCAATATTAAAAACTGCAAGTTCAATAGATTGCCAAGTGTCCGTTATTGTGAAGGCAACACAATAAAACTGAAAGTACAAAGATATGGTTACTTCGTACTTAGTGAGAAGTCAACTATTGTGGTTTCGCTGTCATAAATGAAGTTTTTTGTGGATTGAATTGACAAGTCGAAAATGAGGTTTTGATGTCGAAAAAGATGCCAACGTTGCATGACGTCTTCACGTAGCAGAGCTACCACTAGACCCCAAAACACAGCACTGTAGCACACAAAGAGGCGGAACTGTCGACTATACTGGCAATTTTCGAATCGACGCAATGTCTGATAGCTATGTATCGCTGCTTCATCTTCGACCCGTGAAAACTAGTGGGAAAATTGACTCGGAACAGCTCTATTGAGTCTCTTTACGCAATCTCATAACATCTAACTCACGTTCAGTTTTGCTTCAAGCTCTAAATGTCCTCCCTGGGCCGCCCTAGGCACCCACAGTACGACTGAACCGCCTCCTGTGCCAGGAAGGCCAAAGAAACCCGGACGCCAGCGGTCGAGGTACAGCGTCTTGCCTCCCAGCACTTTGATAGACGACGTCCACGTTGCGTTCGCCCCTGCAGCCACATCGACTTCGTCGATCTTGTCGCCTCCAGACATGATATTAACCGTCACATCTTTTGTATCTGTGCTTGTGAAGTTGATGATGACCGCACCGTCACCCTTCTTGGCCCAGGAGCTCGAGCTTCCTTTGAAGGCCCTCTGCAGCGTGTTCAATCCAAGCGTAGCGGCTTCGGTGCCGTCGTCAATCTCGCCCATGAACTGCGTGGGGCCGCACACCGTCTGAAGGTACTCGGAAATCAATGTTGAGAGGTCTGTGGGGTCAATCATCGACGAGGAGAGAGTGGAGAGACCGGTATCGATCCATTTGTACGCGGCCGCTTTCTCATCCAACGAGGTGCCGTTGTTGCTCTTGCCACTCTTGACGAGGTCACTTATAATAACGCCGAAGGTCTTACGCAGCAATTCTCTGGTTTTGTACGCAGTCTCTTCGCTGGTTTCGGAGGCCAAATGCTGCATACAGTTGTTCGTAACGATCGGGATATCGTAAAGAACCAGGTCGGACTCGCTGACCTTCAAGCGGATCTCATCGTCGGATATGTGCGGATTTACTTCTCTGTATTCGTTCACAGTCAACCAGACACGGTCTGTCAACGACTTCATGTCGCCTCCGCAGCTCGAATTCTGTTGCATCGCCGTTTCGAGCGACTCAATCTCACCCTCCGTGATCTCTTCAGCGGCTTCCGTGAAGTTGGCTCCCTTGATGAAGGCCCGGAATCGCCCCCAGCTTGAGATGATATTGTCGTCGTAAGTGAGGGCTTGCAACAGCATCCACTGCGTGGTGGCCAACACGATCTGCGAGAGCCGAAGACCTGAGGGGATGTCCTTCCCCATGCAGGCATAGATGGCCATGGGTATATCCGTGACGACGTTGTTTGTCTGGTACAGCATCAGTAGCAGCTTCTGTTGCGAGGTCTGCGGGTCTTCCGTCTTCACGTTGCGAACGTATCGGATGACACCTCTCATCACCAGGAGCAACTGGTTCGTGCACTTGGCAGCCCACGTGATCTTTTTGCCCAGTCTCGCCAGTTCACCGAACACACCGAAAGTGGCACTACTTAAAATGGCCATGGCCAACGCGGAGACCTTGCTGGCGACTTCGAGACCACAGTCGCTGTTCTGTCGGATGCATTCCATGCCGCACTCCACCGGGAACTCGATCGGACACTCCGTCCAGCACGTGTTGGTTGCCTCGTTGCGGTCGAAGTTGCTCGGGCATACGTCCATCACGTGAGCTTCGCGATAACATGTTGTGTCTGACGAGATACTCCACGGGCCCACCCAGTTGCGGTAGGTCGACGTGACGGTACTTACGGCTGTAGACGGTGTGGCAAACTTTTCTAGAAGGTCCTTGGTATCGATCGACCCCACCGTCAGCGTAGTCGGTCCAATAGTTTCTGCAATTGACGAGGGACTTGATGTTGAGCCATCATCATCGTTCGAGAAGGTCCGACTTCTGCATTCTACTCTGGTGCTGGCGATGAGAATCAACAGTACGAGCACTATTACAGCTTGGGCCATCCAAAAGTTTATGCGTGTGGAGGAAGCGAGCTTGATCGAGTGAGGCCGAGACTGAGAAATGGAGAATGAGCGGTGCTGGCAAGCGTATGGAGAAGGACTGTCGTTGGACTCGTCGCACGGAGCTGAGCACGAGATGAGCACCATGTTATACACGCTTGCATGATCCCAGAGCAGCGAGGGTGTCCTGCTGAGCGCTGTACGTGTACAAGTCGAGCTGGCTGTGTCATCTCGTGCTGTGACAAAAATCGGATGTGTTTGAAGTAACGGGATTTTAAGCAGTACATACGGCTGAGCCGACTAACGGAGCATCGCTACTGCACGAGTATTGGGAAGCTCATCGCCTTATTTACCTACGACAATGTACACGAGCCCCGTTACGTATAGACATTGCTTTCCCACTGTAACTGCGTCGAAAATTAAGCAACTAAACCATTAAATGTAGTGCCAGCCAGGCGCGCTCGTGCAGTGGTGCTTGGACTCGTTGGGTCTCATTTACGATACAGAGTTTACCCTTGATTTGACTTGTCTGATACTGCCAGCGTGCCAGCGAGGAGCCAGTTGTCTGCGAAAGAATTATTATTAATAACAGTAAGTCTAGCACAATCCCGTGTACGATCAAGCAGTTAGGCGTCATGTTGTTAAATCCTGGTTCTGTTGTTCAGGCATACTTGTCCCCTGCAGCTGTTGCAGAACAAGAAGCTTCGATAGTATTCACTTCAGTGTCGCTGTTGTTCTTAATGCCACGTGGTTTCTCAAATCTCACTGAGTTGTGAACGCTGCAGCTAATAGGACACAAGCCTTTGCCTCCACGCGCGCGTTTGAGCACAGCTGCGGATGTCCCTCAGCTTAAACGTCAACCCAAAGCTGCACGCATTATCCTTTCCTACGTCATGACGTACCGCACCATCGAGCGGCGAGAAAATAGATGCCTGTACATGTATTCGGGGAGAACAAGCATTTGCATGTACTGATTTACTGTAGTGAATTGTTGCGAAAATGGTGTCATCCTAGGCTTGTCTAAAACGTGTAGGCCATCAAATCACCAAAATGGGAGGAAATCACACATACAAATATCAAGTACATCCATGTTGTGGTATTGCAGGAACTGCTGTTTGCGCATTTCCTGGAGATTAACGGGGGGGCGTCGGATAAACCTGCAGCGACTTTCCACGCATATGATTTCGTCGAAGTCCTGCACACGCCACGCACGCCACCAAGAACGCCTACACTGGTCGTGCATCCTCTACAGGACACAGATTGATAACATTTAATAACAACGGCCACTGCTAGTCAAGCACAAGTACCGGGTAGTATGTACCGAAGTTGCAGAAAAGAGAGATGGCCCTGGTCGACTGCACCTCACCTCACAGGCGAGCCGCTTATTAATGACAACGCTCAGCTGCTACATACTAGTATTAAAAAAGAAGGCAGAGACTACATGTATCGAGATGCTGACTAAGATTTGCTCCCTAGACATGAAACATTTTTCGATTACGGTCGGAGCCTGCGCTATTAATGCAGTACTAGTATAAATGCTGGTACAACATGTAGCCTATGATACTAGTATAGCCATCGCTGAGACACTTGGCGCAATGGTGCTTAATTAACGTCCCCTACAAGGACACACATTTCTTTGTGGATCATAAACACCAGCGAAACAAACAATTGCTTACCGAGCGATGTTTGCCGCTGACCCGAGGCTCATCTGCTGCACTGTGCTGTGCATCATACATGTACGCAATATGGTAGATAATGAGACAGCTTTCTGTAAGTTAGAGCGCGGTGGTGGGATCAGCATGATCGCACGACGAGCGCTATTATTATAATAGTGAATTGAACTCGTTGGAAAAATCGACCTGACAGGGTACAGAGTGGGTATTTCTAAAGGACGCTGTTCAATGCTGGTTGTGCAAGCGTTACGGGCTGTAACTTACGACGGCCGAGCAGAACCATTTTCTCGACTGGAGATCGAGCGGCTTTCCGCTATTTTCGAGCTCCTGCGCATTACCATCCCCGTCCGGGTTCAAACACTCATCAACACCGAGACTTGGCAAGTTGCCAATGGCAAGGCAATTCGAGTTGTCGTTAACACGGCAAATCGCACTGTAATGCCTACATTGACTCGCTCATCCTCCCTGGGACAAATCTGTTAACGATCGGAGAGAGTACCAGCCCACCCGCGATGTGGGTTTCACACGGCGAAAGCCGCGCGGGGCGAACCATAGTTATTTTTTTCTGGCACGGAGTGGACGGGAAGAACGTGCCTGAGGGGTTAGCTACCACATACTCACCCGTGGCAGCAGCAATGTCCAAATCGAAGCACCAGTCTCCATTGTCTCAACCGGGCAGAAACGAACGCGCCCAGAGAAACAGCACAAAATGGTGTTTCTCTGGGTAAACTGGTAAGGAAATGTACCAGTACGGTAACTTCGCAAATCGTACCTAGTAGAGGCGGTTATAAAATGAAGCACAAAAATACTAGTTTGTCAAAAATGCGGAACCTGTCGGCTCTGCTGGCGGCTCCGCGCGACGTGTCAGCTGTGCCCGTGCTGGACGAGGCGGCATTTAGCCTGGGCAAGTACCGCGATGGCAGTACACTGAAGTTCCGCGGCGTGGTGCGCGACGTGCACGACCCGGAGCTGGTGCAGCTGGCGACTCAGCAAGGCTTGGTGGAGCGGGTGCCTTTGACGGTCACTCTTTCCCCTCATGCGAGTGACTGGGCTACGCGCGCATATTTTTCGGTGGTTGACAAGAGTGGTGGTCGCTGCAGTGAGAATGATGGTCCTTCAACTACCGTCAGCAAGGGCGTCAAGCGCTCCAGCGCTGCGGTGGACGAGGAAATGGATGACGGAGGACATGAGGGGGACGAGGAGGCTCATGCAAAGAAGCCCAAAGCGGTCGAGGAGAAGCAGACGACGGAGGACACTTTGCTGCTGCCCCAGGCGGTCAACATCTACGTTTACGACGGCCAGTACAAAGACACGCCCCTGGACGCCTTCAAGGTGAACGAGGCTTTCGAGTTCGTGGGCATCTTGGACCTGATGGTGCCCGGCACTGACATTAAGAAAGACGACGCCGAGAACGTGCTAAGTGCCCAGCAGCTCGAGGAGTTGCAGATCTCGGACTGCATCGACGAGGTGCAGCGGAAGAGCCGATCGGGGGTTGTACTGCACTGCTGCCATGTCAGTGGCTTGCAGAGCGTGCACCACGTGCGCCCCCACGAGTCCGGCGAGTTCTACAAACAGATTCATGAGAGCAACGACTCCAGGACCAAGTTTTGTCAGGAAGAGTGGAAAAAGCTCGGTCAAGAGGTGGACGTTGCCGCGATGCGCAAGCAGATCGTTGACTATTTGGCACAGGCTGTGCGCGGGGATAGGCTCGCTGCTGAGTACTTGCTGCTGGGTCTGCTGTCGCACGTGTATTCGCGAGCGGACCCATCGACGCCGCTGGGCAATTTGTCGCTCAGCTTGACACTGGGAAGTTCGTCGACTGCAGAACAGAAGGATACATTTATCACAGCGATCCAAAAGGCGCTGAAGTCACTGATGCCCATGGTGGCACGTGTGGATTTGTCGCTGAAGGAGCTGAACTCGACCAGGTTCATGCCACACAAGGACTACGACCGAGAAATTCTGCTGGGCGGTGTGCTGCAGGTGGCGAATGGCACGACCATGCTGGTGAACGAGACGGCGTTGACTGCGGGACAACTGAATGAGCAAGGTGTGAAGAACATTGCGGCGCTGCAATCGCTGATTGACAAGATGCTCCTGCCGTACGACTTCCACTTTTACAATATGGACTTCCCGCAGGACGTGGCAGTTGTCACCGTGTCGGAGGGGAAGAGTATTTTGCCAGTGACTGCAGCTGTGCCTATTGTTGCGACGGATGGTGCAGATGAAGCACAGTCGCTGCCGGAGGAGCAGATATTAGAGTGTTTCCGGCTGTTCCTAAGCGTGCTGCGCTCGTTCACAGTGTCCATCGGAAACGAAGAGGCTGAGATGGCCGAAAAGCACTACGTGGAGTGCCGCAAGTCGCAGCAAAAAGTGGCGGTACGTTTTTCTGCTTGGCGCCAATTGATCTCTGATATCTAATGGTGTTTTATGCGTACTGTGCTGCAGCTCGAAGACCTGCACCGTTGGCTGCGTCTCGCTCGCCTGGTGGCTCTGAGTCGCGGGGAAGGACACATTTCTAAGGGTTCCTGGGACGCGATGCTGGCCCTGGAGACTCAGCGACTAGCACGTAGCCCCAGCGACACCGCTTCCGCGTGAAAATGAAGCAAGATAGATGAAAACGCGTCGCATTTTGGAGTAAATTATAGAATTGCAGTCCAAGACTCGTGGTGGTGTCTGTAGATGTGAGTGGCGTACCGGCAAGAGCTCAGGCTTGGAGTTTATCCACTCGTTGGAGTCCATCTCTGGATGACCACGACCAGGAAGTCCTTCTCTGTAAGTGACAACGGGAAGCGTGTGAGGCGACATCACCACTGAGGGAAACATGTCCTAGATCTCTAGACTCACCGTGCGCAATGAGCAACTCGAGCTTCTTGACGCGAACACGCATGTACTCCAGATCGTTCTTGGGGTTCAAGTCGCGTACGACGCCTCGAGCCTTTGTGGTGAGCTCCTTCATGTAGAGCGCGTACTTTTCTGCCTCGGCCACTTGCATCTGTGGATGGCGACGCAGCACGTTGCCATTGCGGTCGGCGATCACGTAGCCCTCCACGCCTTTGTGGTTCTTGATACGTTCGAGCGTCTCCTCCACTTCAGACATGCTGCTGTTCCTCGATCTGCTAAAAGATATCTACCGGTATGCGTCGCTTGGCCGGCCGGCCGTAACTTCTCGGAAAACCACGGGAGGCGCCTTCTACAAAGCGCACGTTGCTTATGACTGTCATTCATTTCGATGCTAATAAATGGATGCCCCGAGAGCAGTGCACGTATTCGTGCTCGTAGTGATTACAGAGACGTTGCGTATTATGAGGCGGTGCGAGCAACAAACCGATATCCAACGCTGGTGATACTGTTGGAAGCAGCACCGGAAACGGATTTGACGTTCCGACTCTCTCGGTCGGCACTTCAACCACTCCTCAACCCCTGCAAATTGCAGTGCTGCGCTCAGCGCAGTGCGATGCTTGAACATGTACGGGCACCTGTGTGCGCATTCCATTGAACAGCCTGCTTCGATCGCTGAAGTAGCAACTCTACGAAGGCATCTCTTTCCGGCTGCACGTCAGACCATCAGCTCTTGTAGCACAGCTTGAAAAGGCTAATTACAGCTTAGCTCCAGTCGCGCGACCAATCTTCACGTTGAAGTGTTCGTCGACGCTCACTGTGTCAACGTGCACCGGCTCAAACGGATGCCAAGGACGCGGCGACTGCACCAAAACATATCCTGCAGGTGACATCGCCTGATTACAATGGAACGAGCATTGCTGCATACGCATACCGTATATTATTGTTTGGATAAGCCACTTTTCGTACAACGAAATGGTTGTTTTTCCGGTGGCAAACCGTTAAACCCACTTGCATACGGCTGCGCGTTAAACGACCGACACAATGCCGAGGAATACAACTGCGTAGCCATGTTCGTCTCCAAACTATCTTCCCTTCTAGAATAGTAAATGCTGCACGACCTCCTGACATCGTGGTATGGTGTTTCAACTTCCTCGTTCAGATGTACTTTACGAGGCACGATATGCTGTCACGCAGAACGATCATTTTGTGCAGTCTCGCTGCCCCTTCTTCGAGGCAAAGGCTACCGCAGCCATACTATCGCAAGTCGAGGGCCCAATTCCATCTTACCTCAGCTGTGTTTGTGTGAAATGGCACCGGCTCGGCAAACAGGAATCGACTGACAAGACGAGAACTACAAAACGACTTCATAGTGCAATTTGCCACCTCCGACTCACACGCGACACCAGCAACAGGAATCACCAGATCGACTGCACAGCTTTTGAATGAATCGGTTATGGGTGACTTTCCTCCTGTTGGTTTTGATCTCCATGACCTCCGTTGCCTCCGAAACCGCCGAGTTCAGCTTTTCGTTCTGGGATGACGATGACGATTCGTCGGAAGCTTCGTCGCAAGCCACCGAGATCCACTCGTCATCAACCACGGCACCTGTTGCCCAGGCCTCTCCTTCGGGGCCTTCGCCCTCATTGGCACCATCGAGTGATTCGCCGGCGTTAACGTCCGGATCTTCATCGCTCGCTGCTACGCTCGCCGCTGAACAAACGGCAGCATCAGGCTCATCGGCGCTCGCAGCGCTAGTCACTGCCAATTACTCGATCGCTACTCCTGCCACGGCGATAAATACAGTCACCTCAACTTACCGCAACTGGGTGGGGCCGTGGAGCATTTCATCGGATGCTGCGTGCTACCGCGAAGCCCACATCATGCTGACGTGCCCGACGGACTACAACCGCAACGACGCCACCGATACTTGCTGGACGCAGTGCCCGATCGGTTACCCCGTCGAGTGCGGCATGGAATGCATCCGCCAGAATGACGACTGCAAGCTGGAGATCTTCAACAAGGTCAGTGTTATCGCCGTGACGGCTCTGGATGCCGCCTCTATGGGCATCTTCGGAAAGCTGGAGGACATCGGGAAGGGCATTAAACGGGCTGTCAAGTGTGCCAACTCGATGATGACTGTGATCAGAGCACTCGTTCGATATGTTCGAAACATCAAGACTTCTGACCCACAGACTTCTCAAGCCCAGCTACTCGCGATCCTGTACCAGACGAACAATGTTGTGACGGACATACCCATTGCCATCACGAACTGCTTGGGGTGGACTGTCCCGGGAAACCTGCTCACGTCGAAATACGTTCTCGCGACTTCGCAGTACATCCTTTCGCAGATTCTGGCCAACGGCGACGAGATCATTTCGAGTTGGGACCATTTCAAGGCCTTCCTGAAAGGTGCCAACTTTACCGAGGCTGCCGATGGACTCAACTCGAGTGACATCTCGTCCCTCGAGACAGGTATGAAGTCCAACTCGACGTGCGGGGCTGATCTAAAGTCCTTGCTGGATCGCACGTGGATGACTGTAGAGCAGTGCAGGCAAGAGGACCCCGATATCAGCGACGCCGACGTTCGTCTGAAGATCAGTAACTCGGACCTCGTTCGGTACGACGTTGCGATGGTGACCAACAACTGCATGCCGCTGATGATTGAACAATCAACCGAGGTGACAGCGTACAAGTCTCGTGAAACGCTACGGAAAACGTTCGGAGTCATCATCAACGACCTCATCTCAAAGGGAACGAGCAACAATGGCACCACTCTGAAGGCGCAGCACTACACCTACAAAGCGCTTCAAATTGGTCTCAATGTGCTCTCCACCAGCGGGTTTGACGACTTGGACATTTCGACGCTTCTCGGAGCGTATGTCCAGACTATCTGCGGCCCCACCCAGTTCATGGGAGAGATTGACGACGGCACGGAAGCTGCCACGCTGGGCTTGAACACCATTGAGGATGCGTTCAACGGCAGCACCAGCTCATGGAAACGGGTGGGCAACGGTGCAGTCATTATTAACTTCTCCAGCAGCGACAAAAAAGATGTAAAAGTAAATATCCACTCTGGAGGAGAGGAGATTGCCCAAGTTCCTGTTTCCGCGGGCGGAACTGCGACGTGGACTTCAAATACCACCGCGCTGGGCGGTAAAACGTTGTATTTGGACCGCTGGCGCGACGATGCTATTGGTATTCCTGGTACCGGAGGTGGCTCATTGGTACTGTGGGTCCCTAAAGCATCCAAAGGTGGCCACTTACTATTAAACGCGCAACTTAATGTGAGCTAGAGTGTGTTGGTAGCTACCTACCATTATTCCCCGAAGAGCGTCCTATAGGTACGTAGTCTACAGAGTCCAAAAGGGCTAATGCCTGAGCCGGCTATCACCATGCAACCCTCTCCACCTCCAGATAGGCACACAGCGACACTAGTAAACTTTTCTGCTATGTCTTGTCTTGAAGCAAACTTGGACGGTGCTCAGTCTCATCATGCAGGTCTCGTGACGAGACATCCGTTGAGCAGCTCTCGAGTCGACGCAGCATTCTCCTCAAGTCTTACGTCCACGCTGGGAGGGCCGCCAAGTATAGCATTTTTGGATGTGGCGGGTAGCTCCTCAACAGCAAACAACGAGCTCTCGGGACCCCTTCAGCGATCTTCTTCTTCCTAATGGGGGGTTAAATAAGCATTGCTTGCTCACATGTAATGCAAGCCAAGTTCTTTTGATTGGCTAATAATGGCGAAAGGTGGTGAACTGTACTCCCCCCGTTGAAGTGCAAATGTAAGCGCAGGATAAAAGCACTCGTAACCAGAATAAGGTTTGCCTCCGCCCCATGGGTGGGAAACCCTTAGCTGGCCTTCAAAGTCCATCATCTCTATTACATAGTCCTAGCAGTATTCATACATGCCGTCGCCCTTGTACGGCACGCGCGTCACGGGCTAACGTACACCTAATCTGGCGTGGCAGTGTGTTGGTGTGTTCATGCTTCCCCACTGCACGCTGCATCAGTTGCAACTTTCGTTTGGTCGTTGTTGTGGGGTCCTTGCGCTGCGTCGGTTTGCAACCTGGTTTCGTATTGGATCGAGTGCAAAACTGGATGAGCTCTGCTACCGTTGCTTGAACGGAGAGGGTTCCTTCGAAGAATGGATACAAGTGTGTGGAATTGTCTAGTAGTACTTCGAAGTGCATGCACAATGTGGATTGGGTGCTGCGTTTACCGATTGAGAGAGGGTACAGGAGCTGCTACGGGAAGCGAAAAAATGGTTGTAGAGTTCGCTCGCACTCGTTGGCTGGCGGGAGATAGAGTCTAGGACTCCGTACGGCCATGCTACCGGAGCCAGGTATTTGGCAAAGGCATACCGGTACATATCCTAGCTGTCTTTCACGGCTGGGAAGGTACGGTTCAATTCGACAACTAACGGATTGTCCACGTTGTCAAGCCGCAGCTACTAGGGTGGTTTATGTCCGCTCAATGCTCATCAAACCAATGACTACCGTGGCAACTTGAAGTGGGCCCAAGAAGCATCCAAGCAACGCGAATGAAATGAAAGAGTGCAGCAGTCTCGATGCGCTCTGGTGAAGTTGGATGGACGGCGCGATGGAACCACCGCCACCTCTGCCATTTGGGAAAGCCGAACGCCTTTGAGATTGGCTCTGCGTGCAGTGCCGTACGACTTGAGTGCAGCGCCGTACGAGGAAGACTCCCAGCATTCGCGTGGCCGCAATACAGCGCAATCGGCTTCGAGTCTGTAAGCGTGAGCTTGCACTGCGCTTGTCTTCAGAATTCAGCTTTGGCAGATCCTGGTCACCATCCCCCGTTAAACAATGCGCAGCGCCGTGCTGGGCTTGCCCGGGATCCGTGTTGTGCTGGATTTTTCAGACGGCTGGGGACCAACGATGCCTTGGCCCGGACGAAGCCTGCTCGGCTAGATCCGATCCGAGTGCGCTGCCACATGACCTCCCGCCCTGAGCCCCCACATGCCCCCGAAATGCGAGCGATGAACGGCGCGACCAATTCATTTTGCGTATTGCTCAATCAAGCTTCGTAACGTCTGCATTGAGCGGTAAAATGGCTCGATCAAGCGTTGTGCTCGTGTTGCTCGTGGTACTCACCAGCATCACCGGTACAGAGAGCATCGACAGGACCTTCCGGGACAACGAGGATATGAGTTCAACATCGAGCTCCTCATCACTGGACGAGGACACAAAGGAGCCTCCAACACGGGCCTCAGCCAGTTCATCGGCATCCTCTTTATTTGAAATGACCACCAAAACTCCCTCAGCAACCACGACGGCCACGTTCGACAGCGCAGCGTTACTGGAAATGTATGCTACCCCTGCCACGGCCATCAGTACCGTCACGTCGACCTACCGCAACTGGGTGGGCCCATGGAGTATCTCGTCAGACACAACATGTTATCGCGAAGCCCACGTGATGGACGTATGCCCGAGCAACTTCGACCGCAACGAGGCAACCAACACGTGCTGGACGGAGTGTCCGATCGAGTTCCCGGTGGAGTGCGGCATGGAATGCATCCGACAGAACAGCGACTGTGGTCTCGAAGTCGCCAGCAAGGTCTCCGCGTTGGCCATGGCCATTTTAAGTAGTGCCACTTTCGGTGTGTTCGGTGAACTGGCGAGACTGGGCAAAAAGATCACGTGGGCTGCCAAGTGCACGAACCAGTTGCTCCTGGTGATGAGAGGTGTCATTCGATACGTTCGCAACGTGAAGACGGAAGACCCGCAGACCTCGCAACAGAAGCTGCTACTGATGCTGTACCAGACAAACAACGTCGTCACGGATATACCCATGGCCATCTATGCCTGCATGGGGAAGGACATCCCCTCGGGTCTTCGGCTCTCGCAGATCGTGTTGGCCACCACGCAGTGGATGCTGTTGCAAGCCCTCACTTACGACGACAATATCATCTCAAGCTGGGGGCGATTCCGGGCCTTCATCAAGGGAGCCAACTTCACGGAAGCCGCTGAAGAGATCACGGAGGGTGAGATTGAGTCGCTCGAAACGGCGATGCAACAGAATTCGAGCTGCGGAGGCGACATGAAGTCGTTGACAGACCGTGTCTGGTTGACTGTGAACGAATACAGAGAAGTAAATCCGCACATATCCGACGATGAGATCCGCTTGAAGGTCAGCGAGTCCGACCTGGTTCTTTACGATATCCCGATCGTTACGAACAACTGTATGCAGCATTTGGCCTCCGAAACCAGCGAAGAGACTGCGTACAAAACCAGAGAATTGCTGCGTAAGACCTTCGGCGTTATTATAAGTGACCTCGTCAAGAGTGGCAAGAGCAACAACGGCACCTCGTTGGATGAGAAAGCGGCCGCGTACAAATGGATCGATACCGGTCTCTCCACTCTCTCCTCGTCGATGATTGACCCCACAGACCTCTCAACATTGATTTCCGAGTACCTTCAGACGGTGTGCGGCCCCACGCAGTTCATGGGCGAGATTGACGACGGCACCGAAGCCGCTACGCTTGGCTTGAACACGCTGCAGAGGGCCTTCAAAGGAAGCTCGAGCTCCTGGGCCAAGAAGGGTGACGGTGCGGTCATCATCAACTTCACAAGCACAGATACAAAAGATGTGACGGTTAATATCATGTCTGGAGGCGACAAGATTGACGAAGTCGATGTGGCTGCAGGGGCGAACGCAACGTGGACGTCGACTACCAAAGTGCTGGGAGGCAAGACGCTGTACCTCGACCGCTGGCGTCCGGGCTTTTTTGGTCTTCCTGGCACAGGAGGTGGTTCACTCGTACTGTGGGTGCCACGGGCGTCTCAAGGAGGTCATCTAGAGATTGAAGCGACAATAAACGTCAGCTAGAAGAGGATCTAATAATACTGTAGAATTGTAAACATAATTCAGTGAGATCACGGCTGAAAAAAATTATCAGCTGTGCTGGCATGCAACTGCGTATGAGCACTGTCACATTTGCGGCGACTGGCGTGCTGGTGCCGACCAGGGGGGCCTCGATATCAAGTTACTAGGTCATATAGCATTTTTGCCTTCATGCTACGTATTTAGTATTATCAAAATATTGCTCAGTTTTGGAAACTAATACTAACATAGCAGGAACGGCATCGCTCGACAAATGGTTTACAGGTACTATCAATAGTAATTTGTATATACTATATTATATACAAATTAGTAGTACTACTCGACTGAAATGATAAAATTGTAGAGTTGCGCAGTACTATACTATATACAGATGGACGGCTCGCGGAGCAGGTAAACTAGCTCAGCCACGACAACTCTGACTACTCAAAGTCACCGCACGCATTCTTACAGAGAAACTCACAGAATGTAGCCTAGTGAGCGCAAGCCACTCCGTACAGTATTGTACACGTAGTATAATACATGTACTTCGAAAGTAGCTGTCGACACGAACAGTCGACAGATCGTCGGGCCGTGGGTAGCAGACACTTGCAACTCTATAAAGACTTTTTAGTATTGCATACTCTTGTACTCGTGTGGGCTGTCCATCCTGGCGCACCTTGAACTATGTAGACTTGCCAAAGGAAATTTGCAGTGAAAATGTGCAATTATTTATGTGTTAATACATGGCACGAGTCTAATGCACATGTGCGCTCGACAAGCTGATGCATGTAGGAAGTATTCATGGACGCGAATGGGGTCCAAATCCAAAGCGAACAGCTCGTTCGTCTCCAAATCTTTAGGGTGCGGTGAGTTGTTCCAATGTAGCCAAAGTTATGCCAAGGTTGACCGTCGATCAAACAGAGAAGTTCCGGGGCTCGCGCCCTAGATTTGGAGTTTCATCAGTTTTTGGTACAACATAGCGTCATACTGATCGAATAGAACGATTTGGGATTACCCGCTGCAGCTCCACGTGGTATCGAACCTCAGTAGCGCGCGGCTTTCGTGGTTACAGTATCACGCTCTAGAAATCGTGCTTTCAGTTTCAATAAATATGGATATTATAGACGCTCTGAAAGCGAAGAGGACTTTCGCCTGCAGCAAACACAGAAATGTCGCCGGACGTTCAGCATTCTACAATGTAAAATTTACATGTACAGTGCCTTCGAATCATGTACAATCCGTGATTGGGTGCTACGCTGTGTTCTCCATAGATCGTCCAGCTGAGAGGATACGGGACCTGCTGCGGGCAAGCGGGCACGAAGAGAAGAGCTTCCGGTTTGCCTGTACACCATGCACGGCACAGGACCCACAGCAGAGATCTGTCGTGTGCAGTTGCTTTTTGGCTGCCATGCGGACAGCTAAGGAATCCCAGGTTTGGGAGCGATGGCATCTGGATGAGCTGTTGTGTGCGAATGCCAATTGTGAGGGTTCGGCTGTTCAAGTTGACACGCCGGATCTAGAGTGGTTTATGTTCACCATGTGTGACGCGTAAACGCTGCTTGCGTAGAATATCTGTAAGCTACTAAACTTACTACTACCGGTAATATGATACAATACTGCACTGTGATCCCACCAAGTTTCATTTTCATACATGTACTTAGTACATGTGTATTATCATCGTGCAATCTTCTGAAGAATAAAGCACATGTATCCTTAACTAAACGCACAAAATGCATGGCTTCCAAGCCACCGACACCCCTATCTTACGACGTGACGCATTCACGGCCACGGGGGCGGACAAAGGGCTTTCCACCAGCTGTCTGGTCAAAATATCTTCAAAGGCTTTTAGTCAACAAACGTAGCTTCCCGTGTTTCAGTGGCAGTCCATCACCATCCCGTGGTGGCTCGCAGCCGATATCTGCACAGGGTTGCAATGCTTGCCTGATGGCGAGGCGTGAAGGCTGTCGGCTGAATTCGGACACCACTACAGATGACTCAGGCCGGATCCGATTTCCGCTCCACGCCAGCGGCGAAAAGAATTCATTCCGCCGGACCCCACACAAGCCCTCGCCAGACTTGATCGTTGCCTTCTACAATGGCTCGACTCAAGGTAGCGCTCGCCCTGCTCGTTGCGATGGCTAGTTTTACGACTGCGGACGGCATCGACTGGACCTTTTGGAATGATGACGACAACTCTGGTTCCTCGTCACTTGATACGGAGACGCCGCAAACCACAAAACGCCCGACAACATTATCCCCTGACACGACAACGCTTCCAACTACGGCCCCACCTCCCGCGGCTCTTGTGTCGGGGTCGTCTTCGTTCGACGGTGCAGCGTTAGCGGAAAACTACGCTACCCCCGCCACGGCCACGAGCACAATCCGGTCGACGTACCGCAACTGGGTAGGCCCCTGGAGTATTTCACCGGACGCCGCGTGCTACCGAGAAGCGCACGTCATGGATATGTGTCCGAGCAACTACGATCGCAATGACGCGACCAACACTTGTTGGACGGAGTGTCCGATGGACTACCCAGTCGAGTGCGGCGCGGAATGTATCCAGCAGAACAGCGACTGCGGCATCGAAGTGGCCAACAAGGTCTCCGCTGTAGCCATGTCCATCTTCAGTACTGCGACGATGGGCGTTTTCGGCGAGCTGGCCAAGCTGGGGCAGACGATTTCTTGGGCCGTCCGGTGCTCCAACTCGCTCATGCTCGTGATGAGAGGCATCATCAAATACGTCCGCAATATGAAGGTGGAGGACCCGCAAGCCACGGATCGCAAGCTGCTCCTGCTGCTGTACCAGACGGGTACGGTAGTCACGGATTTACCTATCGCCATCTACGTTTGCATGGGCAAGGCCGTGCCTCCAAATCTGAGGCTGTCACAATACGTGATGGGCACGGCTCAATGGATGTTGATGCAAGTGCTTGCCAACGACGATGACATCCTGATGAACTGGCAGAAGTTCCGTGCCTTCATGAAGGGGGCCAACTTCACGGCGGCCGCTGAAGAGATCACGGAAGGCGAGATTAAGTCACTGGAGACAGCAATGAAGCAGAACTCTTCGTGTGGCGGCGACCTAAAGTCTCTAACCGACCGGGTCTGGATGACTGTAAACGAATATCGACGAGACGACCCCGCCATCACGGACGATGAAATTCGCTTGAAAGTCAGCGAGTCTGACCTGGTACTGTACGACGTCCCCACTGTGACCAACAACTGTATGAAGCAAATGGTCTCCGAATCCAGCCAAGCGACCGCCTACACAACGCGCGAAACACTGCGAAAGACCTTCGGAGTGATCATCAACGATCTCATCGAGTCCGGGAAAAGCGACAACGGCACCTCGTTGGACGAGAAGCAGACTGCGTACAAAGTGATCGACACTGGCCTCTCCGCAGTCGCCGCCATGCTGGTCGACCCCACGCGCCTCACGCTGCTGCTTTCCGAGTACCTCCAGACGGTGTGCGGCCCCACCCAGTTCATGGGCGAGATCGACGACGGCACGGAAGCTGCCACTCTGGGCTTGAATATGCTGCAAGACGCCTTCAAAGGCAGTTCCATGTCGTGGACCAAGAAAGGAGACGGCCAAGTCATTATCAACTTTAAAAGTACGGACGAGGAGGACGTCACGGTGAACATCATGTCTGGAGGAGACAAAATAGACGAGGTGGATGTCGCTGCGGGCGGCAAGGCCAAGTGGACGTCCAATATCACGGCGCTGGGAGGCAAGACGCTGTACCTCGACCGCTGGCGTCCGGGTCTCTTTGGGCTTCCTGGCACAGGAGGTGGCTCGCTGGTGCTGTGGGTGCCCAGGGCGTCTCAAGGAGGCCACCTAGATATTAAGGCGAAACTCAACGTGAGCTAGAGTGACCTCCGTTGCTGCCATCAAACCATAACGAGTCAATAGAATCGCACAACGACCAAGTCGGACACGAGTATGTTTCGATCACAACGTCGGAGGCTGCAACAGGATGGCGATGACTGTGATGTTGTCATTTGAGTATCGCCGGATGCCTTCTTGGGCCAGCTCCTGGGCTGCGAGTTGCAGGTCTCCATGCAGTTCCACACGTTGACGGAAAATGTCTGCGGCTTCTTCGCTGGTCAAGACGTCCCAAAGCCCATCGCAGGCCAAGAGCAAGAAGGCGTCTTCAGTGACGTCTACTTCCACGTCGTGCACATCGGGCCGTGCAGTCAGCAACGCCGGCACTTTTTCATTGTCGCGGAAGGCGCGACCGAAGCTTACAGAGCTGCTACTGCTAGCTGCAGGGTCGAGCATCCCCTTGAATTCAAGGTCACCGAAAGCGCGCGTGATGGCCATCACGCCGTTCACGCGGTTGTTCACCACGCGTCCGCCCAGTTGAATGACTCGCTCGCGCTCTGGTTCCAGCGTCAAGCGGTGGTCCTGCGTGAGCTCAACCGCGCTACCATCGCGCTTGCCTAGAACGAGGCGGCAGTCTCCCACATGCGCAATCGTGATGAGGATCTTTCCGTTCCGTGCTGGACGGAGTACGAGGCCCGTGGCGGTGGACCCGCTGAGATCATCCTTATGCAGCAAGTAGTCGCAGACGGACGCATCCAGCGACTCGAAGCAGTCCTGCAAGTCTTTCGCCGCGAGTGAGGGTGCTTCGTGGGATCGGAATATCCATGTGTGAAGCTGCTCGTGCAAAATGTTGGCGCATTCCTCGCCTCCGTGGCCATCGTAAATTCCAACGTATGCAGTTTCAGTCGCCCACGCAGGCGACGAGCCGCTAACGCTCTCCAGAGTAGCTGCGATGGCAGGAAACACCACCCAGCGGTCTTCTTGTGTATTGCGCCGGCCCTCTAACGACGATACACCGAAGCGTAAGCCAAGCGTGGGGCTTTCGCCGTAGAAACGCTGCTCATCGTTGCCCCCGGTGTTCCGAACCAAACTTGAATAGGAAGCAGTAGCTCTGCAGCCCATGGAGGCCATGCTAGACTTACTACCGTTGACCACTTCACCTCTGTTAGCAAATAAGGATGGCGAACCTGCTGCGTCGACGGATGTCTTCGTCAGTGGCGGCAATGACAGCGTCGTGAGCAGCAGTTCGTCGAGGAGCTGCGGTGACTGTGACACAGCTAACTCGTCGTCGTCGTCTGAAAAGGCATCTTCTTCATCCCCGAGAATATCGTGTGCCATATTGCTGCTGTGGTGAGCATGGGCCACAGTAACAGCACCATTGCTCGAGTGATCTCCGCTCGGAGGAACTGCCTCTAGGGCATTCTTGTTGCTTGCCTTCTTGCGTGAGAACAACAGCGAGCGATAGTCGATTTCTTCGTTCGAGAGCACTCTACGCTCTTGGTCCGTTTCCATATCAGTGGCTGACTCTGATGTGACAGCGAACACTTTGTTCGCTTTGGTCGGATTTCTCGCGTTGATCGACTTGGGCGACTGTGCGAACACCAAACTCGAGTTCTCCCACTCGGCTGAGCCTGGCGCTGTTTGAATCGGGACTGCCGTCTTGTCTTTCGCTGCTAGACTCTCTCGAGCCCTTTTGAGTCGCTTGAGCATTTGCTTGCGGATGTTGACAAGAATAAGGATGTGGTTCGCGCCGACTGCATGCTCAATCTCATCCTTGGACACCGTGATAGGCGGCGACGGACGCGAAATGGCGTCCAGTGCTGAACTATGCGTTTCATTCTTGGTAACCCACGGATGAACCATGACATCCAGCAGCGTTAGTCGCTTCTGTGGGGCCTTTATCAGCATCCCATTGAGCAAATGCGCCAACAGCGGGTCAATTGCCGACGGGAACACGAGAGGGTCGTTCTGGATCCTTTCGAACATTCGCATGGCACTTTTGGCGAGGAACGGCGGGTTCCCGAACTTGAGCATGAATATGGTGGCTCCAAGAGCCCAAACATCGGCAAGCTGGCCGGAATACTCCTCCCCGGAGCACATTTCGGGCGACATGAAGGCGGGCGTGCCAGCTACATCCGTGATCTTCTGCTTGCTGCCGTATAGCGACTGAGAAATGCCGAAATCTGCGATTTTCACGACGTCTTTCTCTCCGACAAGCAGGTTTTGAGGCTTGATATCGCCGTGAACAATTTTCTGCTCGTGGAGGTAAGCTAGACCAAGAATGACTTGAAGGAAGACACTGTGCAGGTCCCGGTCACGCAGGTTCTCCAACATACCTTGAGGGTGCTTCTTCTTCTGGAATGAGAGCATGTCTCCGTGCTTCATGTACTCGAGCACGAGGAAAAGCTTGTTCATCTTTGGATCATCCATGACTTCGTACAGCCGCAGCACGTTCGGGTGGTTTAGCTTCTTCATGATCGCAATTTCACGCTTAATGTCGTCCAGTTTGCTCTGCTTGCCCAGTTTATCTTTCTTCATCACATCGCGATTGATGAACTTCATCGCAAAGAGTTTGCCTGATAGTTTCTCCTTGCAGAGCTTCACTTCCGCGTAGCCTCCCGTACCAAGAGTCTCCAGAATAATGTAGTTGTTGATCATCGTTCGCGAGTTGAGCCAGTCGCCGAATTTTGGTACCGGATGAGGCAAATTGTGCTGAGGTAGCTGAGCCTTCTTCTTCTTCACTACCTTCGTGTCTCGAATTGCAGCGGCAGCAGGAGAACTGCTTGGAGACGGCGCAGATTTGCCTGGAGACGGATCACCAATCATGACAAGAGGGACGACCGCAGGCGCAACGTTGCTTACGATGCCTGAACGGTACGACGCCTGCTTTATAGGCGATGTAGACCCGACGGCCATGTGGAGATTCGCTCCTGCACTCTTTGTAGGCGACATGTTGCCTTGACGGTACGAAGGTGGCTGTGGAGTTCGCCCTGGAGGGAGTGGGGTAGTCGGTCCTGCAGCTCCAGTGTTCATATTTGTTGCAGAGCTGTTGTTCACGGGAGGTATGATGGAGAGACCATATAGGTGACGCGAGTTCAGACGAGTTGAAGGCGATTGAGCTCCCGGCGAAGCCTCTGCACGTCTTGATGGAGAAGGACTTGGTAAGAGATCTCCTGCTGGAGGCTCTAGCCAGTCTTGAACGCAGTCGTCCGATTCATCTTCATCATCACTATCGTCGCTGCTATCGGACAGCACATTCTCGACGTCGTCCGTCAATTCAAGTGCTGGACGGAATTTTGGCTGGAACCCTGAGGATTTCATGGCTGGTGGAGACGCTAGCGGAGTAGTGACGACCTTTTCATTGCTTTGCACAGTAGAGTTCTGTATTGCGATACTTCCACGTGCTAGAGAAGGTAGCGTCGAGTTGGTTTGGTGTTTCTGAGAGCTCCCTTCATGCGTAGCTTTGGCCGGACTGCTACCTGTTGGAACCTTAGTCGTAGGAGCGACAACCACTGCACCTGCTTCATCGCCGAGATCCCAATCCTCCACTTCCTCGTCATCCGCCAAATCCTCGTCGTCGACATCTTCATCTCCATCGCTGCTGCTACTGTCAATTTTCCGCTGCACCTGAGCCCTTGTGTTTGAACTATTATTTTCTGGCGATGGTGGCATGCCGACAACTGGAAATGGTTGCCGCTGCCCTCCGTGCGTCATACTTCGGTCACCTGGAACCATGACATGTATAGGCCTCCCCCTTCCTCTCGTAGCTGGGAGTGATCCACGAGGCACCGAAGCTTGAGGTGCTCGATACCCAACCGGAATGGGTCCTCCTCGTCCTCGAGGTGGCTGGCCCGACACCCAACCGGGGCCTCTCGCTACTTGAGGCTGTTGCAGAGGTACAAGGATCGGCTTTTGACCCGCACCAGGGGCTACTCCCTGTCGAGGCGGCATCTGCACTGCACCTTGCACGCCGCCACCTTTCCGGCCTGAAGACGCGGCATTTGGTGGCTGGTTTAGCTCATCGACGGGGTTCTGAGAGACCACTTGGTCACGCATTGAATACGACACGTCTGGCAGGATGGAGGCGTCCTCTGCCTGCTTGTCACCGAGGATGGCCGGACGCAGTCGCGTCTTGGTCGGACTTGCGTTGATAGCGTCAAGAACGGCTGGATTGGTCTGCTCTTGGTCGGATAGTTCGTTTTTAGCAATCCCTGCATCATTTCCATCGGCTTCCATTGCGAGTTTCAGCAGTGCGTCGCCTGGTGGTTTGCTGTGGTCTTCTTTTTCGTCGGGTGAGGCACCACTTGCTTCGTCTACAGGTGTCTGTCTGCCGCCACGTTCAAGGGCGTTTGCAGGAGACCGAGAGAGTGGCTTGCTGGCCACGCAGCCCATTCGTGATGCCTATCAACACTGTGTTCTCTTGTAGGCCATCACTCCGTCGACAGCAAAAGGAGTAGTGTAGAGCAGCGAGTACAAAACGCTATTGTGAGCGAGCAACAGTTTCACGGAAGGTGGCCAGGAATAAGCTCGTCCATGATCGCTCCTTGCTACCCGCAGATCACTGCTGACGGAACTTGTTGGCAGTTCGCAGCACCATCAGTAAGCTGTGACCGGCTTTCGGTTGCAGCTCGTCACGTGACCTGAAGAGCCGGTAGCGTAGGTGCATGGTGTATGGCTGAGAGGTATCCGATTAATCAAGGAGTGCTACGCGTAAAGGAGCATTGGTGTCGACTTGACTGGTGGATTGTGCGGTGGCCGGAGACCTTCGTGAACGGATAATCTGCTCGGAAGTGCATCTAGCGGTTCGGCGTGGAAGAGCTATGTCGCCCTGATCCGATGCGGAGACTCGGGCCTTCAAGGTGACCGTTCTCGCCACTCAACTCGACAAAAATCAACGTCACGGTGCACCATCAGCTTTCAGGGAATGGTCGGCCGACATCGTGCTGATCGCTTGCTGCAGTGACACACTCGACTGGCGGAGTGCGCAGCTTATCCAACCGGTGGATATCGCTCTCAAGGGTGACACGGTGCAGCCATCAGTACGTCAGTGCAGCGTTGGAGCGAGTAACTCGTCGATCGTCTGGACGAGCAAATGGGGACAAGCAGCACATGGCTGAAGCTTTTCCAGCGAGAGTCGGTGCTGCATGCAGCGTTGCGCTTGAAAGTTCCGAGTGCAGGAAGCAGTGGGTCAACCGAACCGATTCGCAAGACGCTGGCGGATAGAGTCCGGCCAACGTGTCGACGAAAGCTTCAAGCAAATCCCAGTGGAGCCCGACTCGACTCGCTAACGACGATGGCGACTTGAAGCAAAAGGGTGCCGCGCAAGCAATGCGATCTCTATCAATCGAATCGATTGTTGGCCTCAATAGCGGTGTATACCGTGGCGTGCGTGCGCAAGAAAGCCTCTTTAGGAGCACGAAGCAAGTGGGGACACGAGAGAGATCTTACACACCAACCGCCCATCTCTTTTGCGACTGGCAAAATGCAACAGATACTTTACCTCGAGTCGACGCGACGTTCGGATACTTTGGGTCGACGTCGACCTAGCGTTTGGTTGCTTGTGGACCGGATGGTGCAACGTCCGATGCAACTTGCACCCGTCAGGCCTCCGGTCAGTCGGTTGATGGCGGCATCAACCTCCATGACGTCCCCACTACAAGGCCACTAGCCACTGCTGTCCGCTGCGACCGCACCACTTTCGATCGATACTCCGCGTGGTTCATTCTACAATTCACTTCGACCAACGAAGACCTGCGTCCTCGGTGTGATGAAAGTGTGGAAGGCAGTGACGCTACTGCACGCGCTAGCTGTGCTGGCCGTGCTTGCCGCGGAATGTGACCCAGCGTTCGGAAGCGACGAGGTCTCGTCGTCCGGCTCGGCATCCAAGTTTGTCGGCCAAGTGGAGGCTGACGACGTGGCCACACAAAACGCAGCGGGCGTCAACTCTTCGTCGCCAACCAACTCGACTTCACTCTTCACAACGTCGTTGCTAGCGTCTGCCAATGCTTCGGCGGCAGTGAGCGTGACGCAAGAGGACAAGCAAGTGTCAGTTGTGACCACAGCGCCAGCCAACTCTGAAAACGTGAAACAAACTCTGACGAGCTCAACCTCTTCGGCTACTTCGTCGGTCTCGACGACCATCCTGGAAGCCACGCAGTCGTCTGATGCCACGACGGCGGTGGCTTTGGACACGACGTCGACAACGACATCGTTGCTGCCAAACTGGGTGGGCACGGTAGACCCGTCCGACGACGCCTGCTACCGAAAAACATACATCTCCAGTACGTGCTCCGCTGGGTTTGCGTACGACAGCATCGCCACGTGCTGGGCCCAGTGCCCGCTGAATTACCCCGTGCAGTGTGGCATGGAATGCATCCCCCAGAACGATGACTGTGCGCTGGAGGTCATCGACAAGATCGAGTCCGTCGCTAAAGTGGCGCTGAACGCCGCTACCTCTGGCGAGTCGGCCAGCTGAGCACAGCCAGCGCTGCGGTACAGCAGGGCGTCAAGTGCGGACAGAAACTTTTCACCGTCGTGGACGACATCGTGGGCTACGCCGAGAGGCTGCAGACCAGCTTCCCAAACGGCACGGAGGAGCAGATCATCTCGCTCCTGAACAACTCGGACATTGTCGTCAAGGACCTACCCACCGCCGTCTGTGTCTGTCTCGGCTTGGATGTGCCGACCGACTACCTCAACCTGGCGTCCGAGGTCGTGAGCATTGTCGACAAGGTGCTCATCCAAGTCGTCGAGAAGGGGTCCTCACTGCTCAGCGTCGACACGTTCAAGACTTTCATTAGTGCGGTCGGTGCCGGTAGCTCCGTAGAGTCGCTGAACGAGGACGCCGCGTCGACACTGGAGAAACTCATCTCGGAGGGCAAGACCTGCGGTACGGAGCTGCAGTCGATCATTACGAAGGTTACGCAGGCTGTTGCCGACATCAAGACGGCCGATGCTACGTCTACCGTGAGTGCGATCCGTCTAGCGATGAGCGACACGGCGCTCTTCTTGACCGAGATCCCTACGGTGACCAACAACTGCATTCAAAACATCACGGGCGACGCGTACACTGTACGAGACCAGATTAGGACCGCGTTGAGTCTGATCACGGACAACCTGGTCGACTCTTCCGACGACGGCGGCGGCAACGCTCTTTCTACTGCGGACTACATCCTCAAGGTGGCAGACATGGGCCTGGACGTGATCGCAATGTTCGATCCGACGGGCATTGCTGCTATGCTCGAGGAGTACATTCAGCCGGTGTGCGGGCCCACGTCTTTCATCGGTGAAATCGACGACGGATCGCTTGCCGACGTTCTAGCACTCGCTGCCGATGGTGATGCATTCGCCGACAGCTACGGTACTTGGACACACGCTGGTGACGGCGCCGTGAACATTGTGTTCGAGAGCACGGACACGGAGGACGTGACTGTGGAGATCCACTCGGCCGGTGAGACCGTCGACTCTGTGAAGGTCAAGAGCGGCGAGACCGTGACGTGGAACTCGACAGTGTCTGCGCTGCAGGACAAGACCATGTACTTCGACCGGTGGCGTCCGGGTCTCCTTGGCCTTCCCGGGTCGGGCGGTGGCTCATTGGTGCTGTGGGTACCGCGCTCATCAGAAGGCGGCCACATAGATCTCGTTGCCACGATCAATGTTAGCTAAGTCAGATTTAATAGTAGTGTCGAGTACCCACAGCGTGAGATGAAGAGTCTGGGGAAATAAAGGCAATTGTGTGTGCTTCATGTTTCTTCTGGATGGAACTGCGTGCTGCTCGAGTTCGCCAACGCCCTACGACTGCCAAAAGAGGAGGATGAGCGCTCTCGAGAGACCGCCGGAGATGTTGTTGTCGATCTCTCTGGCGGTAACGCAACAGCGCGATCGTGAAACATTAATGCAGGAAGACCCCGTCCGAAACAAGCAAGTTGCTGTGCATCGACAAGATCATTCCCGTAGTTACGTCGAGCTGAATGCCAGCCGCGAAGAACCAAAAACACGCTGCAGTCTGCTCTTCAGGGTAACTTAAGGATGGTTGGTGCCGAGGACTTCCACGTCACTGGCGCGCCCGAGCAGTCAGGGCCAACGCTCGCGGGCGCACCATACAGATCCGTGCATGTGACTTCTCAACGCAGCGAGGGGCCCATCTTCGAGCACAGGACAGCCGCCTGCGTCCACTTACAACACTGAAACCGGTCCGCCTGCCCGCCAAGTCGTTGAGATTCTTGCTGTTCGACGCACAGTGTTCGTGAACAACTTGCGTGACATCAGGCGGGGCTGTATCTTTGCTGCCAACTCGTAATCCCTCCTCACTCATATGCCCTGTAGCGCGACGCCTCTTTTCTATGATGGAGCGGGTGCTGGTGCTGGTCCCAGCCAAAGTCTGTGATTGCAAGACGGGCGTCCTTAGATGAAAGTTTGGTGGTCGAACAGCGACGCACCTGAGGGGCAACGTGCGACAACTAAGTGGAGACTTCCGCTGGCCCATGTGGCGTGAGGAAGACACGACGACGGTAACAATCAAATGGGTTTGATTGCTCCGTATCCATTTCCGTCAGCCAACAGCGTCCGAAGGCGAACACGTTGTGGAAATTGACGAGGAAACGATAAAGCGCTTGTCACTACAGCACGGTAGCGCCTTTTAATACCGAAATGACGTGCCGTTGGGACCTCGGTTGTAGTCTTCGTGGCGGCAGCACGCGCTTCTTGCTGCATGCACGCTTGAACCTTGCACGTATGGCCGTCATGTGTTCGTTCGCAGTCCCGCCATGACTTTCTTTGAACTCAACCAGTTTTACGGTTGACCCGTTCATTGAAGGTGTGATATTCAAGTGTACACAGCACTGCTACAGCAAGTTGCAGCCCCAATTTGAGGTCCTGGTGGGGGGAATGCCTGGGCCGCCGACCGCCGACGTGCTTGAACATCATGTTCAACCAGGGTGCCTGGCTGCAAGCACCTCGTTACCATATTGGTATTATTTTGTCGGAGGTGAAGTTGGGCTCGTATTCGTTAGCAACACTAGGCGTCTCAGCGGCTTTGCTCTGGTCGTACCCAGTTCTACCAGCGGCGGTATGAAAGGAGACCAGTCTGGAACACGTTTTTTTTTCTGACTTTCCTTCTGAGACTCTCTCAGTGCGAGAGCCTATCCTGCCCTCCAAATCGTCACCAGGCCCAGAAGGGTGATGTCCAGTGAGAACCGCCCGCAACAAACATCGGGCCAACAAGATGCAGGCGAATTTGGGTTGCTCACTTTCAATTTTACAGTGCCACTCGAAAGAGTACATGTCCTGCAGAAGAGCCTCGACCATGTCGAGGACGTGGCTGCTGCTCATCGCGATCACCTTGTGTGTGAAGATGGCAACGGCCTCCTACTCCAGTATCTCAGCAGACACCTCGGCGAGCAGCGACTGTGAAGAACTGAGTATCACTAGACCGCACGACAGCACGCCACGCCCGACCGAATCTGCATCCGCGAGCAAGGAAGGTGACGCAAGCAAAGCCAATGAAGATACCAAGAAAGACGGAGCGAGCAAAGCCCACGAGGAATCCTCTTTTTTCGCGTACACGGCCGTGCCGGAGATGACGTTCGACGTTCCTACCAACGGAGCCGTTCCTCCGAACTGGGTGGGGCCCTCCATCGGCGACATGACCGACATGGCCTGCTACCGGAAGACGCACAAGAAAAACTCGATGGACGGGTGTCCGAACGGCTATAACTACAATGGGCACAAGTGCTGGGCGCAGTGCCCGATCGCCTATCCAGTGCAATGCTTGGCTGAGTGCATCCCACAGAATGACGACTGCGTGTTGGAGATTATGTCCAAGGTCACCAACTTGGGCTACGTCGCACTCAACATGGCTACTGCCGGCGTGTTCAACGCCATCTACAAGACGTTCAAGACGGTCAAGAAGGGACTCATGTGCGCTTTCAACGTGTTCAACATCGCTGAAGGCATCTCGCGCTTCATGCGGTTCCGGCAGATGATGACGCCCAACAGCACCAAGGAGGAGATCCTCGCCATGGTGTACCAGACAGACCTCTTCCTGGTGGACCTGCCGGTCGCTGTCGGCGCGTGCCTGGGATACGACGTCCCAAAATCCGCGTACGTTGCCGATGCGGTCGTCACGGGCGTAGAAACGATCGTCAAGCAGCTCATGATCAACCACAACTTGATCATGAGCTCGGCCGACGCCTTCATGCGGTTCTTCCGCAACACAACGGCGGGGAATTCGACCAGGGATCTGGACGCAGAGAGTATCGCCAACCTCACGTCGCTCATCGACTCCAGGACTAGGTGCGGGTTTGAGCTCAAGCGCCTCACGGACCGCGTGGTCGCCAAGGTGGCCGATATTCGGGACGACGACCCGTCCGCCACGAACGATGACATCCGCACGGAAATGAGCAAGTCTTCGCTCGTCCTGAGCGACGTTCCCACGGTCACTAACAACTGTATGGGCGAGCTATTGCAGACCAAGAAGCCGTACGTCGCGTTCCAATCGCGCGATATCATCCGCAAGACGTTCGGGGTCATCATCGACCAACTCATCGAGAAATCGACGACCGATATGGGCAAGGCCATGGCGCGTGAAGACTACATGGTATGCATCGCCAACTTGGGTCTTCAGGGACTGTCGGCGCTCGACCCCACGGGCATCGCCTACCTGATGTTCAACTACGTGCAACCCGTTTGCGGCCCCACCGAGTTTATCGGAGAGATCGACGACGGGAGTCTCTCCGATGCTCTTGGCCTCACGACCAAGGACGATGCTTTCCGCGGCAGCGAGGGCACGTGGACCAAGAAGGGGGACGGCGTGGTCTCA
Organism: Phytophthora ramorum; assembly: GCF_020800215.1. Taxonomy (NCBI): domain Eukaryota; phylum Oomycota; class Peronosporomycetes; order Peronosporales; family Peronosporaceae; genus Phytophthora; species Phytophthora ramorum. Next base: position 3,291,520 of record NW_027150650.1, read on the forward strand.
ATCACGTTCGTGAGTACGGACCCCAAGGACGTCAAGGTGTCGATTCACTCGGGTGGCAAGGAATACGCTTCAGTGCAAGTCGACAGCGGCAAGACGGTCAAGTGGAACTCTACGGTGGGGGAGCTGCAGGACAAGACGATGTACTTGGACCGCTGGCGTCCGGGCTTCCTCGGTCTGCCGGGCTCCGGCGGCGGCTCTCTACTACTGTGGGTGCCGAGATCTTCGGAAGGCGGCCATTTGGAGATGATCGTCAAGATCAACAAAAGCTAGGGTAGTTAGATAGAACTCAATCAATAAATTATAAGCGCGCGCGTTGTTTGAACTCACTGAGCTATCCGTTGCGGTTGACTCGTTTGTTTGAACCGGTACCGCCATCGCAACTTGAAGCCAATCTCGTCTCGATCTCAGCTGGTGGGTCTGAGAGCCGAATCTCCACCCCCGCGTTGGAGGTTTTCGAGATCACTTGTCGAATAAAGACAACAGTTTTGGTGTAAGAATGCTACGAAAGAAACTCGCAGGCGGGTGGGCTAAGGCGGTGATGAATGAAGACACGAGAACTGGGAACATTTGCTGGTTATCCGCACAAACTGCAGTCTGCAATTGACAGACAGTTAGAAAGGGATGACCAGGACTTTACAGAGCGAACTAGCTGGCGTTGATTTCTACGCTCATATCCAAATGGCCCCCTGCCGACGATCGAGGGATCCACAGCAACAGCGAACCTCCACCTGAGCCAGGAATACCAAGAAGCCCTGGCCGCCACCGATCCAAGTACATCGTTTTGCCCTGTAGTTTACCCACTGTTGACGTCCACGTCGCCGTATCGCCACTGGGAACTTTGACTTCCGACACGGGATCGCCGCCCGAGTGGATCACCACTCTCACATCTTCCGTATCCGTGCTCACGAATTTGAGCAAACAACACCGTCCCCTGCCTTCGCTCACGTGCCGTCGCTGCCACTGAAAGCGTCGTCTTGAGTCATAAGACCGAGTGCATCAGCGAGGCTTCCGTCGTCAATCTCGCCCAAAAATTCTGTCGGACCACAAATGTTCTGCACAAATTGCGACCTCATGTACGCGACGCTCGTTGGATCGATGGAGCCCAGCACAACTTACCCCATGTTGGAGGCCTGGAGCATGTACTCATCAGCGGTGAGAGAGGCCCCTAAATCGTCGATTTTCCGATAAGATGATCAATAATGACCCCGAAAGACTTTCGAAGCACGTCCCGCGACTCGTACGGAGCTTCTTTTGTCTTTGCGCGCAAAAGATCACCCAAACACTCGTTCGTCACAGTTGGAACGTCGTTGAGCACTAGCGACGAGCTGCTCATGCTCGAGCGAATGTCTTCTTTCGAGATGTTGGGCGTTTTGGCTCGAAGGTCGTTGACCGCTGAAATCACTTGCTCCGTTAGCGCTTCAACTTGTATCCGCAAGTCGAACCGGAGTCAACCTCGTTGTCGACTTCCTGTGTGGAATTCGCCCCGCCCGTCGTGTGTAGAAAGCTGAGGAGTTGTCTGCTAAGCTCATATCGTGTCTCCGTTCGTGATAACTTGCTTGGCGATATTCTCGGCCATTGGTGACTACCATGTCTACGTACTTGGCGTTGGCAGGGGCTGGAAGCCCGAGGCATGTGCAAATAGCGACTGGCAAAGCCACGAGAAAGACGTCAGAGCTGTAGGCGATGGCCAGCATTTCTTCCGTTGTGCCGTTGGCATTTGCCTGTCGGTAGCGCAGGTACCTGATGAGCTGCTCACTGACGGCATAAAGATTCGACGCGCACATGACGCCACGTTTGATGGCGTTGTAAGTCGACAGAATCGAGCTACACATGCCTGGCGTCGCCAGATTCACTGCCACATTAAGCACCGACGTGGTTTGTTCAGGATTGCAAGCGAGCAGTCGTCGTTCTGAGGAATACATTCAGCCGCGCACTCAACCGGATACGAGAGCGGACGCTGGGCGGCGTAAGATCCGTCTTCGTTGGAGCAACTTCGCGAGCATGCACCAGCAGCATCAGTGGCGTACGTCTTCCGATAACACGACGTGTCGGTAGGTTTACCAATTGGAGGGCCAAACCAATTCGGTGGTGGAGTTGCTACTGGAGCGATCGTAGCAACTGGGGCGAGTGTCAGCGGAGAAGTCGATGCCTCGGTCGGATTCTCTCGGTTGCACGGGGAGTATCCAGAGCATTCACTCGGAGTCAATGGTGAGTCCACTGGCCGGTTAATGCCACTGCTGGCGGAGGGGAGAAGCTGGTGACCGACGAAGCTCGCAACGCGATGAACACTGCAAACTTTGGTGCTACGAACGCGCACAAGAACGACAGAAACTTCCTCCCCAAGCTGGAAAAGCTTGGCCGTGGTAGATAAAGCGAAAAGGAAGATGCAGTCCTGGCGTTTCTCGGTAGCAGCGGCAATAGTCGAATCCACATTTCACCATTGTCAACGAGTCTCTCGTTGCGCCAATCTTGTCCTCTTCGTCTACAACGAGCCGTTACCACCACGTCGCCTCTTCCTGTCTGTGTGCTAATTGTGCAGAGGTCGGATCGTTCGAGCATGCCGTAGTAGCATGCGCTCCTTCTTCTCCAAGCGCAATGTGGGGACTCGATCACGGAAGCGGAAGCAGGTCGAGGAGGTCACCGCCGATGGAACTCCGACCGTTTTCCAAGGAGATGAAGGTCTCGTTCAACTGCACGCAGAGACGGCAGAACTGCTGAGACTGGTCAAGACGCAACCGAAGTCCACGAAGAGAAGCTCCAAGCTTAGCACCGGGGCTACCTCGAAAGGAGGAAAAACTCGATTGACCATTGAAGTTCTGGACGATAGGGACGACGAAGAGGAGGCTCCAAACGACAGCAAACCCGTTGAAGAGGACAAAAGGAAGTCGCTGCCAAAGTCACCGACGCCCGTTGATTCTTCAGCGTTTGATGCTGAGGAAGCTCGGATTCGACAGGGCAAAGACACGTTTTACCCGGACATGAGACCGTCGAAGCACGGGGTGGAATGGCAAAAGAGCGCTTTCCAACGTGAACAAAACCGACAGCAGGAGATTCACAGCAACGAGCAGCTCCGTGTGGAGCAATCCGTCAGGAAGAAGCAGCGGAAGCGGGACCAGACACTGGAAAATCGCTTGGAGACCAGCGCCACTTTGATCCAAGCGCATTCACGAGGATTTCTCTGTCGGCGGCGAAGGTGGCAGGAGAAGCAAGCAGCTGCAGTCGCTGCAGCAGATGAAGCTGTGCTGGAGCCCGAGACTGATCAATGGCACGAAGTGCGAGACGTCGAACGCGGAGAAGTCTGGTACTATAACGCAACAACGGGTGTCAGTCAATGGGAACCCCCAGCAGGACAGGCGTTCACTCCAGCTGCTCGATCGTTCCCGGAGCTGCCTGCGTTGCATACAAGCGGCAGCATGAAAGCCATGACACGTACCATGAACCAGCGTTCCTCGTCGACAATTGGTGGGGCGGATTCGCTGCCACCTCTGTCACCAGCGTGCTCCTCGGCTCGGTCGACGTCTAGCGATCAGCAAGAGCAGCATCTGCAGTCAGCTGCACGCCGCTCGAGCGAAGCGAAGAAGACGGTGAGGTCGCCACGCAGTTTGCCTGCGCTCCAGCCAGAGTACGTCACATCCTCGCCAAACCCATGGGACTGCGACTCCGTTCTCGCCTCGGAGCGTAGCATTTCCAGCGAGCGGACACAGGATCTTGGCTCTCCACGGGGGTACCCAGACAGTGAGAGAGATGAACCACTTTTCGGTAGGCGACGATCACTTCCTCCCGATCTTGAAGACCGTGAGGATGATGACGACGACTTAGCCCCTCTTGCTACGGAAGACGCCAGCAGCGACTGGCAAACCAACGACACGCTTTTCCGAGCTGATGGCACCAAGAACAGCAAGTTGAGGGACACGATTCGCAGCGCCTTGCACGTGTCCAAGTTCGACTCCATCTCGTCGCTCATAGCATCCAACGTCGTTCTGCGTCGGAGATCTGTCCCTGGTCGAGCCCCACGCAACCAGGGAGGTCCTGCAACCCCAGGCAGTCGTCGACGCGAAATTGTGCTGGGTAAGCGCGAAGAACCCGTGTTTGTAGCGGTGCTAGCTCGAGATCGAGACAACCGCGCGGGGCGTTCAAAAGCCGAAGCAGGACCGGAGTCCCCGACCAGGTCATCAGGTGTCCGAAGTAAGGCGAAAGCAGCAAGTCGAGCTGGGCGCCCGCCTCACATCCGGGATCTGGTCGATCCTGGCTTTCATGACGATACTTCTAGGAAGCAGCAAGAGGATGAAGAAGGCGGCAACGCGTCTGATCCGGAGTCAAAAGAGTATGCTCGACAAGAAGCGGCACGGGTATGTTTCAATTGCTGGAGCGCTAGCAATGGACGCCACTGCGAGTTGCATCAAGATCCACGAGAAGCGACTCGAAAGGTGCGTGCCACTGAAAGTGCCCTCATGTGTGCCAACTGGGAACTGGATCAGCTACGTCGCAAGTATCGCGCTGAGGAGATTCAGGAGATTTTCATGAAGCAGCGTGCGTCTCTGCGCTATGATCGAAAGCTGAAGCAGTACGTCACCGTCATTGAGTGTCGGCATCCAATCTACCGCGCGTTGGATCTGCTTTTGACTTCCTGGAACAAGACCATGCGCCGGAAGCTGCATACGCGTTCTTGGTTCCGTTCATTTCTCGAACAAATTCGAACAGGTCGTCTGCCTTCAACTCTCGGTGGGGGCAAAGACACCAACCGCCCACCGTCACTTTTCAAGCTGAAAAACACCCTTCAAAACACTCGGTGGGTCTCAAAGTACTCGGAAAGCGTGGCTGAATTCCACCCCAAGGCCCCCGTGACTGCCAAGGACCGCACTGGTCAGCATCCCGTTCCTCTGCGCGATGTCATCATGATTCACCCCGCGCGACCACAATTGCGTCACTGGATTCTCGTGACGGAGTACACGAAACCTGTCGCGCTTTATCGGCCACGAGTCTACGAGCTGCCACCACCACGTTGCGTACCCATGCCGGTTCCTACTTTCCTCGAAAAATTACCGCTGCCTGTGCCGAACGTACACATCGATGCAGGCCACAGTGCGAGTTGGCTGGAGAGGTTATCAGCACGTATGGCCATCGCAGCACTGCAAAAAGCGGCGCTGCAGATTGGAGCGTGCAGTCCGCCACACGGCTCCACCGATGCAAGACGCACCAAACACGTACGACCGCTTGTGGTGCTCTTCGCGACTTTCTCACGCAAGCCTACACCAGGCAACAGAGATGTGGGCGGATTGTCGGCCGAGCTGCTTATTCACATGCTCGTCACTACGTACATCCCGGCGCAGTTTGGCAACTTCGTCGTGTTCGACAGGCGCGCTGTAGCGCCACCACCTTCACGTGACGAGACAGTGGTGTTCGCGTGCCTCATTGTCGAGCCCACCGCGCCTGAGTTCGTGTTTCGAGCTCTGCAACACGCTTTGAATGTACGAAGACCGCCCTGTATCGTCATAGCGGCTCGGATACTTGTCATTTCTCAAACAGATACCGAAGAAACCAAACAGGAGCTTGTGCTGCTAGAGTCACGCCGATTCCCGCTGAATCGCCCTGAGCAGACCGGAGAGGAAGACGCGAACGGATTTCGCACGTTTTGGCTCGTTGATCCATTTGCTGTGCCGGATAGCGTACCTGGGGTGCAAGTAGCGCCGTCTAGTGCCATCTTGGCACCGAACATAGCATCGATGAACGCGACAGTAACCACCCGCGTCGACCGCACCTACCCGTTCTGCGTGCCCACGACGCGAGAAAACACGCCCGTGGAGTTCATTCACCTGCTCTGGATCGGCCATTCGAGTCGAAATCAACCCCAGGCTTTCACGACACTTGGAAGACAGCAACCTGGAGACTTTATGAGAAACTCGGATCCGGACGGCCCACTGGGGTCGTGCTCCTGTGTCGTGTACCGCAGCTGGGCTTACATGCAAGACAGTCCCTACGACGAGTTCGTCACTGAAGATGGCGTAGCGTACTGGTACGATCGCAACACGGGCGATACCTTTTGGACACGTCCCATTTTGCCCACGGAGAAGTATCGGGGCAAAGATGGCGATATCGATGGTGTCATTACAACGGGAGAAGGCGAGGTTGCCACTCTTGGTGTCGGGCTTGGTAACTCAGCAGCTGGTGGGGACGCTGACGCCGCGAAAGACGGCGGAGCTGCGCGATACTCGCAGCAAAACCTCCGGAAGTATATGGCGAAAAAGATGGAGGCTCCCGAAGAGAAGGAGCGTCGTGTAAAGCTCGTGACTGCCAGCGCCAAGAAGCACGACATTGTTGTTGATCTCACATCTGACAAACGTTTCGCTCCAGTTTCCGCCAGCAAGGGAGAGCTCACGCGAATCCAAGTACCACAGCTTTCCTTGAAACGGCAGCAACAGCAGCGCGGTAGTGCTGGTAGTAGAGCGTCGTCAGCCAGTTCGACAAAGTCTCGCGTACAACTTGCAGGAGTTTCGACACACGAGACAGTTGAGCCTGATGGAGGAGGCATGCCTCCACTTGATTCCAATACGAAGCAGATGATCGATAGCATCACACAAGCTCTAGGCTCGGCTCTTCCAGCACTTAGTCAAGCAAACGGAGCAACCAAAGGATCTGGTGTCGACATGTTGCAGCTTGGCATCGGCCTCGGCATGGGACTTGGTCTCCGCGTTCAGCAGGCCACCTCTCCGACACGATCAGTGATAGGACCAGGAGCACCATCCACGAGGTCGGAATTCTCCCGCATACCCCAACAAAGCTACCGCGACTTCGACGAGCAGGATGAAGATGACGACGATGAAGGACCTGACTCCTCTCGGTCTGAGTCGAGCTCTGTCGGGACATCTCTTCTTTCGTCGAGAAGTGGGTATTCCGTAGCACCATCCGTCGACATCTCGCCGACACCGGATGATGTCGACGTCAATGGAAGAGGACCCCATGTAGGCAAGAAGACACCGGGATACGTGACTCACCCACCTCCTGGGGAAGGCACATCGTGGGTTCGCAAACCTGTCGATGCATCCGGGGAGAGCCAAACAGCAGTGGAAGGCTTTGGTGGTGCGTTGCATCAGCGAGTTGCTTGTCTTCCGAGGGACTTCGTTGCAGCCGTAACTAGCACCAAGACTTGTCAAATGCAAGCCAATTACCTCCCAATCGTCAAGAACACGAATCAGCCGAGGAGCGTCGGCATCGTTCATCCTCGTGGAGCACTAGAGGAATGGCTGGCAGTCGGGTACTCTCCTTGGACAGCTGGCCATGCAGTCTTCGGGACACAATTCATCGAGGATCTCATGCTCCGCCCGGAACTGGTACAAAATGCTGCCGATTCTGCAGCTCCAGCAGCAGGTGCAAACGCTCCCACGAAGCCCACAACGGTTCAAGTGGAGAAACGCGACGCTGTGTCCCAGGATGTCAAAGAAACCGAGCAGTTGGATTCCATCTTCAGTCTCTGTCGTCACGGCAAATATGACGAAGTCGAACTGCTGCTCAATAGTCCGGACTGGTCAATAGGCATCGAAGCAAAAGACGCTACTGGCAACACGTTGCTTTCTGTGGCCTGCCAGAACAACAACAAGCGCATTGCAAAGCTGTGTCTACGCCGCGGGGCCGACATCAATACTCAGAACCTGAATGGACAGTCGCTGCTGCATTACTGCCACGAGTACGGGTTCCACGAACTCATGGAGTACTTGATGGAGAAGGGGGCGAGAGACGATCTTCTGAACGCGGACGGACTCACATGCTACGAGGGTCTGAGCCAGGAAGTTGTAGATGCCATATAGAGCATAATACCGAAATCGCTGGGTTAGTCAGAATTGTAATAAGCAAACTCACCGTTCAATCGAAGTACAGACCACCGATTTGCTCAACTGCCCCTGCCGCGTGTATTTTAGCTGTTAAAATAATGCAGCATGTGCAAGATAACAGAAAACCCCAAATAAAAGCAGAAGATCATGAAGCCATAGCCCTGTCCAATCTTTTGGGTCTGCTCCAAGATGCGGTTGCTCTGAACATCGAGATAACAAAGCGTGAGTTGTACTTGCAGATTCTCCGCATACCATTTCCAAAAGTAAATTCTACCTGAGTGACGTTGGATTTCGTCTCTTGGGCATGCTGCTGGATAAGTTCAATATCGGACTGTTGCTCCATGATTTTGTCGGCGAATTGACCCATGAGATTTGAAATCTCAGCCATCTTTGACTCCATTTTCCTGTAGCAAGCAGGGTTAGTCTAGACCATAAGCACAATCGCACACTAGCGTTGCAACTCACTTCGCATCCTCTAGGTTCTCTTGGAAATGGCGATGAAGCATCACGTTTTCAACGCGGAAGCGGCGGTCCTCTTCCTCCGTAAACTCGAGGCCATCACTATGAGAAGCGAAAACTGGCGCTTGCTGCAATGCCACAGCATCAGATAACAAGTTAACACAATTGTGGCGCTATTTCGGTTGCCTCGCGAAATTCAAAACCTACTTTAGCTGCTGGAGTCGCTTTTCGCGCCTTCGGGGAGATTCCCTGACGGATTTCTGTCTTCGCTTGCTTCACTGGGGACAAAGCAGCCAGCGGTGATGAAGGTCCACCAAGAGTCGGCGACTTCGGTGACGTCGGCAACGAAAGCACCGGGTGTTCCTCCATTTTCGGTGAGGTAGCAACGGTTTGCTTCTTGATTTCCTCCTTCCTCATGAGCACAATCTTTTGCTCTAACGCATCCAGGCCCTGGCGATCATCTTCTGGCAGCAAGCTTCAGCAACCTCAACACAGTGAGTTGCCCGTCTCTCATCCTAACGTATTTCTTTCCGAACAACTCACCGAGACGACAGCAAAAATGGCTGCTGGTATCTTTTCTTTTGCATCTGCTTCGCCCCATCCGCGATACTCTTCAAACGCTACAGTCGCCAACAAAAACAACAAAAAGCTGTCAGTTCATTACTCACATCATTCTCTTCACTCAACCATCACCCCCTACCTCCAGCAAGTACGCCACCACCTCTCTTTGATACTCCGCAACACTGGACACAGCAGCTTCACCAAAAGAGCAGCATCTCAGTAAACCCTTCAAGGCTCCGGTTTTTTCTCAACAACAAAAACTCACCTTGAGCCTCCACCACCGTCTTGAGAGCATCAATTTTGTTGCTGCAGTTCTTGATGAGCTCCACCAGGTCCTAAAGAGCAGCAAAAACAATATAATAATAATTAAAACGTGCCCAAAGCAAGTGCCCCCTTTTCAGCTCTCACCGCGTCCAGCTCATCCTTGTCCTCCTCTGTCATGCGGGGCCCTTTGGTCCGGACATAGCACTTGGGCAGCAAATACTTGGGTTTTACCGTGCGCAGCAGCTTCTCCAACTCCGCCAAGCTGCTCCGCTATAAGAAAAATAGCACGATAATTTTCATTATTAGAATAGAAATTGAAAAAAATGATAAAATATTGATTTACGGCTCGTAGAAAGCGCACTAAAGACGAGAAACTATGTTTACAGACGCACCAGGTCCGTGGCTTCCACGTAAAAGACTCCGGGGCGTCTATCGCTGGCCTGGGGATGCGCAGGCGCCAGCTCCCGGAAGTGCGAGGTGACATCCACGCGCATTTTGTCCCTGACGTGGCAGGATAAGAATGCCAGCTTAGGATTGGTCATTAATTACGAAAGTAAATGCTGCAACCTTTCCAGAGATGGCTACAGAGATGAGATGGCTACAGTATCCGAGTTGAAGTGGAAATACATGTTTTAGTAGGCTGAGCGCTGGCTGTGACTGTGCTATTACTTTTCCGTGAGCTGCCGAAATCCTTTCCACCAGTTCGGGGCCATGAACTCGCCTTCGTCTGTCTGGCCTTCCGACTCCATGACCTTGAGCACGACTTTAGTGGGGCCGTCTTCCCAGATCTGGTTGGCGGCCGTGAGTTTCGTTCGAGCGACGTCCCATTTGCCAGCAAAGTAGGCGCCGATACCTTCGTGGAAATTGGAAAAGAAGGCGGACGGAATCCCTTCCTGCAGTGCAGGGAAGATGGCGTCGGAGCCGAAATCGACGGGCTTTTGCCTACCTTCGGCGCTGACCTCAGGTTGTACGCCCTCCGCTGGATATCGCCCGATGTCGAAGGTCCACAAGTCCATGGGGATCTCACTACCTTTGACAGCTACTCGGTCGATTTTCCGGCAGAAACGGCGGGCTTCTGCTGATAACTCGTCCACAAACCACTCGGAGATGAGCATTGGCACGTCGAACTGCCCTGTTGCGGCCTCGAGACGCGCTGCCATGTTCACGTTTGGTGAGAGATACGACGCATCGATTTTGTATCGAGATCCGATGGCACCTTCGATGGCCCAGCCAATGTGCAAACCGAAGCCCAGATGTACCTCGAAGTTGTCAAACGCCGCGAGCAGCTTCGTGTCGTTGCAGTACTTGTGCAGTGTGCCATGGTGGTTGGCATTGTGGATGTCGACCCGCATCTTGAGTACAGCTGTGAGCGCGCTGTCTACTAACTCGGTCGGTCCAACGCGACGGATAGCAGTACCCGAGCCTGTGCTCTTGACGTAGATGCCCTCACGTTTTCTTACCTTTTCAGCGAGCAACATACGAGGCTTGTCGGCAGGGTCACGCGGGTCACGCATTCCTGGTAGCGTGCCATCGCAGATCTTCCACGCCAGTAAAAAGGCCGATCCAATGTTTTTGTTTGCAGCACCGTGGAATATCTTCGCGTCACCATGGACGATCTCAGCGATAGTGTTGATGTACGTGATCACATCCTCCTCGAGGATACTACACGTTTCGGTGAAGTGCTCGATGATACCGAAGCCGAACACGGACGTGATCTTCTTACCCGGGATCATCACGTCCAAATCACCAGCGCCCCCCATATTCTTTGCGATGATTTCTGTACCAGCAGCGCCAAAGCCCACCTGTAATAATCGTCCGATCTTGCTGAGCGTGTCTTCCAGCATTTTGGTCTCGTAATCCGTGTCTCCCGGTGCATCTGCCTCGTAGTCCTCGCGTTTTGCCTCTGTCGATCCCAATGGATTCTCAGCAAGCTGCGTCACGAGACGCATCATACGCTCAATGGGGCCGATAACCATCGACTCGGCGTCCTTGGTCAGCACGAAGATGGACACAGCGAAGCAAATCATCACCACGATCGTCTTGGCAACATTCAAGTTCGCTGCGTTTTTCGTGTACGAAGAGATGTCATAGGTTACGACCGAGTGGCAGGAGCTCGTGCCGCTAGCTGCGTCGCAATCAATGCACACGTCGTCGACATAGCACCCTAGGTTATCCACGGTCGCTAGCTCCGTAGAACGATACTTCTGACTCGGGTTGTCGACGAGATGCGAGGCAGACCATCCTGTCTTCGGGTTTTTCTCCAACGACTGGTTTGATGCGAATGACCAATCGGTTGCATCACTATTCAGCTGCTGGAACCTGATCGCCTTCAACCACGTCTTCAGCAAGGCGTTATCGATGTTGGCTAGTTCCATATGCACGAGCAGGCCGTTGGAGTCGCGAACATATTCGCTAACGAGGCTTTGCATGCGGTCCAAAGTGATCGAGCCGGTCTTGTTGTAGTCCTGGGTGTAGCGATGCAGTCGTTCGAACTGAGACGTCTGGAAGTCATCCTGCGTCAAGTCCACCGTGCCATCGATAATAGGCGAAACGATAATGATGAGCAGGACTAGCACGATCAGCTTTCTCGTAGTTTTTTCAGTCAACACCTTGCCGATTTTTGATGGCTCCGATATCTCCACTTTCTTCGACTCGCTGTTCTTGTTCTTCTTGACTACGCGCAGAATACGCAGCATCCGAAACAGTCGGACAAGCCGCACTATTCGGCCAGCTTTCGTGCCGGCACGCGATGCGCGGCCTGCCTTGAGGGCAGCTGCCTGCGAGGCGTTAGAGGAGTCTGACGAGCCAACAACCTGCACCCAGATCCAGTCGACATCAGGGATCACTGACAGTGTGGAGATGAAGTCCAAATAAAAGGAAAAGCCCCGGCCATGGTTGAAGTAGTTGGGTCGGCTGTACACGTTCAGGATAAGCTCGATGGCGAAGAAGATGAAGAGCGCAAACAGCGTGTTGTACGTTGGTGTGTCGCCGCTTTTGGGAAAGAAGCTCACACGAAAGTCGTCACCAAAGAGTGCGAACATCGTGCATGCTGTCATAAACGAGCTCACGTACTTGTGCTCGACAAACGCAAGCACCTTCTGCTTCCGAGTGAGAGGCGGCGGAGGAACCACATCCTCCGGCGCAACTTTGTTCAAGCTTCGGTTGGACGGGAAATGTGATAATGTCATCGCTTGCTTTAGCACCCGTTTGGGCCCAGCGCCACCATTGCTGTCTGATGCCCCGCCAGTAGAAGAACCACCGCTGCCGATCTGTTTCACGGGGATCCCCCGCTGGCTGCTCGACGACAGTGCCGGCATCTGCGGTCCCGCACGCGTGTTTTGACCCTCTATTTGCTCCTCACTACCGGTTGTCGCCAGCACCGATGGCTGCTCGTCGTGCTTCTTTTTGCGTTGTCGTAGCGCCACCTTTGCTGAGTACCCACCCGCCTCCAGCGTTGCGAGGTGTGTGTCCGTCCTAACCGCGGCTGTGGGATTTACACAGCAAGGCCGGCGTCCGAGAGATGGTTGCCTGGACTGGAAACACCTTCCGCAATCACTTTTCACAGCACAGTAGAGCGGCCGTAGTGCGCGAATAGCTTGTCACGCGCTCACCGCTCTGCCTTTGGCGATCCCGACAATAATTCTTCAGGGCCGCAGCTACAAGCGACAAAATGCCACGATTGCCCTGAAAAGCACGTCGCACCACATCTCGAATTAGAGCTCAGCCTTCATGCACGAAAACGACCAGCGCAGTCGTTACTATATATTCAGCGTAGGCGACTGAAGCTTCACCTCTGCTATTCCGGGGCCAACGCCAGCACAGCCCTCGAAGACCTGGTTCAACAACGTGAAAAACGACTGCAACAATGGACGCACGGGGAGCATCAGCCGTATTAATCTTCAAGCGTGACTAACTTTGGATATGAAGGACAACTGCAACAGCACTTGCCCCGATCCTGCGGGGCATTCAAACGATGTCAATCTTGTACACAAAGTAAATGGCGCAGTCGATTCAGAGGCATGGGCATCTTGCTTGCGTTGTTAGTCTGTTATGGCTCTACTGGCACCCTCCCTGCGCCAGCAAACTGTGACACTATTGGATCCTTCGGTTTAGCCGCCTACTACTGCAGTGGGACCTCGAATGATGTGAAGCAGTATCATCAACTGTTGACCAGCTCCACGCGTACCTCTTACTGCAGCCTATGCTTGATGAAAGCGAACAAGTAGCGCCAGAACTCTTTGGCCGCCACCTTGTCCAAATGCCGCTTGTCCGGGTGGATCTGTTAGATTGACGAGTATCCCCATTAGTCTCAAGGCTGGGTATAAACGTAAGAATAAAGCAGAGACCGTGGCTACAGCTTACCATAAGCACCTTCACATCCCACTGCTTAATGTCGGGATTAAGCTGGGATCCCTGATTGTAGATGTGAACTCCGCATACTATAGCATAGCATCAGATCAACGTCAGTAAATGCATCGTCCTCGTTTCGGAGGAGCTCCACCTGCAAGCATACCTTTCTTGAACACCTCGAGCGGGAATTTCCACTTCCAGCCCTTAAACTGCCACGACTGCCCCGACACAATGACGCCGACAACGGAGCGCCTGTATCCATCAACACATCCATTAAAACCCGACACATCAGTTCACAGCATTCTCCCTTGATCGACGCACCAGTCCTTCTCCCTGAAGCGGCTGACGGTGTCCACCACCTTGAACGTGTACACATGTCCGTCTTCCTCGTGGGTGATCATCATCGACTGTTGCTTGCGGTGTCCCTCCTTCTTCTTCTGCATGTTGGGCACGTAGACGCCGTCCTCCAAAAAGTCCTTGGCATTGAGCATCGTAAACAAATCCGAGAAGCCCGCAGGCACCACAATAATCGGCGTGCCTACATCAAACCCCCAAATCCAAATCAGCCACAACCTCCTCCCCTCTCTCTCGTCAACGCACCCAAAATCTTCTCTTTCACCAAACGATGCAGAGGTAGCTGTTCCTTCCTCGCCGTCGTCGTGGGCAGCAGCGAGGCTTTACTAGCCTTCTCGATCTTCTCCTTCGTCTCTGCGTTCACGAGCTCCAGAGTCTTGACCACGTTGTCGAACTTGGTCTTGTGGGCGTCCAGCACCGTCGTGCGGCCTCTGATGACGTATTCCTTGGCGTGTATCCTCTTCATGGCCGCGTCCGCCTCTGTCTCCTTGTGGCTCTCGTGCTTGTGCTGGTGGCGGCTCTCGAGCTTCCGCTTCTTGGCAGCTCTAGCGTCTTCTTCAGCCGACGATTTCCTGTCCTTGTCAGCCCGTTTAGCACCCTCCGAAGAGGCGGAAGCGGCCGTAGGCTTCCCGTCGGCGTCCAGGATCTGCGCCGAGCCTTCAATGTCTCCTTTTAGGTACGACACGAGCTCCTTCTTGTCCACGGTGGAAACCATGGCCGCCTTGTCCTCCCTGCACTTGAGTACATAGTCGCTGAAGCTCAGCGCCGCGTGTTTGAAGCACGTCCAGACGGCTAGCAGGTCGTAGCGCTTGTCCAGCTTCTTCGAGTGGTAGGCAGTGGCCGCGTGCTTGGGCAGCCGTTGCAGCTCGGCGCCGGACGCGTCGAGGAACACCAGGTCCTCTCCTTCCACGGCCACGGGCTTGCCGCCGATCAGGTGCGCGCGCAGCGCCGCGAGCGGAGCGTCGTCCTTGGCCATAATGCGCAGTGCAAGAGTGTTTGTAGGGGAGGGATAAAGTAGTGTGGACCACTGTATTTTGAGATGGATGCATCATTTCAGCACAAATTGATACTGAAGATGGAGACTCCGCACGTGCTGTTGTATTTCGATGTGAACAAGGTCTGTTGCAAGGGAAAGAGGGTTACTATGCAGAGTAAGGTGAACGTGCAATGGCGGGGCTGATTTGTGGTGTCTGTAGACTATGATCATGCACGACCCAGTGCAGGGCAAGACGCTGCCGCACATTCTCAACGATCTACTGACGGAACGGGCCTTGGGGAGCGTGATTGACGGCCCCGACGGAGATTCCAAGTGGGTCTGGAACGGGGAAATGGTACTGACAGCAGCGTTGGACGTTGGAGCGCAGAACGACGGTCAGGTGTCCTATGGGGCCTTTCTGAGAGCCAAGGTGCGCTTGTGTCGGTTGTGCCCCCCTGTAGGCGGTGAAGAGAACTGAGTGTGTGATGGTTATGGGACTGTAGTTCCCCTTGTCGGGAGACCCACAAGTCGCCCAGAAACATAAACACTTGAGAAAGGTGCTGCGTCAAGATTTCACTGTCGGGGGAAACCCTGGAGAGGGGTTGAAGAGGGAGCATGACGAACTGCTGCAACATTTGCTGCTGCCTCGTGCCGCGGCAAGTGGAGCGCAGATGGAAGAAGTGGGGCTTAGCGAGTCGCCGTACTGCTTTGTCGTGCCGGCGTTCTTCAGGTTGTTGCAGCATCTCCAGCTGAAGGAGGTGAAGTTCAACCTCATTTTCAGGACCTACGGAGATGACCTGCATCGTGTGGCGCAAGAGTTCAACTGCTTTTGTGAGGGACGTCATCCGTGCTTCCCGTTAGTGAAACCTATGGATGGATCGGATGGAGGAGTTGATCGTCGGATCCAGCTGCAAGGGATGCCAGGTAGAGAGATGCCAAGATTCGGAACGTTTCTGCGAGCGGAAGGCACCACGGCGCTGATTATGGGCACCTTTAAGCAGCCTAAAGTCGTCGACGATGCAGATCCTCTGGCATTCTACACTTCTGAAGCATCCACTGTTCACATTGTGCAAGGGCTCCCCCAGATTCATGATCTCCTCTCTCAACGCTGGCGCGATTTGCAAGCCACCTTGGCGTTACGCGACTTTTACCCGTATTGGTTCCACAATAGTGAAGACGCTACTACTGGAAAGCTTTTGGTTCTGGATCCTTCAGACAAAACCGAGGGCATCCACGCCATGTTCTTCGACGACAATATCCTGCCGCACGAAGCGCACATCGTGGATGCCCGGTTTACAGACAATGCTGTGTTAGCTTTCGGCGATACCCGTGAACTCCATTTGATGCGCGTGGAACCACTTGACGTCATTCAGAGCGATACGTATTTTATACAGCGCTTTGAGACTTCTTTGCGGGGATGGAGACAGAAGACTTCGTGTGGTTTCTGCACGACGAGTATTGGGCATGGGTTATGCTTGTGATGCCAATCTTGAATACGGCCGAGCCCGAGTGTCATCACGAAAATGAGATAATATGCAGAATACAGAATCCCGTTGTGCTTACTGGATTGCAGGGTACTAATGCCGTGCTTTGTATCAGCGGTCTCAGGTAACATTTAGTGCATGTAGACGCTAATGCCAATAGAAGCTTGTGATCGATGCCTTAGTAATTTTCTCTTTTTGCTCGCGTCGCGCACTCACGACTTCAGCTTCCGAAGATCTTTCACCAGCTTTTCAGCAAGACCAAGGTGTTCTATTACCAGCAAAACAATCACCCTGCGTGTCATTTGCTCCAGGAAAACGATCTCGACGCTCTCACTCTCGTTGTCTAAGGAAAATTCGGTTGGCGGGGCGCCGCCAACAGTCTCGATAAAACAAAGGTTAATCCGTTCATATGTACAAGATTACGTGGCTCCTTCAATTGTACATGATTACGTGGCTCCTTCAAGAAGAAGTCCTCTAGAATATCATCTGGTACCGATTAAAACATGTCCTCTATCCCAGGATGGGATACGATTGTGCGGCATCGGTTGCGCCCTTCTAATGCTGCCTACTGTACCAAGGCTCACTTCATAACTCGCCTTCTAGTACTCAAAACGACCCCGACACCATGCGTTTGAGTTCCATCCTGCTCGTCGCGGCAGCTGTCTTCCTCGTTAGATGCGACGCTGTGTCGACTGCCACCGAGTCGGAGCAGAACACATTCTCTGCTGTGACTGCCCCAAGGAAGAACGCAAGATTGCTGAGAACCACCGAGATGGAGAAAGACGATGATCTCGATTCAGATGATGAAGAGAGAGTGAACTTCAGCTCCATCACGAAATGGTTCAATCCAGTAGATGATGTTGCGACGGCGGCGGCAAAAAAGCTTCAGCCACAGCAGGTGGCTAAGCTGAGCAAGCTCGACGACGTGAAACCCAGTTACCTGAACAACCCACTCCTGAAACCAGAAGGAGAGGCGTTGAAGTTGGCACAAAAATTTGAGACCCAGATGATGGCTCAACTGGGCAAGACGGATAAAGCCCTCTTCAAGAAAATCAATACGACACCGGGTGCCGCTGAAAGAATCAGCCGGTGGAGACTGGCTGAATGGGATCCGACCGACTTGGCAAAATTCTACAAGAAGAGTTACCCACTTCGCTTCAAACCGAAGACGCCGGAGAAAGAGGCCTGGAACCTATACGCAGCGATGGTTCTGAGGAGGGACTTTAGTGTGAAGTGAGGACTTTCGTGGGCAGGGGATGATTCAGAGTTCCTACGTTAGTTTTTGATTGTTTGCAATATACGATGACTTCCACGGGATTTCTTACTTCGTGGGGTTCCTTCTGCAGGAACACCACATGGGACTAAATCTGGCGAGGATGACGAGGGAATCTACACATTATACTTCAGCTCACAATTGGTAATTGGGCTATCATCTACTTGAAGTATTTGATCATGAAGTAAACTAATAACCCGAACAATGCAGAGCGATAGCGACACTCCCGATTGCCCATGCCACAATGATCGCAAGAACAAGTCGTAGTGCAGATCCAGGTTTGGCTATAGTTGTTATTTCTGTCGGGGATTGCACGCAAAGGCCCTTAAAGACTCCAGGGACAAAGTATTCATCCACCCATGAGGCACCTGTAGTAGCAGTTTGAACACCTCCACATGCCCTTGCTGTGCTGCAAAAAATATCGGCGTACAACCGGATCCATTCGTGCTGTTCAAGCTCGCTCCCCGCTTAATCTTCAAAGCCGTGCGTACCCAGTTTATGAGTAAACTACTGCTGCCACCAGGAAACGCAGATCACTAAGGAGTCACCGACGAGGATGTCACTTATCGCCGTGTGTCCTTGGTAAGCTGCGTAGTGCAGTGGAGAGTTGGAGTTCTGGAAGGGGGCGGTTTTTTTTCATGCTTTCATCGGCTATTTTTTATTGCGTGCATTTTCGGTTTCTTTTTATTCCCCGCCAGCTATTTTCCATGCGGAGGGTGATATTGTATGCCACCGGTGTTATTGTATGCCACCGGCAAAATTGTATGTCAGATTTTAACACAAGATTTTTTTGGAGAGGTGGGTGGAACAACTCCTTTTTTCTAGTGTTTTCTGTTTTATCTTCTTTTTCTGAGTTTTTTGCTTTGAATGAAATGCAGGCATACAAATGTAGACGCGGTAGTGCACACACTACTTACCGATCAGCTTCGAACAATGATGTGCCCCATCCGAAACGAGTAGTTGATCATAGTGGCAAGCTCTTCAGCCTCATATTCTTCCTCTTTCTCAATTTCGTGAAAATCCACATCCCAGTGACGTTTACCACCGCGCAAAAACGGTGGCTTGATTGTTCCGACGAAGTCCCGACTGATTTCAACACCATCGTCACCTGTGTTGGTCCAGGTTCCCAGAACACTCCAGTTGATAACACTCGCGGGCTTATCGACTAATCTCTTGATCAGTGCGGTCATACTATATTGTGACCTCCTGAGACCGTCGCGTTCCAGACACTTAGCTTTCTTTCGAGGACGCCCAGGCGGTCTACGAGTTGGCAAACCCCGGAGCATTGCGCTCAAATCCACTGCGTCCACTAGCTTTAAACAAGCTAGTACGTGTGCGCACAGCCATCCAGATTGGTAAAACGACTTGCAGTCGCATTTGAACTTTTGGCGAATTGTCTTGATTTCATCCACACACCAAGACGGAGAATCCCAGTTATGCTCAAACGACACTCGCTCGATAATTGTCACGCGGTGGAGAGATAGATATCGAAGCTGAACGTTTTCGATCTTCTCGTGCGCTCTCATAATTCCGCCGAGAGAACGCTTATACAGCTTTGTTCGTGCTGTATCGACGTTAAGACCGTGCACGTTGTCATCTTGAACCACGTAGTAATCAGCGTTGAAGTAGTACTCGCCGATGCAAAGGATTGCTCGTTTCGATTTTCCTCGGTGCTTCGGAAAGTGGTTCTCATGAGCACAAAGGTTCATTGCAGCTTGGAGTATCTCTGCTCCGACCGGGCCACTTGCGTAGTGACATATGATTTCCGAGCCAAAGTCCATGGCGCATTGCGTTAGAATTCTTGGCAACGTCCCGGCTAATACATGGCCAGTAGCAGCGCGAAGGTGCATGACACTACTTGCTTTGATGGCGTGATGATGGGACTCTATTGGGTTTTGGTTGGGCACGATCCCAGGCTCGTCACTGGCTGTGAAGAACCACAGATCCCACGGATCAACGAGGTATTGGTCCTCTAACCAATGAGCGTATTCCGTTTCCCCTAGAGCAGCCCAATTCGATGTTACCAGGTTAGATAGTGCTTCGAATTGGTCGAACGACCGCGACAGACTCAGATAGTCGAGCTGCGGCTTGATGATGTTCTCGTAGCGGTCAGAGTCTGTTAGAAGGCTCTTCTTTCGTCGAGCATTTCGATCCAAATGTGGCCAACAGTTCAACAGCTTAATGTCCGGCCACACCTGGCGGAATGCATTTGCAATCTCCGAAGAATGATCCATTGATCCAAACTGTACGTCCAGGATTCCCCCGAAAAATTCCTTGGTGCGATCCTTGACGACTGTAAAAAGTCGAACGTATGCGTACGCGGTCTCAGTCCGAACGAACATGAACGCAGCCGGGTAAAACTTTTGCTGATATTGGTGTGTTGCAGTATATCTCACTCCATATGTTCCGAAGGAGACAAGGGTCCAACCACCAAAATGAAGCTTGTACGTTCCATCGGTGGCCATGAGTACTTCTTTCCGTTGGCCCAACAACATGCGAGTAACCGTTCGAAATAATCGCCTCGATGTGAAGATAATCCCCACGGAAGTCTGTCCAATCTCCAATGCGTCCGTAAAGATGTCTAAAACGAGCAGTTCGTTCTGGTATTGCAAGGGCTGGTGGCTAACCCGGAGCGCGTCATCCTCCACAAAGTACCTCATATCCTTGAAAAATGTGGTCTTGGTAAAGCACATTCTTGGCGATGCCCACTCCATGATGTCTGCATATGTCGTAATGTCAAAATCACCTCGCTTTCGGAGTTTATGCGCTCGGTTTTTCAGTTGTGTAACTGAAGGCAGCAAAGTCAATGTATCTTCATTGTCGATGTACTTTGTTTGCAGTGTGATCAAGCACTGACGCGGGCCCTGACCACCAAGAAGTAGGTTGTCAATCTCCGAAAGGAACGGCTTGTGGATGCCAGTGCGCTGCGCCATCACAGCCACTTTTGCGGTAGTGTGAATCCCACTTCGAAAAAGGCGGAACTGTCCGTTGCGCTCTTTCTTAATTCGAGCTTCTGCAGTGCAATCAACATGAGTTGTACACGACAATCGCGTGGAGAAGCGACTGTTGCCGGTTACAGAAAATCGAGCGTTCTCCAACCCGTCGAGCTGCGCCCGGGCTTCGGCCTTCGTTATGAATGTGACTGGGTGAACAAACTCTTCTCGACTGTGAGGTATGCTGGATCCGGATTCCATGCTCGCTACGAGAGATACACCTTCGTGTTCTTCGCCACCACTCGCGTACGAATAATTGCTGTCACTAGCCGATAGTTCAGCAGCACTTGCGCTTGTATGGCTCTGCAACAGTTCATTGCCGCTGCCACTGCTTCCAATTGATGCAGGTGGTTGTCGTCGCGGGGTTACTTCACATGCAAAGTCCTCGCTTTCGCTGGATGACGAAGCTATCACAGGTTGGCTAGTCGGAGTCGGTGTACTACTATCTTCACGCGCACTTTGGAGCAATGGCGAGGGCACCGTGGTAGCGGGTTGAGTCGTGGGAATGTCGCTGCTGCTTGACGACAGTGACCGCCGTGAACTACTTTGAGCATCACTGACACGGGGCGGTGATTGCGAGGGTACGGCCGTCGCCGGTTGAGTGTTGGGGACGTCGCTGCTGATAGCTGACACCAACCGGCGGGAATGCCTTCTTTGAGCTCTACGCGAGCGCATGGAGCCTAGCGGGTCACAACAAGCGGAGCAACTTGACAGCAAGGGAAGATGCGGAAAGCTGATGTGGTGGGAGGCTTCTGTTGTGGCTGGATCGGTTGGAACTTGAGCGGTTAGTCTATAGGCAGACTGCTTTGAGGCTAATTTGAAAGTGAGCAAGACTCCAACGAGAGAACACAAACGCATGTCAGCGAGCGTGAGCAGCCGACGGAGACGTCAGCTGCAAAGGCGCTCTATATTGGAAGGATAGCGCACGAATGTCATTTGTTTTCAGTTATTGAGCTTCAGAAAATTCTTTGTGGTATATTATCTGGATTTAGTAGAAACCGCATTGTAAGCAGCACAGATAATTTTTTAACGCCAGAAAGAAATTTGACTTAAACGTTACTACCCTACAATGTACTGAAACGAACAAAATGAAATTTGCAATGAATGAAATTTTCTGGCTACAACCCAATCAGAATCAATCGCTATCCTCAGATTCGTCGTCGCTTGATTGGCTATAATAGCCTGCAAGATTTGGGCTTGGCGTGGTGGAGTTGAAGTTGTCGACGAATTCCGGTGTCCTTGGTCGGCGCGGCGATGGAAAGCCCCACATCTCTTCGTCCTTCGTGTCGGAAGCGGATTCAGAGACCAGCTCGCGGCCCTGTCTGATCCGGCGCAGCGAGGTCGTTAGCATATCGATCTCGCGCGCTTGGCGTCGGATCGTCTCTTCAGCATCGCGAAGTTGTTGTCGAAGGCGCCCGATGCCGTCGTAGGCATCGTTGACGGCGGAGCGAATGTGCCTGAGAGCTCGCATGGCAAATGCGAAGTGAACATCGCCTCCGCTCCGCCGAGCAGAGATTTCATAGAGAACATATCGTCAGATAAAGTATGATATTATCAAGTAATTTCTATGTAAAATTCCAATCAGTTTCCAAAACGTGCACTTCTTGCCCTTTCGTCTCTGTGCATCCTCATTTGAACGCTACATCAATTTCGTACAGCTACGAAATCAATAATAGCCATCGAAATACAATGTAACTGCACTCATGGAAAAAAGCCACCGGTAATAGAAAGTAGCCGGTGGCGACATGAAAAGAAGCTTTTCCCGTTCTGGAATTGTAGCAATATAATCGCCAGAGCATTATCTCTCGACTCCCATTCGAACCCCAGCGTTGAACGTACACCATATTCGGACGCGTCCTTCTCACTTATTAATTCGTCACCATCCTCTACGAGTCGTGCTACCACGTCCTCGAAGCCGCTCCAGCACGCCGTATGGATGTCGACACGGAACCGCTGGTGTCCAAGGTCCTTCAACCGCGCTAACGTCTTTTCGACTTCCCCAGCAGCTTCATGGCTTCCTGTTTGGCCTGCCCACCACTCACTAAACTCGTCCCTGTCGATCACGCCGTTGTCATCACGGTCTAGCACGTGAAGCGCTTCCCGGAAATCTCTTTCTGTGAGAACGCCGCCTAAATCCGCCACGAGATGACGCAGCTCTCCTGCATCAATTCACCCACTGTTGTCGTCGTCATAGCAGGCGAAAGCCACACGAACCGTCTCTCGCAATTCCTTGTCCTCGACCATCGCGGCTGCGCAATGTCTTCTTGGATCCTCACTCCTGTTAATGTACCCGCCAAAACAGAATGGAGCAGAGCTGCGAATAGCAGAGAGCAAGATATTGCCTATTGCCCTCGTTAACCGGCTAAGGTGGAAGTACTGTGCTAACTTTGCTTAGTGTCAGCATGGTTTGACGTATGCACGAAAGAGTGCAAATCAGGCCATTGGAAGATCAGGTCAGGTTAGGTCAGGCAATAAACACGCCATGCAGCTAGCACTTTACAAAACGGGCAAAGTGTTGGCGTACAGGATTCCTTTGGTGAACATATACATAACAGCAAACTTGTAAACCGGTATCTGCGGAGCGCAGAAGTAGCTTAAGGAAGTGTGCGTACAGAACATTTCTGAGTAAGTATGTAATACTGTTATCAGCCCATCGGCTAAGCGACACCTCATGAACCGCCCGGGATCAAGCCATACTGAGAACAGATATTATTATGTAAGGACAGTATATAACGGACGCCTCTTAAACGATTCCCTCATTCCTTCTTTTTCTAGGTATCCCTCACTTAGCAGAGTTTTGCGCCACGTCTTTGGTGGAGATGATGCCGCCTCGCTTGCGTCGATCGGTCAGGCTTCAGACCCGCGCACCTGCTGCGACAACTTTACGGCCATCATCTCAACGGCAGTCTCCAGAGTCGAACAATTCTCCTAACGGTAAACTATGGTGCTTGAACATTTATGGGCTACATAAGAGGCTAATATTGTACACTTGGCCAGACACACCGACACTATCTCAATCAGAAGCCAACACACGCTGTGCGTACGACGGAAAATGCAACCCTCCTTTCTACACAATTGAATATGAATTTCTTACTGAACCCTGCATCGAGTTCCGAAGACTTGCTTAGTGAACCGCGTGCCGATAACTCGAGTAATTTTGACGCTGGTTTTGAGTTTGGGTTCAGTGATTTTGACGAAGTGGGTTTTACGGCTGGCCCCCACGCGTGATGACGACGGCGATCACAATATGGATACAGACTCTAACCGCAAAACTGGTCGAACCACTTGATGAATCGGTGGGTACAAGTATACACGCGTCAACAAATCGATGGTGCAGTTGTCGTACAGATGCAGTCACTATCGATTACAGTGTAAGGGGAAATGCGATTTTGTTTTTCGTCTACAAAGGTACACAAACTTTGTCGCCCATACTTGTGGACGTTTTGGGGGAGATGCGGATGCCGAGGATGATCAGCCTAGCATTGTGCGAGACGTCACTCTGGCAATGAAGCGGGACGTGGATAGAAAGGCTGATTATTTAACGGCTACTAGATACAGTGTTTGGGAGATGGTAACAGCGAAATTTTGTGGTACGCGCGATCAAACTACAGAGACTGGAAGCTTGACACGGGAGTACGTGCTCTGTCGTGTTAACCATGTACGCGCTGAAGAATTTGGTGGGTCTGTGTTTGGTCTGATTGAAGTTTCCCTATGGTCTCAGGTCCTTGCAGAAAGCGGAACGGCTACAGACACAACATTTCACCTCTTTCACTTTTCCTACTACGGCAAAGCCAGCAAGGCTCGCGAAAGTCTACTCGGTTGGAGTCACCCTGTTCTTCTCAATATGTTGAAGCAAAAGAAGATGTCCGTATTCGTTGACAGTACTTTCCATTGTGATCCGTCACGTGCGTCAGAGCGACAACGATGGATGCACCAGATCCGCCAAGCGAAGGTCCGGGCGAGGAATTTGCGCTAGCGAGACTCACCCAGGCTTACGCACGATACCGAGAATCAGTAGCACGGATGAAGGCTTCAGTAGACAACAACGCGGATCTCGATGCTCCACTAATATCATGTGGCTACCGTGGTTTGGCCAAGCTCAACATGCCGACATGACACCCAAATAGATAGTGTATCGTAATACGCGCGAGCACACACTGAAACTAAACACTTATTGATGTATTGATTTCCATAAATTTCTTGAAGCTGTAGTCGGATTCGCTACAGATTGCATCATCTTCGTTTTCAGAGCTATCGTAAGGGATTCCAGCCTGTAATACCCGAAGAAGGATTTCAGGCGCTGATGAGTCCCGACTCCAAAACACCAGTCTTCTAGAGTCACTTCGAATCAAATTCAGCTCACCATCTTCACTGAAATCGTCAGCAACGCGGCAATGAAGATTATTGCTTGCCATATCGGGGGCGATATCAGGCAGTTGAACAGGCCGAGGGAGCCTGATTGGAGGTCGTCGAGGTTGTTTAGCTCTTCCGTACTCAAGATCAGGTATAATATTTGCGTATCGACGGGCTAATTGCTCGATACTAGCAGCAAAAGCGGGAAGGTTAGTATGTGACCCCGGAATGGCTGCGTTCAATTCGTGATTGAAACGCTCTAGCGGGTTGTTGGTCCTACACACGACGTTGCGCGTGTAAGGGTCCACATTCCAATTTTTCGGCGGATATTTGACAATCCACGTTCGCTGGAAATACCCCAGAACTCGTTCCACTTGTCCATTGAATAGACTATGCCTGGTGCGGCACACGTGTCTGTAATGTTGGACTTCACCCGGGCCACGCCTTGCTTCACCACTTTCAGCTGAGGAACAACGGTTGACATGTCCAATACCCCACTCCTCAATGCAATTCTAGACTCGGCTTCAGGAATTCTGTACTTTCTCATTTCCCGCTTGCAAGCCTCTTTGAAATGGAACAGACACTCAATTGGTGCTGCATTCGGATAGTGATCTCGAACAGCCTTGATCGACCTTGCCTCAAAACCACAGTAAACGAACTCAGGATCCATACAATACATTCGTCGGTGAAATCGAATATGAGCCGCATCGCATGGAATACGCAGCGTATTTTTTTAGAAGTACAGAAAACTAAAGCACAAGGATAGTATCCCTTGGTCGCTGGATCGTACGTGGTGAATACAAGGATGGCAAATACATCACATAACCTCGAAGCTATTGTGTTAAACGCCTCGCCAGACGTGGCCAATTGATCGTTATACTTTGCCACAAGAACAGCTATTTCGACGCTTCTGCGTAGAACCTCAAGAATTCCTGCAAAACTTCCTTGTTGTACGAGATCTGCATGCACACGAGCTCTTTGTTCATGACTACTTCGTTTTAACGAATGCGTGCAGTTTGAAACTGGTGCTTCAGATTATCTCCCGACCGTTGCAGTTGAAGGTACCTTAGCGGACTTGGAAGTTGTAGAACAGGATTCTGCGCTCACCTTGGCCGTTGTATTCCTTTTCACCTACTTCGTGGTTCGTAAGACTGTGTGTCTCTTCAGGCGTCTCACATCGATAATCCCTGGAGTCGTAAAGAGAAGAGTAGAGTCAGGTGTTTCTCTCATCAAATTGACGCGAGTGGGCTCCTGAACCTAAAGCCATGATCTCCGAAGCGCCAAGGCTCCTCGACCACATAACCACTTAATGTCGCTAACAACTAGGTCGTCTCCGACCAGGGACGGGCTTTCCCGAGCGTACACCTCAACGAAAACACTTCCGCTATCCTCCGCAAACTTTCAGAGTGCTTGGTGGCCTCTCAGTTTAGGTTTAGTTGCTCTCGTACTGTGCAGTTTGAATATGACCAAACGTTTGTACATATCGACAGCAGTACTGAAAGAATAGTTTTAGTGTGAACTAATATGCCAGGAATGCGCAGTGTACAACACCCAAGTAAAACAGCAGTGCCCTTGATATAACATTTTGCATTGGAGAGAATCAATCGATCAGGAATATACTGTTTCGTAGTGCAGCGGAGCCTTGACGCGGTGTTTTGCATTGGAATGAACAAATAGGCTTGTAATATACACGATACAATAGTCAAGTATGACAACAGCGCCCTTAAATAACGTGTTTGCATTTTCCAGTATAATTAAACCCAATATATAATTGACTTTTCTGATCCACCCATTTGTGCACTACGCAGATTTTGCTGTTCGCGGAAAATACACTTTCGCCTTTAGCCCGCCCGTCTGATCATGTCAGATCGAAAGGCATTATGCCAAGCTTGCGTCCTCCACCTTCGATCTTTAGACCGTTACGTGAGCGACCAAGCAAGCCGCCATCTGCGAAGCAGGCTTTTACACGAGGTGCTACCAACACGAGTGAGCTTCTTGGATCGGCAAGAGCGATTCTTGACCAAATTCCTCTACGGCGTATTACTCTCGATGAGTTAAAACGCTTTCTAAATCCCCAGGTTTTGAGAGGATCCCAAGAAGGCTAATATACAGCAGAAGACCAAGCCCAGCCTGAGATGCGGCCTCGCCAGCTACATAATGAAACCAGTATGGCGAGCCCAAGAAATCCACCGGCGCCATCGACCCCACCGGCATCGCGTCCGAGCACTTCACATGTCGCCGCGACCGCGACAGTTCAAGGCTCAGAGTGTTCCCTGCAAATAGCGGAGAGGAATACCCGTTCACGGTGCTTTGGGGGCAGCGTTTTGTCGAAGGTGAGGTCGAAGTGCAAGTCCAGTGGATGCTCACTTGGGAGCCTGTCGCTAACCTGAACAGAGCTGTTGTTGCAGCATTGTAGCGAGAGCTACAGGGTCAACGCTGCTCAAGGCGCATCTAGACACTCGCAAAGTATACTCACGACTATTCGAAAGGCGAATACAAATAAGCTGGTTTACATCATTGGTCTAATTGCTTAATATCTTTGTCTTTAAAATACGAGTGTCTTACTGCATAGTACACTACCGTTCAACATCAGTAAGCTAAAGGCTCAGCACGGTCAGGCTACAGGTTCAACGTCAAAAGGATACAGAATACCCACACCATTAGGTTACCGAGGACCCACATCTATAGGCTACGAACATCAACACAACCCACCTAATGCACAACGAAATAAATCAAATGCATACAAGTTAGAAGTTGTGATCGTATGCAGCGACAAGAATCAAACGAGCGACGAGAGAAAGAAGGCGAGGTGTGGTATTTATCCCTTTAAACTATAGGCAAATAAGCGTTTTATGAAACATTGCACGAGTTAGTACAGTAACAGGTGAATTATGAAGCAAAACATACAGTGTGCACAGTACACAAGCCTTCAGCGACGTTACAGTATCCATGGGGGCGTTTCAGGTCTCCACGCTTCCGGTCCTCGGCTGCTTCGGGAAGCTTCTAGTCTCTGCGTGCTTCTGGGTGCTTCCGGTCTCCGCGTGCTTGGTGTCTTTGCGGCAAATGCTGGACTGATGCTGAATTTGTCCGCCACGCTGTTTGTTTAGAGCAGGTGAGATGACTGGCAATGGCAGTACCATGTAGAGACGGGCGTGCTCGGAATCGTACAAAGCGTAATCATGCGATAATATACGATCTTTTGTGGTCGTGATCTTACTTGACCTGATCTGCCTTTGATCAGTTAAGAATGCTGTCGAATGCACTGCGCCTGCTATCATGGAGGTTTTTAGAAATCTGTCTGGAAAACGTACGTGCTTCTTACTTTTTCCAGTTGATGTCAATTGAATGGTCATCTCAGCAGCATATTTACGGTGCTACAGCTCCGTCGACTCCGCTAGCACCGATCTTGGAGGTCATGTCAGACACGGAGCTGAATATTACATGGTACTGCATGACCTTGGATCCTCTGGCCAAGAAATGGGACTAAGTGGGTGTTACTGATCGTTTATGTAGGCCGCCACCACGACCTAACCTGGACGAGGTTGTTTCAGTGTCAGGATACAAGATCAAACTTTCTTCGCCCGCAGGACCGCAAAAGATTGCTCTGGCAGTTGCGTTCCCAACCGAAACTTTGATTGGGGGACTAAGTCCCGATTCCGAGTACGTCGCGGAAATATGCGCCATCAACCTGCATGGAATGAGTGAGTTTAGCGCTGAATCCCAACCTGCCAAGACACGAAGAGGTAAGTTTACGCAGTATGCAACGTTGAGTATCATTTTGTTTTGATATATTATGTCCACACTGCAGCAAAACCCTCAGCGCCCGTGTTATCTGTCACTGATGTCGGGCCGACCGAGTTCACCGTGATGTGGGCTCTAGAGGACAACGGCCGCCACCCTGGTATTTCCTGTGTTATTTTTTACCTGTCATCTCCGGAGCCTGACGGATCTTGCCACTGGGAATCAATTGTCAAAACTGACCACCACAGTATCGAGTACGTACAGATCAACGTAGACTTGCTGCTCCGTTGACTCGCTGTCTGATAAGCCTCATCATTCTTTGGAAATTAATTCATTCTAAGCTCGACGACAGTGGAGAAGTTGCTATCTGACCACCGATATAAGCTCCGAGCTGCTGTAATCGGTGACGACGGGCTGGCAAGTCAATGGCGAAGCGTAGCGCTTCCAGTGCAGTGGTGGGTGCGGTCAACGCTATGCGAGTTTTCGGTATGTGCCATCAAACTTTCAATCTGCGCGTAGGATCGATATGTAACAGTCACTGCTGTAGGATCTAGCAAGATGGAGGCCAACGATAGCAAGGAGATCGATGGATAAAGCAGTGCACTACAGACCGCAAGACAATCTGAAGAAAGTTGTGCATATGCACCGACTTTTATAGGGAAATCGATTCTCCGATAATATACTCTGATTAGAATCCTTTAGAGTGCTCTCAGTAATGGGTAGCTCTGAGCTCAGCAGAAGTGCACAGAAGCAGTGTACGTACACGCACCCGAGCGTCAAGATTAACCACTCCGCTGAGCCGTTCATGCCATTGGTACCGTGCATCTAAATCTGAAGCTGAATATGCGTTCCATTGTCAATCGCTAGGAGAAAGTCATAATGCTTGGAATGCAATACCTGACTCCTCAGCTGTGAGCACGGGCTGTTAAGAAATATATGTACGTCAGTCGTCGCGATTTTCTTCCTCCTTATCATCATCGCCCCAGCAAAGGACTGGACTCGGCCAGGTTGTAACGGGCCAGATGAGTGCCCGTCACTAGCTTACACGTAGCGGTGAGAAAGCGTTCACTAAGCTCAGGTATACTGAGATCAAGTACTTAGTCTGGGGTAAAATCAACTCTGTTTTATTAATGGGACCGGGGAGGGTAGCGTGATACCTCTACAAATCATTAAACTAAGATAAATCATAAATATGTCGATTATGCCGTTACAAATCTTCTGTGTCTGTGGCCTAGGCATCAGATTCTGGATTTGCACGGCAATCAAAAGGCAAGTAAAAACGATCTAGAAACTGGGTTGACTCTTCATTTCATCAACGCTGGAGAGCAACCAATTGCAATCGAATCAAATGCACAAGTTACGCCAATGAAGATCCTAAAAATCAAGCAGATCTCGTGCTTTCCCCTCGTATCCTTTATACTCCGGTAAGTGGTGTGGTTGCTTCAGCAGAAGGCGAAGAGTGAAGGACAATGTGAACGAGAATAAGACTGGTATATCCTCTTGCTAAAGTATGCAACTCCGACGTGCCAACACTTTGTCATAGTACTAGGGATTTGTATCCCGACCAGCTAAGTGTATTCCAGATAAGGGTTATTATCCCCGCTTGGGAGTTCCAGTCCTCACTTTTCAACTTCTTCTAAACCACCTCCCAGACCGACTTCCTCCTCAAGAACCCTCTCTTACCTTACTCTTCGCGCTATCCTCTGCTGCCCTATTCCTCTGCTAATCACTACCTTAACACGTTTGCAAACACCACGTACTATTCGTGTGTCGTAAAATCCACAAACT
The DNA here is from genome assembly GCF_020800215.1 of Phytophthora ramorum. Classification (NCBI taxonomy): domain Eukaryota; phylum Oomycota; class Peronosporomycetes; order Peronosporales; family Peronosporaceae; genus Phytophthora; species Phytophthora ramorum. The sequence goes on from NW_027150650.1 coordinate 3,321,942, forward strand.
TGACTGCAGAGTACACTAATCTCCCACGAATTTCGAGTAGAATTTCTGCTCTGTAACCTACTCTGTTCTACTGAAGAACCTATAATTTAAGCTGATGCTTGACTGCTCTGCTTTGATGAGTTGATGATTCATTTAGTTTATTTTGCAGCTCAATCTGCTCATAATTTACACTTCCACTCTAACTAACTTTCACTATCTCTAATATGCGAGAGCACCTCTCACAACATCTAACTCACATTCAGTCTCGCATTCAGATCCAAATGTCCACCTTGAGCTGCGTGAGGCACCCACAGCATCAAGGACCCACCCCCGGTGCCCGGAAGACCCAGGAAACCCGGACGCCAGCGATCCAGATACAAAGTCCGACCACCCATCGCTGTGACGTTGGACTTCCACTGGGCTTTGCCGCCTGCAGCGACGTCCACTTCGTCGACTTTGTCTCCTCCAGAAAAGATATTCACTGTGACATTCTTGGTATCGTAGCTGGTGAAATTGATGATGACTTGGCCGTCTCCTTTCTTCGTCCACGACATGGTACTGTTCTGAAAGGCCTTCTGGGTGGTGTTCAGGCCGAGAGTGTCGGGGTTTGTGCCGTCGTCGATCTCGCCCATGAACTGCGTGGGACCGCAAATGGACTGGAAATACTCGGAGATGAAACTCGAGACACCACTCATATCGAAGCCCGTGGCGACCCACATGTTGAGACCCTGGTTCACCACCTTGTACGCGTACTCCTTGGCCTTGTAGGACGTGCCGTTGTCGCTCTTGCCGGTTGTGATGAGGTCGTTAATGATGACACCGAACGTCTTGCGGAGCTTGTCACGCGTCGTGTAGGCGGTATCCTCGTCGGACTGGGAGATCATCAACTCCATGCAGTTACTGGTCACCATGGCGATATCCGTCTTCACGAGATCCGTGTCCTGGATCTTCACTCGCAGCTCGTCCTCCGTGATAGCAGGGTTCTGCTCCCTGAGGGCCTCAACCGTAGCCCACGTGCGTTCGACCAGTCCCTGCAAGTCGTGGCCGCACGTCGAGTTGGATTTCAGCGCATCTTTGAGGTATCCGATTTCTCCCTTGGTGATCATCGCGGGAGGGGCCGTGAAGTTAGCTCCCTTGAGGAAAGCCGTGAATGAACTCCAGCTAGTAACGAGCTCGTCGTCATGGGCCAGGATCTGGGACAGGATGAACTGGATGGATCCCATGATTCGGTCGGCCAGCCACCACATGGGTCCTGCCTTTCCGCCTAAACACATTTTGATAGTGATGGGCAGCTCGATTACAACAGCGTTCGACTGGTACAGCAACGCCAGGATCTTGTCTTTCGAGGCTTGCGGGTCCGCAGTTTTGATCCCACCGACGTAGCGAATAATGGCTCGGATATCACCGACAAGCATGCAAGTACACATGACGGCAGTTTGGATGCCTTTGGCCATCTCCGAGAACTTGCCGAACCAGTTGTCCATGACGCCGTTGATTCCGACGTTGAAGACGGAGCTGACCTTGTAGAAGATCTCGCGACCGCAGTCGTCGTTCTGGCGGATGCATTCCATGCCACATTCAACCGGGTACTCGATCGGACACTCCGCCCAACAAGTGTTAGTTGCCTCGTTGCGGTCGTACCCGCTCGGGCACACGTCCATGATGTGGGCTTCGCGGTAGCACGCACTGTCTCCCTGGACCGTGCGCGGGCCGACCCAGTTGCGGTACACCGGCACGACGGAGCTCTTGGCTGTGAGAGCAGTGGCAATGTTGTACGAAGCACCAGACCCATCCGTGACTGTAGCAGCATAATTTGACGATGAACCCGAAGAGACCGTAACAGAAACCTCGTCCACCGACGACACCACCGAGGCTCGTGCTATCTCGGACGATCCCGAAGACCGTGACGAGCCCCACGAGCCCGACCCAGAAGCCGACAATAATCTGAAGGCGTCAGCGAATGACACGGAGCCCGACTCCGAAGCAGAGGCCGACAGTGCTTCCACAAGCACAGAAATATCCTCATCAAATTCCAACGACGAAGAACCCGACAGTCCTGCCGACCTGGACCCCCGAATTATCGTAGGCGCAGTCTTTGTTGGCACCCGTGTGCCGTATTTGGTGACGACGACAGCGTTCGAGCCAGGTGTAGCGGCGATCAAGGCCAAACTGGCGAAAAGCGCTTTCACCCAAGCCATTTCGTGCCTCTTTAACAAGTGAGCAAAAGAGTGATATGCGCTAGATGCTGCAAAATGAAGAATGAGTTCAACAAGCTGGGGTTCTTTTTGGTGAACTATGGACTCGACTATTGTAGTACATGTCCAGTGTGGGATGGTCTGCAATTCCTTTCCGCTCCTGCGGGTTTCCCGTTAACGTACAATCTTTTAGAGCTGATATTATTATTTCCCGCTGGATCATTTACCTGAAATGTCACGACAATTCCCTCTCGTGTTCGAAAGCCTGGCAGTTTATCGGATCCCTCTCTCAACTCAACTGCAGACGAAAGCTGATGTTTCTCGCGTCAAAGATGGAGCGGTGATCCACCCAGTTCGTTGCCGCTTCGAAATGCTTACTAGTACTTCAGCACCTCGACGTATTCCGGTGGACAGAACTCTACCTCTTGGATGGACCTCACCTCGTCTGACACGTGGTCAGATTGACTCAAGTGTCATTGCTGCGTCTTCCTTTCTTCTTTTGCACTACATTGATGCAGCAGCGTAGTGGCTTCAATAGCGACACACTATGAACACTTACACTGAGTTTCGCAAGTTCCCGAATACATTTCACGTGCTGCATTCGGTCAATATGTGCATGTTTGGCTGGGTCGGCACTCATTACTCGCAGCCTTTCGCGAAATTCTAAGCACTGAGTGCCGCTCGAACTACAGTGAAATAGGCGCTGGCTGCTCCAGGCTGGCAAACTGTACAGTGCAAGACCATTTCTCCGGCTTAAATGTATCATTCCGCAACGTGCCACAGAAGAAAATCGGCCGCCGTCGACGGGGCCTGCGCCGGCGCTGTGATTTAGCACGTCGAGCCACCTCACTGTCGTCATAGGCCCTGATTGGGCGAGCGGCTTCACCACGGCCGGGACGTTGTCGGTGAAAGTGCGTCGCGCTCAACAGCATCTGGTTTCCCAGATGATAGACGTGTACATGTACAGGCACAGATGTAGATTTCCAGAGATCTTTGGGTGATGTAGCAGTTCGTGCAATTTGCCGTGACTCAATGTCTGGGGCTGATCGAACAGAGCTCGCACTTACGAAGTGTGATTTTGGTTCCCAATTCTGAAAAGCTACCGCTCTTTTACGGTGATTAATGGGAGGCAGACGAACGAACCGCTATAGTACTTTGTAAACCGAAGTGTTTTTGGACTGTTGTAATACAATGCCATTTATACTCATCGCCAAAGATTTTTTCAGAAAGTCTGAAATGCAGAACAAACAGAGCCGTTAGTGACTAAGTTACATACCCTTGTCGGGAGTAAAACGAGATTTGCCGGTGCAGAGCCCAAGGTTTTCGCGTGTTGTCAATGGTAACACGCGAAAGCCTTGTTTGGCAACTTGGCAACCTTGATATCGAGCGGGTTCAAAGTCCATCGACGACGTTATATACCACGCAGCGATTTAGCAAATCTAGGCCACCTCACAGCAAATACCTTATCTGATTGGCTGTGGTGGCCTTACACGTACTAATAGCATGAATGCAGACCGAACATGGTCTCGTACAATCGCCATCGATGAGGTTCACTTCAACAAGAAACGTTGCAGACGTGCTGCCATGGGTGCACCGGCGTCTAAAGCACACGTCCGGTGGGCTAAAATGTACAATTAATATGAACGCACCAGCACTGCAAAAGAATAAATGCACTGGAATCCTGGTGAGTTTCTTATCAACTCACTGAGCTACGTGGGGATATTCATTAAGCTGGACTTTGAAGTTGCATCGATAACGACGTCTCCGTTTGTTGTGCCGGCACCTATCGCAGTCTGGTCGTGTCATGTCAGTTCGGTGCTGGACACGATGGGAGGCAGAGCTCAGCATGATGATCCGGCCCTACACCACGGTGTTGGTTGCGGTTACATCGAAGGCGACAAGATCCTAGTCACCGGAACGGTCCTGGCGGGAGCCCAATGAGCAATCCTCGTCAACAACTCCCGCGGGCAAAGCAGCCCCAAAGCAATCAAAAGCTTTTTTATAAGCTATTGCGTGGGGACAGTCTCACATATGTAGCCCACATAAAACCTATCATCCTAACTTATATTATTCAAGGAAGGATTATATGAGACGGCGTGAAACAAAATAATGCTAGTTAACCATTTAGAAAATTACGAGCTGGGCACACCATCGTAAAGAGGAGAGTCTCAGCTACACGTAGAGCTCCCCAGCACCAAAATCCACGTAGTCTTCGCTGAGTGAGGGTCTCTGAAAAAATGTGTTGCCTCGAGATCTGGCCGAACTCGATTTTTTTTATTGATTGACTGGGGGTAAACTGAACCAACGGAGCCGTTGCGCCTATTCCGAGCTCCTAATTCGACTTCTTCTTTGTTTTAGACGCAGTATTATGAGCACCAAATTCAGAAAATCAAAAATCGAGGTGTATATTTAGGATTTTGGTAGCGATGGAAACAAGAATCATTTTGATTTACCGAGAACAAAACACTGCCCGGGCTCGGAAATCGCATCAGTCACGACGTTTCCTTACGTGGTCTTTTCTTCACATGTGACGGCTCCTTCGCCATGGATGCTTCGTCTCGACCACTGCGATCTCCTTCAGCTGGCTGCTGCTCGGTTTGCATTGCCTCGGCTTCATTACCGGCACTGTTCACTGCAGCTTCACTTGGTGGATCACGCTTCGTTGCTGCTTCTCTTTCAAGCTTCTTTCTCTTGGCGGATGCCTTTTGGCGTGCAGCTCGAGCCCTCTTGATCTCGTTTGCTTTCCGTTCGTCTTCGTCGTTCGGCGGAGCGTACAGTGCATCGTTCACAAACTCTTCTGGAACGTACGGACGCACTTTGTTGTACAGTTGCTGGATCTTCTCGGAGTTTGGCGGGGGGTTGGGCAGCAACTCCAAGTGGCTAGTGAACAGTACACGCACGCGATCCGCATCCACGACAATTCCATCGTATTTGCGCCGCAGATCTTGAAGAACTGGTGAGGACCTGGGACCTCTCTGGCAAGCCACAACCCCGGGGGAATCGCTCTTCATGACGAATATCTGAAACTTCTGGATATCCTTCAGGTCCTTGTAAGCCTCCTTCACTACCTCGCGGTACTCTCTGAACGTATTGTTCTTATTCGGCACGTGCACGAGTGCTGACGTAGCCGATGCGTCGTTGACCGCTTCTAGGAGGCGATCCATCGTCCATATATCCACCCGACTCAAGTGCTTTCGCACGTGCCCGAACCCGCGGTCGACTGCGTTCTTGGTGTGCCCCTTAACGAAGAATTTCAGCTCCACCGTCTCCAAGTCACCCATGTGTGCCAGTGCGAGCAGCGCCTTCAGCACGTAGTTGTTTTTGTTCTGACCGCCACAATTATCAGCGTAGATCGTTAGCTTCCGGTGACCGCCTGGTAACACGATCTTGTGGATGAAGTGATGCAGCAAGGAGTTCACCTCGTCTGTACCCTTGCCAGCTACCGTCTCGTCGTAGATGTAGTTGTATTGGATGGTCTTGTTCGCGTAGTAAATACCAAACATGTTGACACTCCGCAGCGACAGGAAGTACCACTGCGACGGCGTGCTGGTCACACTTGGTAATGTGAGGTTCTGACTGTAGTCTATAATGAGCACCGCGTGGTCTTCGCTTGCAGAAGACAGATCCTGTTTGTACGCTTCCCTTAAGTCCCGAGTAAATCAAAATGATGTTAGTTTCCATTAGTCTAAATCAAAATGATGCTTGTATCCCGCAGGTACAACGAACCTCATGTGTCGAGCTGCTTCGGTGTGTCGCCCCAGTTCTTCTGTCAGCTCAGCAGTAACCCCGCTCCGCATCCGCGCGCAGTAGATGCTACAAACGTCGCAAACGTTGCTGCGCTGGGACCTGATGCGAATTGTCGGACAATGCTTCTTCAACAGCTGCCTGAAAGTACTCGGTCTTGGCTCGCGTACTCGCAGCCGAATCTCCTCGACATAGTTGTGCATCTCCATGTAGAGCTGACCCCACGTGAAGTACGCTGGTAGCAGGGTGTAGTCAGCCGAGGAATACTGCAGCTTCACCACACCGTCCACAGTCGATTGCTTTCTCACCCGGACGGGCACCACCTCCCCCACGCTCTTCGCGAAGTCCTTGAACCAGGAGATCAACCAACGGAGATCAACAGCACTGGCGTTCTGATTCAGCCGATTGCCGTGTGCCTTCACAGAGAAGATGCCGTCATTGATGCGGTTCCTGAAGCGTGTTACTGTTGGGGTTGATACCCCGTACGCCGCGCACCAAGCCGCACGACAGACATGCCCGACGAGAGGAAGGTAGTAGTGATACTGATCCCGTACACCGGTGCCACGATGGCGCTGCACTGTATCCGTCTCCTTGAGCACCGCTAGCGCCGTCATAATGCTCTGCTTTCGCTCACCACCAGTCATCTGGGACAGCGAGCATAGGAACTATTCCAGCTTAGCTGCCTTCCCCTCAAGACACCTCTTCTTGCAAACGTCTTCGCGAATCAGACGAGTAACCTCGGATGTCAAGTCGCAGTCAATAAAAATTATGCTTGTGTCCATGTCTTCGCCCCCGCCTTGATCCTCTTCGCGCTCGTCCTCATTTTCCGCAGAGCTTGCGTCGTCTGGGTCAGGCTCCCAGCTGCTGTCTGCACTACCGTCACTGCTGTAGCCACTAGAGCTGCTGGCGGTCTGGTCTCCCCCAGTGGTGGCAAATGCGGCGAGCTCTTCCATGCTTCGTTGCCGATACACTCCAGTCAAATTTAGAGATTTTGAAAAACCTCCCTCCTGAAAAATTTCACTTAAGTGCGAAAAGAGAAGCGCCAACTTCCAAGCCGTTTATCTCGAAAACGTTAAAAGGTTAACTAGCATCGTTTTGTTTGGCGCAGTCTCATATGATGTTTACGGCTAAATATGTAATACACATAAAATATCCACTTTAGAGACTAAGAGGCCAACGGCCGACAAACTATAACACACTCAATTTACCCTTTCTTATATCAGCCGCCTCACTTGCACTCCTCCTCTTTCAACGACCTTTACAGGTAACGAGCCCAACGACTGACTCAAGCGCCAACGACCGCGATTTTCCGCGCCTTGATGGCCGGAACTTCGTGCTGTGGATGACTCGAGTAGCCGCCGCCCTTGAAGGCAAGAACGTGATCGGTTTTGACACCCAAACCGATTGTGTGGGCGACGAGGACTACGAATTCTCCTCGGATGAAGACCTTAACCCGGGGTTGGCGGGGGATGGAGGCCGCGCTAGGCGCCGTTGGGACACCCAAGGCCAACGCCATAGATGATTCCTCATCGAGTGAGCTCTAGTTCGACTCAAATTCGGAGGTCGCCACTGCTGGAGACGACTTGGAAATGGTGAAGGTACAACCACCTGATTTAGTCATTCACTTCTAAAAAGTGTGATGATCTGAAGCGAGCTGAGAAGCTGAAGGCTAAGAGCCTGAAGCTGAGCTCGAGGAAGCTACGGCTCGATGAAGAATAGGCTGAAACCTTTCTCATCTAAACCATCGATGACCAACACGTTCTCATGGTGAAGGATGTGGCTATGGCGTACGAAATTTTTCAAACGCGTTGCAGCAAGTATGAAGGTTCTGCCATCCGCGATGACCCGTACAACATCCAATCGTACCTGATGGTCGCAAATACGAGGAAAGGTCATATTGAGGGTATGGAGGGTTACCGGTTTGGTTGTTGACCGTGAACCGGTTAACCCGAACCGGTCCAATCCGAACCCACGCCGATTACGCCACCGAGGATTGCGCCACCTGTGGGTACAAGATTGTAGGTACAAGATGGGCTTCAACGTGGCGCTCTCTCTTTGGCTTAAGTAACTCAGTATCCAGTAAAGAATCAAGTAGTGTGTATCCAGTAGGTCTAGAGCAGCGAGAAGGCTAGCGAGCTAAAGACCTCAATCAATCACTTTTGAATCTTCATTCTACCCCTCAAGTGGTTTCCAGTCTCCGCTCAGGTCTCGCCCAGAGTGTTGCCCCCCCCCCCCTCCGCTCCATCAAGCTTACGGTGTCAAGATCCATACCTTCCATCGGGTCCGACCTCATGGCTTTCACCATCGACTAGGGAAAATCTATGAAGGCAGCCGTGGTAGCCACGAAGAGTGTGCTAATCGACCAGCAAAACTCGCTCTATATGAATCATTCCCTCCCAACGGAGTGGAAGCCTGAACTGGCAGTCGCAAGTTGATTCCGTACGAAGACCTGAAACAGCACATCGAGGTTCGGGATGAGCTAGCGCGGAATCGCCTCATCCCCAGGCAAGGAACCCCAGAGTCTAAGAAACTCGAGCTGAGAGAGCTCTTCAAGCCACAGCACCAATTCTGATGGTAGCAGATCTCCAGGTCCTCGTAAAATCGGAGACAGCTGTCGTGGCTTCATTGAAGCACACGTACTACCACCGTGACCACGATACCGTCGACTGCTACATCCTGCATCGTCACCTACGTAATAGCCGAATCAAGGCTGGTACGGTTCTTCCCGCCAACTTTAAGCTCATGGCACCACAAGGCACGCAAACTCAGCACCCTTACAAGGGAAACTACAAGGGAAACCGTGCCAACAACTCGCGGGCCAACTAACAAGTCGTGGAAACAACAATCGTGTGCCAAATTAATATCGTCAAGATCGCCATGGAAATCACAGCCGCAACACCCAAGAATAGCAAAACGAGTTTTACAGTCGGCACAACCAAGACGCCAATGGATCCGACAACAGCGAGTATGGCATAATTGCTATTACAACGCTCGGTTGTTCCCGGAAACTGTGGAGGCGGGTCTCACTGCTCCCGTCAACCACCAGGATCCAAAGTGTACGATATTATGACTGCACTCGCTACGCAAAATCCAACAGGGACTGGTTTGTGAGTTTAAAACCGACCGCGGGTAAGTCCATCACGGTGGGGGGCAATCATCAGATTTCTATTGCAGAAACAGGTGACGTGAAGCTAACCATCAAAGACACGAAGGGAAGAGACCGAGGCATTGCCCTGGACAACGTGCTGTACGCATCGGACCTCAAGTTTAACTTGCTTTCAGTTCGTGAAGCTATTGAAACGGACTACAAAAGCAACGTCACGAACGCCTACAAATGCGTCCTGTTCTACGACTGTGGAAGCAAGTTCTAAGCCAAGACTGGCAATGGCACTCGTCTCTACCAATTCGAAGCTCGCCCGGTGAGCACCGACCACGCAGCCCATGTGACCAAATCAGGTACGTCAGATAATATATTTTACTTTGACACAAACGAATGGGTCATACTAGCGTTCGCAATATGCACGAACTGGCTAAGGCGGACATTGTCAAAGACATGGGAATGTCGAAATTCGATCCAATCAATGATTTTTGGTGCTCCTCATGCACATGCGTTAAGGCACATCGTAACCCATTCAGTAAATATACCGTTGCAAGGGCGAAATTCCCTCTTGAAAAGGTCCACACAGATATGGCTGGCCCCTTCCTGTGCTAACACTATCAGGATGTCAATATTTCTTGACCTTTATTGATGACTACTCGTGCTATATGTTTATCTACATCACTTGGCGCAAGTCAGACCTGAACATCTGCTACGAGGGTTCCCGAAAGAAAGAACATGCTTCGCACAGATGTGGACCAACTAGCATATCATGCTAATATGCCCGGTGAAAAAATCCGGAACCTCTAGAGCGACAACGTTCGTGAATATGGGAAACGGGGTAGAATTATCTTCGAAAAACATAACACACACGCGCAGTTCACCACTTTATACACACCACAACAGAATTATTTTGCACTGCAGGAAGCACCGTTACCAAGAGGCGTAGTGCGCTAAAGGTCAACACCGTCCGGGATATTGTCTTTATGGCTGAAAATGCAGCAGCGTCGAATCTGGTGAATGATGGAAAATAGGAGTTTGGTGATTGTGATTCGGTTCCGAAGGATGTATGTTGTGGAAGTACAAAAATCGCTTGTACATTGTTCGTGCTCAACACAATATGGTTGCGCCGGAACCTACCCGTTGACGTCTCGCGAAATTGAAGTTGCCTGTATAAATCGCGTAATGTAGGGATTCAGAGTGGATCAACTCCTGAAATATGCGAGTCCAAGAAGTTACCACTGCTATCGGCATGCATACAGTGAGCATTGTGGTCGTAGATTCTCAGATCGCCCCACGAGAAACGAGGTCATTGCTAGCTTCCGTATCGATTTATATTAACAATTGTACACGTCTGGGTTTCCGTTGACGTTATAGGCGAATATTGTCGAACGATGGCTAAGCTGGCAATGCAGACATGCATGCCCACGCAAAGGCAGAGTGAATTCTGTGTTTAATCAGTGAATGTGAATGCGCACTGAATATAACCGTTGAGAGTGCCGCCGCGACGCCATCACAGCTGACTCTCAGCGACAAGGGGTATTATGTGACCAACATTCTTGGCCGTGCTAACTTGTCTCTTTGGCGCTGTGTTCTTCAAGCGGTGAGAAATCTGGGTTGAGAAGCGCGACCGGCAAGTGGGACCTTAGCCTTAGAGGAAGCGTTAACGCGCTAACCACAACAAACGCCTGGCGTCTCTGCTGTAGGCTTGCCTTCCTGTCGTTTCCGGTTACCGAGTACCAAACGACTTGAGAACTTCCAGGTTAGAGTTAAAGTGTCTGTATTAACCTCACTTGTAAGGTTCTAACTACTGTAAACTATCTGCATACTGAACTCCTGTCTAAACTGACGACCTTCCAAATGGGTGGCCCCCATTTGATCCGCTACGGTAAGTCCGACTCCGTACCTAGTGTGATGTACACCATCGTACTTAACGTGCTGCCGAGTGCCACACGTGAAGTACGTACTTGTACTTAAGGTGATCAGTGTGAACCACACCGAAGAACAATGGGTCTTCCCCTTTCAAAAGTTCATTTGCTGGACAACGGTGTAGGCATGCGTGGCCCCATTACATGACCGCTCGAGAGAGAAAAACGATTCGAGAGCGGCAGCTAAAGGAATGCTCCTCTCAAGCCTTATATTAACGCGCAAACACCAACTTACGTGGCTGCAGTCCGCAGATAGTCGAACCAGCCAGGCGAAGACTCCACTACGATCAACCCAGAGGCCCTTCTTGAATGCACAGTAGCCTCTGCTTCGCCAGAGTGACGTGAAGTCAGAACAGAAGAACTCACTCAATTATATCGCGCGCTGGACTTACGAGCGCTGGCTGGGGAGCTGTCGCCAGAGCATCTCTCGGTATACTCAGACGGCAAAGGCAGACACGGCTTCCTCAAATACATATTCATGGACTTTGGTGAGTAAAATTGTCGGCAGCTAGCTTTTCATGCCACTCACAGGCAGACTCGCTTATATTTGGCGTCACGCAGTGCTGCCAGTAGCGGCGACGCACACTGCCAGATGCCCGTCGAAAACGGCTGTGCCTTGGGGCTCCTACCGTCTTACCCCATACCAGACGCTTAGGCATTGAAAAATAGTAGAAATCACATGTTCGAATGCAAACGCTAGGCGTTGTATTGAAGTGAATGAACAAAAGCCTGAAGAACGGGAGAACCAAGATCCAAAGTTTTTTATACTAGAGCCCCCTCACTTTTTAAAGCGAAGAGCAGGCCAAGACAAACCGTTCGAGAGGCTTCTGGAACTCGGTAGGTATACGTACCAATCACCTTGCAATCGTGGGCCAGTGTTTTCACCTCGATGTTAGCGTTATGCAGGCGTGCAGCTGCGAACATCTCCAATTCACCTGCACTCGTCGAGCCCTCCACGATTGAAGACAAGTATTCTTCGTCAAGCAGTCCATCCAGCTCTTCTAAGCTGGACATGTACTCCGTCAAACCCGTGGTGTAGCCAGCGGTAGTCTCCGCCAGACTGCTGAAGATAATGGAGAAGGATGAAGCTGATTTCGTGTGGAATATACCACAGAGGAGGGTAAACGCACACCTCCTCGCGATCATCGTTTTCATTGATGAAATGCTGGTATTTTCGCCACCATTCTTCTTCCTCGAAGCTTGTGTCTAGTAGCTCTTGTAGCGGAGGATGCAGGTCTCCATCATCGAATATCTGGCGCGCAACCAGACCACAAACACGAAAAGCTTTCTCGATGGCCTCTGCCGTCTGCAGCTCCACCCAATCGAGAACCCACTGGGCCACCATTTTGTAGCCAGGCACCTTGGGATTACCACGCTTGGTTTGTAGTCCATAATCATTCAATGCCTTGCAAATGTAGGCGTTGAACTTGTCGCCATAGAAAGCTTGAAAGCTTCGGTTCACCGCTACGTCCAGCGGCTGCAGCAAGTTCGTCAAATTCGGAGGAACCAACAACACAAAAATATTGTAACGCTGCAGTTGTTTCTCGTTGAAAAGCGTGACGTAGCATCCATAGGAATCGATGATGTACAGAACAGGTTGCCGATAGAACCGAGTCTGCTTTCGGCTGCAAATAACAGCTTCAGCATGGTCCATCAGTATCTTGTCGTTCCACATCCCAGTAGTATTTACGTCCACGAGAACGGAACTTTCTAGCTCACCAAAAGCTTTGGCTTATTCTTGAGCTTGGAGAAGAGCAGATGAGACTTCAGGAACTCGCCAGCCTCGGTGATTGCAAACGTGGCAATAAACCGCTTGTGGCTGCTACCTCCCTTCCACAATAGCACCTCCCTGGCACCCCGGGGTGCAATAGTTGCGTTGGGCTCGGTCTCAAAGTATCTCGGTACTTGGTCCACGTTTATTATGTTGCACGGTTCGATTAGGTGCTCGCCGATCAGACTTTGTGCGTCGTGGATGAACTTTAGGCACACCTCCTTGGCATCGGCAGGAAGCGTCCGCGTGGTTGTGTGGCGACACGATACAAGCTTGTACCGGTTCTTGAATTTCGCCAACCAGCCAGAAGAAGCCCTGAAAGTCGGAGGCGAGGAGCCCGATGAGTCATTTCCAGCCAGGCTCCGGTTTATATTAAGGGCTTGGAGCTGAATATATTTATCTTTGACACGAAAACCCTTCTTGTTCCTGCTTTTCACCCAAGCATGCAGTTGTTCTTCCAACCGCTGGTGCTGCGGCTTTCGTCCAGCTCCGGGAAATCGACGCATCACACGAGCGCAAACCTGTCGATCCTTCGAGACAGCGTCCAGCTCCTCTCTCTTGTTGTACCAGTCTCGTACGATGGATGCCGATGAAATTTTGCGCTTCTTCGCCAATGCGTGAAATCTGCGCCCAGGTACATCTCTTTCGTACTCGCTGAGCACAGCTCGTTTAAAGTCAAGGCTGTAACTGACTCATTTCTTTTCGACTGACCATTCTGAGTGATGAGACTTGTGTGTCCACGGAGTGTTGCAAAATGTGCCACCAGCAGCCGCCTACCAAGCAGAGATGGTTGGCTGTGACGATAGGTCTGGAGGCGCGTTATTGGCACTGCCGATGGCAGCAATAGCACATGGTAAGGTAGGCGTTCTATTTCGCCATGCTTTCAATTCGAGGGTCTGGTGACCGATGTGTGTTTTGCACTCCTTCGAAGTTAACGCCTAGGCATCTGGTATGGGGAAGACGGTAGTACCCTCTCTTTGGTCACCTAACAGTGCTTTGCGGGCTCTGATACCGACGCCTCTACGGGGCTGCAGACACCCGTCTCTCTTCACACTTGGGGGGCTAGCCGTCCACACGCGTTGGCTTGCTCTTGAAGACGCTTAACTATCAGGAATATTCGCTGTCAGTCACCCGTACCAGACCGGTACGTAAACTTCGCTGCTCCGGCTGCTTGTACACTCCGCCGACAGTCTCACTTCTCTGCTAGGCCGCGGATTTAGCTCTGCCGCTGCTCTTAGTCTAACATATACATGCATTTCACTCGTCGCTCGGTCCTTATCCAGCAACTACGCCTCTTCGAGAGAAGATCGCAACTCACTGCGACCTTGTCTGGATCTTGTCGCGTCGGATTTTAGTTGCCCGTCTGGGATGAACGTCTTCCATGACTCTACGCTGGTCTTTACTGTTCTGCTGGTGTTCACTTAGCTGGTCTTCTTGGCTTATTGGCGTCAGGATCGAGGGAGACACGCCCAAGGGATTTCATTCCCTTACTACACCTTAAAGGTCCGCTACGGACAATTCACATCTGGTAGTGAAAGGGTTTAATGTGATTCTGGCGAGTCGCGCTGCCGGTGCTGCCAGCCTCCATCCGCTGGATCTTCTTCCAGCTATGCTCCAACACAACTTACATCCCAACGCGATCATTGCGTGCGCAGGCTGCTCATGACAATCCCGCCAGTCGAGAAGGCGCGCGTTGGAAGGAGCTCGCCCCAACCAAACGCAGGCAAGTGCAGCGATAGACGAAAATAGCGCGCTACCAGACTCGCGGAATCAGCGCAATAGCGGTGATCGCTGCATACAGAACTTCCCTTGACGTCCTGCATCGCGCAGGCTGCGCGACGAAGCCCTCGTTCGTGCGACCAATGCCGCTTGCGAATGTCGTGATGTTTATCTAGTACACGCTCAACGCAAGCCTTCTTAGTTCATAAACGTAGTTTAGCCCTGAAAGATCCGTCTTCAGTGCCATGGGACTAGAAAATGCGTTGTCCAAAAGAGAAGATCGCCAGTTTCGCGCTTGATTTGCTTCTAGTAATCAGATAGCAGTTGCTATTTGGCCCGGTGCGAAAGTAATAGCTATTATTATATAGTAGCAGTTTCCGTCCCACGCCAAAATACTAGTTCCTATAGTATTAACGAAGGCATCGCTCTAATACTCAAACTAAGTTTAAAAAAAGTGTGCTATCCTTTCACCAGCCTCGTTTTCGAGGGCTTGTTTAGAAACCCCCTCATTATCGCACGGATTCCACTCAAATTGGAATGGCAGAATCAACGCATTGAACACGTTAATTGGTTCGAATTTGGGAGTCAAACCCGTAAAATTGACCGGGTTGCGCGGACAAATATAGGGTGGGCTATCCTTTTGGCCAGCACTGTACCGTGCGCGCCAAATCGATAGGACCCCGAATTTCGGAGCAGATCGTTGCCGATAACTCGGCTTCTACTGCGAATTAGAGACTGCTATTTAGATATGTTGCTGCTGTCATGCATACCAAGAGCAGGCTTGCGCTAACAACTGCGAATTCGACACCCTTGGCAGGGCTGGTATACAGATTGCAGGTTTTGACAAGAGCGACAAAATATAGTACCATATCCTTTTTCTGGCGAAACCTACACGTTTTATGCGACTTCATACAAATTTCTATATTAAAAGAATGAATGTCACTACTGGTCAGATGAATGGAGGAAACTTGTTGTTGAGCAGCTCACTGCTGCTTTAATCGTGGTTGCCAGCCTCTCATTTTTCAATGGGCCGTGGTAAAGCCCTCACCAACCAAGAGTATTGGTGGATCATCGGGCTCCACGACGGCGGGGTCTCGCTACACGACATCTCAAGAAAAACCGGCCGCTCTCGCACCTGTGTGCGGAGGGCTATTAAGACCGAGCGAGGACCGCAGACCGACAGCGGCTGCGACAAGCCAAGGGCAGGGCGTCGGTTAGCACTAACCGAGAGGGAAGTGCGTGCGCTGGTTCGCACGGCGGCGTCCGGAGAACACTTCGCAGCGGAGCTCAAGACCAAGCTCGCGATCAAGGCCTCCGTGCGAACAATACAGAGGATGCTTCAGCGTGTGGACCATCTGGTCTACACCAAGATGGACCGCACGCTGCCCTTGACTGCGGCACACAAGGCCGCTCGAATGGCGTGGGCTGAGGAGCATATACTGAACCCAGGTAAATTTGTTCGTGTTGTTGCTTTATTGTGTTGGCGATTCTAACTAGCTGTCATTGCATGTAGGAATATGGCAATATACTGTATTTTCCGATGAAAAAAAGTTCAACCTGGATGGACCAGATGGTTTCAAGTACTATTGGCGAGACATGCGACGGCCGGCTCAGTCATTTGTGCGGCGTCAGAATGGTGGAGGGAGCGTCATGGTCTGGGGGGCATTCAGTGCCCAAGGTAAGAGCGAGCTGGCCGTATTAAGAGGGCGACAAAACTCTGGTGACTACATCTATACTGTGTCTGAGTATATGCTTCCTTTTGCTCATTCTAACCATGGTGTTGACTTCATTTTCCAGCAAGATAACGCGTCGATTCACGCGTCGCGTGAGACGACGGGGTTCTTGCAAGAAATGGAAGTTAACACCATGGTGTGGCCGGCTCGCTCTCCAGACTGCAATCCAATCGAGAACGTCTGGTCTGTAATGGCGGCTCGGGTGTATGCCCATGGCCGCCAATATAATACAGTTGTCGAGCTGGAAGCAGCCATCATGACTGCGTGGGACTCCATCGAGCAGGAGTACTTACTCAAGCTCGTGGAGTCCATGCCTCGCCGTTGCCTTGCTGTCATCAAGCAGAAGGGTGGCCTTACTAAGTACTAACTTTTAATATAGAAGTTTGTATGAAGTCGCATAAAACGTGTAGGTTTCGCCAGAAAAAGGATATGGATGAATATACGCGTCTTTCCGACAGCTAACAAGGCAGGATTGTTACGCATCCTTATTTTGACCAATTACATAACGTTATTCCACTATTTTGTCCAATTAAAAGTATTAGGGTTAGGGTTTCCATTCCGACACTTTCCGACAAATATTTGTCGGAAGTACTGCCAAAATATGAATATCTACATGCGAATACCAAGGTAAAATATATTTTGCAAATATTCTAGCCATTCATACGATTAGGTGCAGTCCTAGAGTAGGAACATGTTGACAGGACAGTCAATATACGGAAAACTCGACACTTATACGGTTTATTCGACACTTGTACGGGTTACTGGACACTTGTACGAGCTATTCGACACTTGTACGGATTAGTCGACGCACATATAGTCCTTTTAACAAGCATTTCTAACAGTAGCGAAAAAGAAGAAAAGGAGCCATGAGTCTCACGGCGTTCGTCCCTACGAACACTCAGAAAGCGCGTACCACCGCGATTGCAGCTTTCGAGCGGATGCTGGAGGAAGAGGATGTTAGCGTAGAGTTTCTCCATGCTAGCTTTCTCCTTGACACCTCCGGTAAACGTTTAGCGGTAACAATGGACCGGTTCGGCTTCTATCTCGCTACAAATGAAGGTAAGAAAGGTAAGCTTGCTCGCAACACTGCGACATCATATCATAGAAATGTAAAACTATGGCTCTTCGACAAGTATCCACACCTGCGTGTGCCTACTGAGTTGATCTTATTGAAGCAAGGAAAAACTCTAGATAAGCATTGCTTAAAACGAGAGAAGGGCGGCTTAATTAACAAAGCTCCTCCTTGTACAAAGGAGGATTTACAGTCTTTGATCCGCTATGTGTACAGCACAGCACGAGTCAATGCTGACTACCAAGACGCTGCACTTGCATGCTTGATGTGGCATTGCTTTGGACGATCTTCGGATCTGGGCTACATCAGAAAGCAGCACGTGTCAGTGTCAGCGGATGGCACCTTCTACCTTCGGCTACTCCGCGTCAAGACGTCAGAAGAGCAGGGACTCACCTTGGTCCCGGACAAGGACGACTTCCTGACGTGTCCTCTGCATGCGTTGGCTATAGCGCTGGCGACGCAGGACGCTCCGTGTGCAGCGCTGCTCGACCAGCTCCCAGAACTAGTGTCGGAAGGCGCGATGCCGCTCGACATGGGTGCCCCGCTGCATGACTTACTGTCTGTCGAACTTGCCTCCCTCCAAGTGTCTGTGGTGCCCGCGGCGGCATCGCTGCCGGTATCTTTAGACGCAAGCTGTTCCCCAGCTACCGCCGTCTTCACTCCGCCTACGAGCACAGAGACACAGACCACAACCGTTTCAACGCAGAAGAAGACACCCAAGCGGGGAGAAGACAGTGTACAGGCGTATGTGAACAGGATGCTGAAGCGTGTTGCTGAGCCGGCTGGAGCAGCCGCCGACTTGACCTCGCACTCATTCCGGCGCGGTGGAGCCCAGCACGCGAACGGAGACGACCGTCTTGCTGCCCAGTGGATCTTTGACCGCGGTGCATGGGATATGACGAAGACCAACAAAGCCTTCGCGTACATCACGAACACAGCGCGGGAGGACAGGAAGGTTGCTCGAGTCTTGAGCGGCTGGAGCGCTGACGACAATCCAGCGATCATCGACATCGTGAAGCTGGACCACACGACTCAGGAACAACTTGGACGTTTCCAAACGCTCCTATTCAGTTCCTGCTCGGGTCTAAAGGATCAACGACTCAACGTAAGCAACAAGGTTCTCAGTGTTCTCACTGCATACCTGATCCGGTACTACCCGAGGTTGAAGAAGCTTTCTCCAACTGCCCCCATCGTGATGCGTGTGGATGAGTGCATGGTGGCTGTTGGCATCCAGACCGCCGACATGCTCGCGTGGTCTGTCGCCCTGAATGACGATGCCTCTCAACCTGTCCAAGAATCAGAGCAAGATACAAGCAAGTACACAAGCCCAAGAATCGATCACCTTTTAGATGTAATTGATGAGCTTATTGCCTCGAACAAGGCCATGGCTGCGCGCATGACAATTGTCGAGGCTGCGCTGCTTCAGTCTAAGGGGCTACCAGAAACGACTGAAGAAGAACAATCACATGAGGCGTCAAATCAAGAACCCAAGCCTAAACGCAGAAAGAAACAAGCTACGAACCTGTCGTCAATGTGGTTCGAGTGGTACACGCGCTTGCCGCGCGTCTGGGACTCCGCCGATCGCCAGAAGAAGTCGGAATCCCGCCACGTTGTCGCCTTTATGAAGCTCTTCCTCGATCAGGGCTTCATCCTTGACGCCAAGACGGTGGACTTCAAGGATCACGTGCTGGAAATTGGTCGTCTCGCTGAGCGCAACGTGCTCGAGTACTTGCGGGGTAATGGCGTCAACGCCAAGGGAGCCGGGAGCGTGCTTCGCGAGATGCGGAAGCTGCTTCGATCTGGTGATCTTGACGAGCGCATCATCGCTTACAGGTTTCTCCTCGCGACTGAGCGAATCCAAGATCCAGCTCCTGTGGACACACAAGACATACTCTCAGTGACAGGTCACGTGTGATAAGTGTGAGCAAGAATACCAGAAAACAGAAATGCGATAGGCTGCTGAGTAACCATGTACATGTGTCGGATAACCCGTATATGTGTCGACTAACCCGTATATGTGTCGAGTAACCCATATACGTGGTGATATATGTGGTTGTCGAGTAACCCGTATATGTGTCGAGTAACCCGTACATGTGTCGAGTAACCCGTATAGTACGAACATTCTCACTTTGGAAAGCGACGAGCGATGGACACGGTCACCGCGATCACTGATCAACAGAAGTTGGAGGCTGTATCGCTATGGAAGCTGGAGGGGTGGACTACCACTGAAGCGTCCAGACACCTGGGGGTTTCTCGATCAACGCTGCTGGGATGGCGCGCAGCTGAAGAGAAACTCATAGCAGGCGTCAACAATGTCACCACTACTCGATCCGGTCCCCCATCATCTACACACGTTTATGAAGAGGACCTCGTGAACATGATAAAGCTCTCTAGCGATATCGACGCCCAGATGACGCGAGCTGCTATCGTCGACGACTGTGCAGTAAAAGTTCCTGGGTTCGTTACCCGTACGAGAGGAGCACAACTGTCGTGGTTAAATAGATTTATCAAGCGCCACAAGCTTAGTGAATTTATCGTCACCTACGATTTCCACATGCAGCCCAGCAAGAAGAAGAAGTTCAAGGTCTCCCCTCCTGCGGTATCGGATTCTCCCGCTAAAGTCCCTCCAGCGCCGCTGAAAAGGTCGCCTAAAAGCTGTGAGGCGATCCCAGATTCTCAATTGGAGGTGCCTTTATCGCCAATCGGAGCTCACCATTCTCCATTGGAAATGCCATCCGCGATTGATAAATCGACGGAACCGCCCAAGATTATATCATTGGTCGACAGCACTGAAGAGGCGATGGAATATGATTCTGGTGGAGAATATGATAACGCGTATGTGGACCCATCCAATATTGTCTGTGAGACTCGAACTCCCAGCTTTGCTCCTGGAAAAACCAACATTCGCTTGGTTGTTCAGCGAACCGATCTGGAGACATTGGAATGTGATAATTGGCTAAATGATGTTGTTATCACGTACTACATCAGGGAACATATACCAGTGTATGGGAGAGCCTATATAATGGACGCGAATTTCTTTGGATATATATTTGCTGCGTTCAAAAGTTCCGGGCGAAGCATGAAGTCGGCGTACAAGGAGTGCTGTGGAGTTACGAGTACATTTCCCTACGATAGCTACGATCACGTGATTGTTCCGATTAACATGGGATATCACTGGACATTTGCTGTTGTACAGAACCCAGTGCACGCAGTCGTTGGTTTACGACGATGTATTGTCCACGTGGACTCGCTCGGTATTTCGAAGATTGAAACAGTCAAGAAAGTTGTGGGTGCGTACTTCGATGAAGAACTGAAATCGAAGTACGCAGATAAGGACGCAACAGCATTCATCATGCGAGGCGTTCACACAAGCCCGAAGCAGACAAACACGGACGACTGCGGAGTGTTTCTTCTATACTTCATGAAACGTGTTATTGAAGCCTTCCTGCAAGGTGACGTGCTCCTTCTTCTTGACATCGACAAAATCTGCACGGTGTCCAGATCGACGCGCTTTAGTCCTGCAATGTTCAGGAAGGAAGTCACAAACCTTCTCTCTTCAGGAAACAAGTAGCTGTAAAGCGAATAGGAAAATCATTTTGCTTGATTGACTTTATATAAAGCTCGCACCTGTAGAAACCGAAGCCGGCAGCACACGCAGGCGGCAGAAGCAGGCAGCACACGCAGACGGCAGAAGCAGGCAGCACACACAGACACACACAGACAACAGCACACTCAGACAGCAGAAGCAGGCAGCACACGCAGGTAAAACTGTGAGAAGTTAGTAGCAGCAGGTAGAGCAAAACAGATAGGAAATGCCAACAGTAGGGAATTGGACCCCCCCGCTCGTTACCATCCGAGCGCTGCACCAGCAGTGTTGGCTAAGCTTGGCCGCGTCCTTAAAAGCAGTGAGGTGTGTGTGGGGGGGGGGGCAAGCTGGCTGCGGAGCTTGGACGAAAAAAGAGAGACTGAGAGCATACTGGGGTGCGGCGCCGAAGTGAGCTGTGAGTGTCCTCGTGTTGCTCCGTCATTGGCCAAGTAAAACCTCGGTGAGGTTTTATAAATGAGTGGCTTAGGGATCTTATGTCACTATTGCGAGAGTTGTGCCATTCTTTTGAAACCAATCGCTCCTAATTGTGGCCCCCCCTGGTGAGATGCAGCCCTCACTAATGAATTTGCCGGCCCTCGTGCACATTGCTATGGGGCCTAAAAGCATGCATATATGAAAAAGTCGATTTTCTCGGCCCAGAGGCCTCTACAGCCCATTTCCTTGCTGCTGTGAGTTCTCTTTCGAAAGCTGACTGACCCCCTCTCACACTAGTTTCTCTTTTATTTCCGATCCCACTTATTTCCGATTACTATCCCGTCTTTGTCTAAATCCTGAGTGTCGGAAAGTGTAGGGAAGTCGGAACGGTTGCGATATGGTACTATATTTTGTCGCTCTTGTCAAAACCTGCAATCTGTATACCAGCCCTGCCAAGGGTGTCGAATTCGCAGTTGTTAGCGCAAGCCTGCTCTTGGTATGCATGACAGCAGCAACATATCTAAATAGCAGTCTCTAATTCGCAGTAGAAGCCGAGTTATCGGCAACGATCTGCTCCGAAATTCGGGGTCCTATCGATTTGGCGCGCACGGTAGTTCCGAAGTTTAAATAGGCAATTTATCCGGGGTTTTATAAAACAAATTTAGCATTCGAATTTTGTCAACAAAAAAAACGGGAATGGCGCGTCCCATCCGCGTGCTCTGCCTACACGGCTGGCGCACCAGCGGCCGCATCCTAGAGCGCCAGACCGCGGCCCTCCGTCAGGCCTTCGGTCCCAAGGCCGAGTTGGTGTACATCGATGCGCCGTGGGCCGCTTCGGGCCCCGCGCCGGAGCTGGTGCGCTCATTCTACGGCGAGGCTGGGCCGTTCCACCAGTGGTGGGACGCGCTCAAGCGCGAGGAAAGCGCAGAAGCATACCGTTACGAGGGCTTCGAGCACTCGCTCGACTACCTCACGGGTCAAGTCCAGGCGCTCGGACCCGTGGACGCTGTGCTGGGCTTCAGTCAGGGGGCTGCCGTGGCCACGCTATTGACAGCACATTACCTGTCGCTCTACGGCCACGTGCCCTGGAAGGCCTGTGTGCTGGTAGGGGGCTTCTACCCACGCACCCCCGAGACGCAGATGCTACTGGACCAGGCCAAAACGTCGGCGGACGGAGCCATCGATGTGCCGTCAGTGCACGTGATCGGGAGAGCGGACCCGTTGGCCCCCAAGTCGGAAAAACTGGTGCGCAGCTTCACGGCCAACAGGCGAATCCGGTTCGAGCACGACGAGGGACACAAGTTCCCGTCTCCGCTCAAGTACAAGCAGATGTACCACGATATCGCCCAGGAGGTGCTGGCCATGACGGGTCAGGCGTGGGCATGAAAGCCGTCTGGGTGATGATAGAGCTCTCGAGGTTTTGGTTCGGGTGTCATTGATCACCTTTGAGTGCATCTCGAGTAGTTGGTCTGTTATCTCTGCTTGTGTGATGTTGGTTGATGGGGAGGGGTCTATTTGGTTTGCTACTGACGACTTAGTAGAGGCGCTGGAGCTCACGCAGAGCGGCCAAACTCTTCTCCGCCGCGTGCAGGTCTGTTTGCAGTTGAGTGAGGCGCTGTGCGTCCTGAGCTTGCACGGTCTCGGGCACCTTGGAGGCGTAGTGAGGCCCCCGCTGGCGGCGGACGAGAGCTTCGACTGCGGAAGCACTCTTCGAAGCGCGTTTCTCTAATCGGGAGATCTCGCTGGCCACGCGCTGCGTCGTTTCGGCATCGTCCGGTACAGCTAGCATAACTGCACCAGTGCACACACGAACGACCAAGAGTTAGAATGCACCGCGTCGTATAGGGCAAACCGAAACAAACCTCGGCAGGAGTCTGAAACAGAGTGCGTGAGCACGTGTGGAGAGGGCGAAGGCGGTGATGATCCATCACCGGCGAGAGAGATGTCAATATCCACTCGGCCCTGAGTTTCGAGGTCACGCTGCGTGTCCTTCAGTTCGGAGTGCACGGTGGCATTGGAGCACACGATATGAACACGGGGGAGCTCGCTATGGTAGAACAAACCAAGATAACGACAATTAGCGCGGTCGAACCAAGCTCAAAAGTTGCAATGAGCGTACCTGTCACCCGCCGGGGCCGCGTTCGGTGCCAAAACCTTGACGGTGTGACGTAGCGAGCGGATTCCATGGATCACGTTGATGACGAGCTGCAATGGGGGGTTGACTACGGATCAGAAACTGCTGCACAATGGATAGAAGCAGAGAAAACAGTAACTTACCGCCATCCTCTCTTCGGCGTCGACATCGATCCAGGCGCTCATATGAGCCTCCTCCGGATACTCGGAGCACAAGATTGACGTCTCCACGTCCTGC
Source organism: Phytophthora ramorum (assembly GCF_020800215.1). NCBI lineage: Eukaryota > Oomycota > Peronosporomycetes > Peronosporales > Peronosporaceae > Phytophthora > Phytophthora ramorum. The sequence continues at coordinate 3,345,572 of NW_027150650.1, forward strand.
TCGCTTGGCGACGTATTGAGCGGGTCCGAGTCACGGATGCGCTGCCACAGCTCCTCTGTAACAAAGGGCGTGAAAGGGTGCAGCAGACGCATGGAGTAGTCTAGGCAGCGGTGCAGTGTGGCTTGGGCACTACGCTTTCGCGCAAACTGGTCTTGCTCAAAAGCGGCGGCATCCTCATGTTCGTTGGTCTGCAGACGGTTGCCGTATAACACTGGCTTACTGAACTCGATGTACACGTCACACAACTCCTGAACAAAGAATCTCTGGATGGCTGCGACGCTCGCTGCCAGTTGATTAGCGGCAATTCCATTGTTTACCTCGGTCACCACTGCAGCCTATAACAGCCAATACAACATGTTATCATACCCGTCTGTACAAAGCATTCTCACCTGCGCACTTACCAGACGACTCATAATCCAGCGATCGGCGAGGGTCATATCATCCCGCAAGAGCGAAAGATCTGCTGGGTTGTCCGCTGTAACCTTTGCATCTTTGGTAGTCTCCAGTAGCGGCAGAGCGTAGCGCACAGCATTCCACACCTTGTTGCAGAAATGGCGATAGGACACAACGCGCTGCACGTCCATATTGATCTGCCGGCCTTGCTGAAGGTATGAAGCCAGCGTGAAACGCAGTGCATCCGCCCCACACGTAGGGATGCCCTTCGGAAACTCCTTCTTCAGCTCCTTTTCAGCCTTTTTCAACTCGCGCGGTCCAACATTTCCACCCTAAGCATTGCATTCTGTCAGTCCAAATCCCCAAGACAACGTCGATTTGTTGCTAAGCGATGTTTACCTGCAAGTCCGTGAGTAGCTGTTCAAGGCTAATGCCATTGATTACATGCAGTGGGTCAACCACATTGCCAAGGCTCTTCGACATCTTGCGACCAGCCTTGTCACGCACCATAGGGTGCAGCAGCACCTTCTCAAACGGCACCCGCCCGGAAAACTACACAGGTGAAGCAGCAGCACGTTAGTACATTGTGTAGCACCGTAGCGCGCAAATACACAGGGAAAGTGTACCTCTTCGCAGAGCATGGCCATCCGCGCAACCCAAAAAAAGAGGATATCGGATCCTGTCTCCATTACATCCAGTGGGTAGCTAGAGCTCAGATCCTTCGCCACAGCGTCGTCGCAGCTCATATTGGGCCATCCCTAACAGTACACGTACAACAAGTTACTTTAGTATACAACACCAACGCGTGTGCCCGCGCTTTCAGCAGCAACTAACAAAAGCCGATAGAGGAAGCAAGCCTGAGCTGAACCATGTGTCAAGCACATCCACGTCCTGCTCAAGATCATCGTTCTGCAATTTGAATCCTAGTTCAGCCTCTGCCTTCTCCCGAGCTTCATCGAGAGATGCCGCAACAAACCACTGGTCACTAGCATCAGCTGTGCCAGCAGTTCCAGGTTTCAGGCGATACGCCGGAATGCGGTGGCCCCACCAAAGCTGGCGGCTAACGCACCAGTCCTGGATGTTGTCGAGGAAAAAGAACCATGTGTGTGCGTGTGACTTCGGCTCGATAGCCATCACTCCGTTGCGGACGTTGTCAGCTGCGCGGCGAGCCATGTCACCGCAGTTCACGTACCATTGCGGCATCAGCAGTGGCTCGATAACATCCCCTGAACGCGAGCAGATCGACAAAGCAGTCGGGTGGTCAAGCTGCAATATCACACAGCAAACGGCCACTCAATACGACTTCCGCGAAAAATCTATCCAGGATTGTAGCGTCATACCTTTTCCACATAAAGACTCATTTCCTGCAGCTCTTCGACAACAAGCTGGCGAGCGTCGAATCTGTCCATCCCCACAAACCGCTGGTCAATGTTGCCGCACAGCTTTCCGTACTTGTCGATCACTTCAACTTCCGGCAGTTTGTGACGACGGCCACACTCGAAATCCTTCGGGTCGTGTGCCGGCGTCACCTTCACGACACCTTTTCATTAAAAAGAACAGAAATAATCAGAAAACTTCTTTCATGACGTTTTTCAATGAAAATGCGTTTATACCTGTGCCAAGCTCCATATTCACCAGCACGGCATCCGTCACAATCGGAATCCGCTCGTGCGAGAACGGATGCACCACATGCTTCCCATGGAACTTCGTATACCTCGAGTCCTCAGGGTGCACCGCCACCGCGACATCACCAAAGATCGTTTCCGGCCGTGTCGTGTCCACGTCCAAAAACTCTTCCGAGTCCGCCACCTGATACCTGAATCTGTGCATGACGCCAAACTCCACCGCCCTGTTTCTCCCGGGCAGCATCTTCTTGGTGGCCTTCTCCAGCTGCTCGGAATCCACTTCAATGTCCGAAATGGCCGTCTGCAGCGTTGGACACCAGTTCACCATCCTGCGTCGTCTGTACACCAGTCCCTTTTCATGGAGCTTCACAAACGCGTCCGCCACGGCCTGCGACCGCTTGTCGTCAAGCGTAAAGTACGACTGGTCCTTCTTCACAATAGCTCCAAGGTGGTCGATCTGGCTCATGATCTTGCCTCCAAACTGCTCGTTCCAGTGCCACACCTCGTTCACGAACGCTTCCCGCCCCAGGTCGAAGCGGGACAGGCCACGCTCCTTGTGCAGCTTCCTCTCCACGACGCTCTGGGTCGCGATCCCTGCGTGGTCCAGACCTGGCAGCCAGCGCACGTCCAGACCGCGCATGCGGTGCCAGCGCGCGATGGCATCCTGGATGGTGATGGTGAGCGCGTGGCCCAGGTGCAGCGCGCCCGTGACATTGGGCGGCGGCAGGATCATACTGAACACTTTGGGGTTGCTCTCCAACTGTGGGCGCAGTGCTTGTTGCCAGTGTTGCTGCCATCCTTGTTCGACAACTGTCGGATCGTACGAAGCCGCTAGTGGCGCATTCTTCACGCGCGCGCGCAGCTCCTCAGACAGCGGAACGGACGCGGAATTGCGTACAGATAGACGTGCCGAAGAGTGGAGGTTCGAGTGAGGCGCCAGGCAGCGAGAGCGACACGCGGCGTGGCGCACCACACGCGCGCATAGAGAGCCATGGAGGCTTCCGCGCCGAGCAAGCATCCTTGACACACCCGAATGCTGTGGCTACACCTACTGCCTTTTTCTTTTTACCAATCAGCAGTTGGAACCGAAATAATGTGCACCACATCATATTGTTGGCGACATGGTTACATGCATAATAGTTTTGTCCAATAAACGGATTCGGACCGTCTGGATGTCGGCAGATGTCAAGCTTAACTAACGTCGACGACCCTGGACGTCGACAGCACTACCCGGAAGTGCGCTTTTGGCTCGGGCTTGTGGTAAAAAGAAGTCCGTGCTGTGTAGTGCGCTATGAATAACGTGGCTACCCTCCACCCTAACTGAAGCGCCTATGCGGTCCGTGGTGCGTTCAAATAAGGTTTGATCAACGCGATGCAGAAGTCGAAAGCATAAACCTCTTAAAATTGATATACTACCTCTTAAAACCGATGGTCAAGCCACTTCAACCAGCGATCGTCACGGCACCGTGACGTTCGACCCTGCCCTGAAGCACGTGAGCCTCGTCAGGAATGAGCAGTCGATGCGTAGGTGCTGGAAACCGGGCACCCAGTAGTGGCCTTTGATTGCGAGGCTGTATTGTTGATTTGTTTAGTCGGGCGGGCGTACTCCGTCTTGCGTTTAATTTTTCGTGCCGCTACGCTCTGCAAGCGAGTGACGAATCACGCGTGTCTTGAGAGCCTATCCAGCACGTCTTGGTATCGTCAGTGGGGGCTACAGTAGTTTACAACGCACCGATTTCCCTCGCTTGAGGACCTCGAGTCGAGGTACAGTATTGTCGCCAGGGCATATGCTGGTACGTGAACACGCATCGTGGCAAGCGCTACGCGAGGATGTTGTTCGAAAGCTCTGACTGGGGGAGGTCTTTGATTTTGTGCTCGTCGCAGTTGGACCTCGAGTGGAAACACAAACTCAGCTGGCACTGTCCTGTGCTTGGCTTGCAGAGCTGGACTGGATTTCCTGTGTTTGATTGCTGTTGGGGCTGCTTCGCTCGTGGCAATTATTGGCGAAGGTGATGCTGCGATTGCGGAGTTGCTTATTGGTTTCCCTGAGCAAGCACGCCGAGATCAGTGCGGGATCGTGTCGCTCTCGATACATGATAGTAACCCACGTTGTGGTCCACAATCAACATCTTGCGGAGAGGCTGACCTCCGGCTTCCATCGCGACCAGCAGTGAACTGACACGACACACGACCAGACTGCGGTACAGGTAGTTGTCGGCACAACAAACCTCGATCTGTACATTATCCACGCATCTTCAAAGTCAAGTTCAACATCTCGCGTGGCAAGCAAGTTGATAAGAAAGACTCCCAGATGTAGTGCATGTATTCCTTGTACAATGTGGTGGTGCATCCATACATTAAGTGGGTACCACGACACCAGTATCACCCACGTCTGCAGCATTGTTAGTCGAGGTGACCTTCATCGAAACCGGATGGCGATTACATGAGACCATGGTCGGTCCGCAGACAAGGCCATCAATACCAATCAGACGTGGCATTTGCTGTGAGGTGGTCTCGATTGACTAAATCGCTGCGCGTTATCTAACGCCGTCGATGGACTTTGGACCTGCTCGCTATCGGGGTTGGTGAGCGTCAAGCTTTGAGCCCTGCACCGGCAAATCTCGTTCTGCTCCCGACATTTGTTTGCCTACCGACCTTCTGCATTTCAGTTTCTGATAAATAAGGCTGTAAAAGATCGCAATGATGTTTTTCAAGACCGGCATATGAAATTTAAGCCCGGTACTGTAGCTTCAACATTAACGCGAGCCGCCTAAAGATGTTTGAAAAGGCAATCGCCGAGAATGGCTCATATTTTGAATTGTGTAGTTAGTTCTCAGCGCCAAACTGGCGAGGCAGTGTTTACAGTGCACCCATGTCCAATGCGGCTCGGTATGCACTATCGCATTACACGATGCACACCGCTTACATGGTATTAATAGGCTCATTGCGATCTCCCATTTGGCTGACTTCACTGATTGATGGTCTCGGTGGGCTTTTGCGTGTCCTTGAGCTATTAACTATAGTTGCACTACAGTGCACCCGATGGAAAGTTGGCCGCGTGCGCTGCCGCTGCCCTCGACTGCTCTTTTGCAGACCGAAGCTCGTTGTTGTGCAGCTTTTGCGTTTGTAGTCGTACAAGTCGCTGCTCACAAAAGACATTTGGAGCATATCCATCGCTTCTGACACTCCTCGGCATCAACAGAAGCGTTAAATCATATAAAACGTTGAAAATTAGGCAAAATCCTAGAAATTGCTAACAGAGTTCAACATCTCAGTAGTACTACGAAATAGCTTGCTACCCAGCGGGAGCCACCATCAAGCACTGTAAAGAAGTGGTAGCTTACCATAATAGGGAACCAAACTCACACTTCGTACATGTGCTGTGTCGATCGACGCCAGACATTGAATCACAGCAAATTGCACGAGCTGCCTGATCACCCAAGGTTATGATTATGAAGGTCTCTGGAAAGCAAGATCTGTGCCTGCACGTCCATCATCTGGGAAACCAGATGCCGTTGAGCGCGACGCACTTTCATCGACAACGTCCCGGCCGTGATGAAGCCGCTCGGCCAATCAGAGCCTATGACGGCAGTGAGGTGGCTCGACTTGCTAAATCACAGCACTGGCGCAGGCCTCGTCGACGAGCACGGCACCGCCGATTTGCACCAGTGTCCACGCTGCGGGGTCCGATACATTTAAGCCGGACAAATGGTCATGCGTTGTACAGGCAAATCTCGTTGGGCAGTCTGGAGCAGCCAGCGCCTACTTCACTGTACAGTTTGGGCGACATTCGCTGCTTAGAATTTCACGAAAGACTGCGAGTAACGAGCGCCAATCCAGCTGAAGATGCACAAATGAACCGAGTGCAGCATGTGAAATATTCGGGAATTTGCGGAACTCAGTGTAAGTGTTCATAGTGTGTCGCTATTGAAGCCACTACGCTGCTGCATCAATGTAGTGCAAACGAAGAAAGGAAGACGCAGCAATGACACTCGAGTCAATCTGACCACGTGTCAGACGAGGTGAGGTCCATCCAAGATGTAGACTTCCGTCCACCGGAATAAGCATTCCAAAGCGGGCAATGAAGCCAATGATGCGTCACGCACAAACTCGTGTAACGCGGGAAACACCAGCTTTCGTCTGCAGTTGGGTTGTGAGAGGGCTCTGATAAACTGCCTCACGAAAGGGGATTGTCGTGATATTTCAGGTAAATGAACCAACGGAAAATAATAACGCAAAAAGAGACGTTTGTTCGTTATGTAATACTGTAGCGGGAAACACATGCGGAGCCGCAGGAGTTGAAAACTGCGATAGGAATTGCAGGTCAGCCCAATCAACGGCAGGTACCATCTCGCGCTGTACTAGTCGAGTCGCAGTGCCCAGATCATGCAGCGCCCGAACCGCACCGACCCATCACATCGCTCACCAAAAAGAACCCTAGCTTGTTGAACTCATTCTTCATTTTGCAGCATCTAGCGCATATCACTCTTTTGCTCACTTGTTAAGAGTCACGAGATGGCTTGGGTGAAAGCGCTTTTCGCCAGTTTGGCCTTGATCGCCGCTACACCTGGCTCGAACGCTGTCGTCGTCACCAAATACGGCACGCGGGTGCCAACAAAGACTGCGCCTACGATAATTCGGGGGTCCGGGTCGGCAGGACTGTCGGGTTCTGCGTCGCTGGAATCTGATGAGGATATTTCTGTGCTTGTGGAAGCACTGTCGGCCTCTGCTTCGGAGTCGGGCTCCGCGTCATTCGCTGACGCCTTCAGATTATTGTCGGCCTCTGGGTCGGGCTCGTGGGGCTCGTCGCGGTCTTCGGGATCGTCCGAGATAGCACGAGCCCCGGTGGTGTCGTCGGTGGACGAGGTTTCTGTTACGGTCTCTTCGGGTTCATCGTCAAATTATGCTGCTACAGTCACGGATGGGTCTGGTGCTTCGTACAACATTGCCACTGCTCTCACAGCCAAGAGCTCCGTCGTGCCGGTGTACCGCAACTGGGTCGGCCCGCGCACGGTCCAGGGAGACAGTGCGTGCTACCGCGAAGCCCACTTCATGGACGTGTGCCCGAGCGGGTACGACCGCAACGAGGCAACTAACACTTGTTGGACGGAGTGTCCGATCGAGTTCCCGGTTGAATGTGGCATGGAATGCATCCGCCAGAACGACGACTGCGGTCGCGAGATCTTCTACAAGGTCAGCTCCGTCTTCAACGTCGGAATCAACGGCGTCATGGACAACTGGTTCGGCAAGTTCTCGGAGATGGCCAAAGGGATCCGAATTGCCGTCATGTGCTCTTGCATGATGGTCGGTGAGATCCGAGCCATTCTTCGTTACGTCCGCACGATCAAAACTGCGGACCCGCAAGCCTCGCAAGACAAGATCCTGGCGTTGCTGTACCAGTCGAACGCTGTTGTAGTTGAGCTGCCCATTACTATCAAACTGTGTTTGGGTGGAAAGGCAGGACCCATGTGGTGGCTGGCCGACCGAATCATGGCGTCTACCCAGTTCATCCTGTCCCAGATCCTGGCCCATGACGACGAGCTCGTTACTAGCTGGAGTTCATTCACGGCTTTCATCAAGGGAGCTAACTTCACGGCCCCTCCCGCGATGATCACCAAGGGAGAGATCGGATACCTCAAAGATGCGCTGAAATCCAACTCGACGTGCGGCCACGACTTGCAGGGACTGGTCGAACGCACGTGGGCTACGGTTGAGGCCCTCAGGGAGCAGAACCCTGCTATCACGGAGGACGAGCTGCGAGTGAAGATCCAGGACACGGATCTCGTGAAGACGGATATCGCCATGGTGACCAGTAACTGCATGGAGTTGATGATCTCCCAGTCCGACGAGGATACCGCCTACACGACGCGTGACAAGCTCCGCAAGACGTTCGGTGTCATCATTAACGACCTCATCACAACCGGCAAGAGCGACAACGGCACGTCCTACAAGGCCAAGGAGTACGCGTACAAGGTGGTGAACCAGGGTCTCAACATGTGGGTCGTCACGGGCTTCGATATGAGTGGTGTCTCGAGTTTCATCTCCGAGTACTTCCAGTCCATTTGCGGTCCCACGCAGTTCATGGGCGAGATCGACGACGGCACAGACCCCGACACTCTCGGCCTGAACACCATCCAGAAGGCCTTTCAGAACAGTACCATGCTGTGGACGAAAAAAGGAGACGGCCAAGTCATCATCAACTTCACCAGCTACGATACCAAGAATGTCACAGTGAATATCTTTTCTGGAGGAGACAAAGTCGACGAAGTGGACGTCGCTGCAGGCGGCAAAGCCCAGTGGAAGTCCAACGTCACAGCGATGGGTGGCCGGACTTTGTATCTGGATCGCTGGCGTCCGGGTTTCCTGGGTCTTCCGGGCACCGGGGGTGGGTCCTTGATGCTGTGGGTGCCTCACGCAGCTCAAGGTGGACATTTGGATCTGAATGCGAGACTGAATGTGAGTTAGATGTTGTGAGAGGTGCTCTCGCATATTAGAGATAGTGAAAGTTAGTTAGAGTGGAAGTGTAAATTATGAGCAGTTTGAGCTGCAAAATAAACTGAATGAATCATCAACTCACCAAAGCAGAGCATCGACTTAAAGTGCTTCGAACCAGCAAGTCGGTCCATTATGCACCATATCAACAATATTGGCTACACGATAACGCTACATCGAAAAGGCCGCAAACTTCGCTGTTGAAGTGGCTTGGTAGCGCTGTTTTGAGCGGTAGGTACCTCGGTATCCGTTCAATTTTCGACATCTTGTCAAAAACTTGGTTGCTGTGTCGAAAGTGGTGGGGCATCAGACCTCTGCTCTACGCCAGGCCTTCAGTCTTAAGGCCGAGTTGGTGCCCATCGACGCGCAACTGGAGTGCTCGTTCTACGGCAACGCTGGGCCGTTCTCCCAGCGATGGGAATGTAGAGGCCTAAAACTAAATTTAAAGCACGCGGAGGAAAAAATGGTTGACGACTCGACACCTGTGGTGAATGAGAAGACTGAAGTGCTGGTGGTGCGTCTTCAGACTTTGTACCGAGCGCGTCGTGCACGTCGACAGGCGGTGGAGCTGGCCAACGGTTCCTACCTGAAATGTTGGGATGCTGTGAGTGGTTTGGCCTACTACTGCAACTTGCGTACGGGTCTGTCGTCCTGGAAGAAGCCGCTGCTTCTAGCAGCTCGAGATCCCGTGGAAGCGCTAGCTCCAACTATTTCCACACTTGATGAGGACGTCAACACACTGGAGAGCAAACCCGAAGGCGAAGCTGGGATAAATCCGCAGCTGAGTTTGAAGGACCGCCACCAGCAGCGCGAAGAGAGCTTGGCGTTTAAAAAGAAGTGCGAGGGAGAAAAGCGTGAGCTGATGCTTCGACATCGCCGGAAGATTGCACGTGCCATGCGTCGCTTTGACAAGGACTCGCTGGACGAGAAGAGTCGAACTCGGCAGGAAAGGCAAACCAAGCTGAAACAGGACAACCAACAACTTCTGCAGGACCTCTACGACGGCAAGAAGGTGCGTTGGTGCTTTGAGTTTTGGTTGAAACCATTGTCGTGATTTTGATTCCACACTTTGCTGCTAGAAAGAGAACGTGGAGACCATCCGGGAGGCAGCGATGCGAGGCAACCTGGACCGGATCGAAAAGCTGCTAGATCTGGGCTTCAGTGTTGACGCAGAAAGCGTAAGTGCTGCTCTTGCAGGCAAAACCCTCCTTCTTGTACACTCTCTCGACGTGAGTAGGCGTTAACTGATTTTGCTTCATCTCTCAAGGCGATGGGATTGACTCCTCTGCTAGCAGCGTGTCAGAGCGGGCACCTGGAGGTTGTTCGACGATTGTTGTCAAGCGGGGCGAACGTTAACCACGCGCACGTCAAAACCGGTCGAACAGCGCTTATGGAGGCTGCCAGTCGCGCAAAGCCGCCTGTGCTGAAAGAACTTCTTCGCTATGGTAAGAAACATCTTGCTCACAATTCCCGCCAGCTCACCTCATTTCTTCGGTAGGTGCTCGAATTCACGTCGAGGACGCGCAGGGTGAGACTGTCTTCGACTGTCTGAAAGATGCGGCAAATCGAGAAATTGTGGAGCGTGCGTGTCAAATCTGGTCAAGTGAGAACGCAGCTCTGTTTCCGATAGAGTTTCGACAGGTCTCCCTCGTGTACGCTCTCATCAGCAAGTGGCAGCGAGGAACGTACGAAGCCGAAAGAGTTGCTGTGCGCAGGGACCTCGCCCAGTTGAAGCAGGTGCTGCAACGGAAATGTGTCGAGGCGAAAGTTCGCTACGACCAGGATGTTCGTGGAAGTAGTTTCGAGCCTACGCTCATGCGAAGACTTTCGGCGATGGAAGCAGCAGATTCTCGATACGACGATGAGCGTCGAGCGTTGCTATTAGAAATCCAGGATGCTGTCGACAAGCTTCGCGACAGCGAACAATCCCGTTTTATCCCTGAAGCAGCCATTCTCACTATCCTGTCTTTCTCTGGGCGACATTGGTTTGATGCAGACCCTCTGCGGCCCCGAATTGCAAAGAAGAAAAAGGCGACCAACACGAAGGTGGTCCGTACCGAGTCGAAAGCCCAAATGAAGTCAGGAATCGCTCCAACAAAACTTCGACCGCCACCAGATCAACTGCCAGGAGACCTCGAAGACGAATGCAGTTCCTTCCAACAAACTTTGAAGGTATCACGTGGTCGAAAAGATTAGTTCACCGGAGCAATTCTAACGATACTGACGTTGTTCGCCTCAGGAACTCTGCGATCAACTGCAGACAACAGCAGAAAACGAGCATTTTGACTCGGCTAACGGCGTCTCGAGAGATGCGAGCGCCACAAGTCTCGCTACACTCGACGTCTTTGTTGAGCAAGCAGAGAGCTTGCCATATCGCGACCCACGAATTGGCGACATGGTACGTTGTGAGCAACCGAACAACCTGCAGATGGAATAGTCTGACATCGCCCCTTGCACCTTGCAGATCGATCCTTATGTGCGCGTTTTCTTGAGGCCAACCTCCGTGCTCGAAGCCGCCGAAGTGTTCAAGTCAGACCTGCGAATCTCGGATCGCAATCCTGTGTGGGAGTTTCGATGCCAACTGACGGCAGTACCATCCGTGCAGAGAGAACTTGGCATCCAAGTAGTAGACACCAAGCGAGAAGACGTAGCAGGTGAAGCCACCATCCCGTTGCGCTCACTCCTAGATCAAAAGGACCACAACGAGTGGCATGTGATGCCTCCAACACTGCGACAGCAAATTCTGGAGAAGAAGCCACGCGAGCAACCGGCGCGAATTCGTGTCTGCGTACGACTGATACACACAAAGGTAGGTGAGCCACCCCCCACTGTATATTATCGCTACGACTCTACACACGAACGACCTTCTCACCACTCGTTTCGTTGGCCATCCGCAGTCCATCGTGCTCACTCGTGAACTTCAGCAGCTCCTGAAAACTCGCGAGCTTCTCGTCAAAAGGCGACGCGGCGTCATTCAACACGCGCTCAACTCTCGGCTTCAACAGCTGCCGTAACCACCTCATCCTCGTTCGAAACCGTGTCCTCCTTGGAATCAAACCTCAAGTGTTTTCCACGACTGCCGCGTTTTCCACGGCTGCGATGTTTGCCTTTCTTGCCTGGTGTCTCTCTGTTGCTGTACTTGGCACTAGCCCAGTCCGGCAGTTTGGGTAGTTGCACGTCCTCGTTCACCCCCAGTCGCTTGTACAGTTCCTCGACGTACATGTGCTTAATGAGTCCAGGGGGTCTCGCCAACTTGAAAGCTTCCAGGGCCTCAGTGACCGTGCAGCCCATCCTCTTCACCATATAGTCGACAATGAGGTATCCCGTCCTGTTAAGTCCATGTGTGCAATGTACGGCAACGACTCCTTCGGACTCTTTCTCCAGAAAATCATCCACAATCTTAGTGAATTTGGCCACATCCCTGGCTTCTGGGGGCCCCGAGAAACCCTCAATTTTGAGTTTCACATACTCGACTCCCGAGTCCTTAAACTCATTTTCTCCATCATAATACTTGAAAGTATTAGTCAGGTCGATGATCATCATGACGTTGAGTTCCTGGTCCTTCTGGGTCGTCAAGAAGTCTTTTGGCGACCAAATTTCGTCATTTTTGGTCTTGAATTGGGGCAGATACGTGTCGTCCAGCGGCACCCGGAGCGGAAGAAACCTGGAAGTACCTACAATTGTCCCCATTTTGGCCACATCAGCCCAATTATCGGGGATGCGGTTCTTTTTGGGCATCTCGCGGCCTCTACTGCGGCTTCTGCGCCGATTTCGGTGGGAATTCCGCGGCTCGGAGCGGCGCGGGGAGCGTCGATGCGGCGGTGAGCGACTGCGACGACGGTGGCGATGACGGGGCGGCGACGCACTGCGACTGCGGCCTCGAGGCATCAAGAGGAGGTCCGGGAGACTTTTATTGGACAGATTGCGGCTTCTATTTACGGGGATGTGGAGAATTAGATATGGGAGATGGCTACATGTCGTGGTGCGGTGTTGCTGTGTGAGCGGCGTCGAAGTTGCGATCGACTTGACGCATTTGTTCGGCGGTGAGGAGGAGCTGGGAGATGTCGAGGTTAACGTCGGAGGACTGCAGGTTTTGCAGTCGTTTGAGACCCGCAGTGAAGCCATGTCCGAGCAGGAAGCGGCGTTGGGAGCGAACGAGTGCACAGTTGACATAGTGTAGGAAGCTGAAGCGCTTGGGGTCGGCGAGCAATGCGTCCCAGATGCGAAGCGTGTCTGGCATGGAGAGCTCGCGGGCTAATAGGGCCATGTACCAGCGGAAACTGTACAGGTCTGGGGTCAAGCCCACCGAATTCTAGGACGACACAAGTTTAGATGGCACAATTCCTCAATACAAGCCTGCTGCGACTGCCGTACCAAGTGCTGCCACAGAGCGGGGTCGTGTTGCCGTAGCAGTTGTGCGAATCGAGACATTTGTAGATCCGCGCCGTTGAGAAGGTCTTTCGGAGACCCACCGTAGAGAACTTTCAGCGACGCCATCACGGACGCGAAGCAGTGAAACGCGTCGGCCTCCACTTCCGACGCCCTGTTAGCTGCTAAATCTGTGCTGCAGACGTAAATGATTGGGGCGAGGATCTCGTTCATGCCTTGGACGTACCCGACGTCTGGATGCAGCTTGGCAAAGACAAACAGGATGTACAGCATCTGCTGCATCGCGATGCTTCCGCTCCAAAAGAACGCAAGCTCACTGCGGGTGCGAAACACGTCCTGTTATCGGACGCACGGTAAGGCATTGCATCTAACGACCATGTTACCGAGGAGGACCTCACCTTTTCGATCTCTTTCATGAGGAAAACGTCACTATGGTGTTCGGACTCCGTTCGAATGGCACCGTCACCGCGACGAGAGGAAGTTCCGCCCACCAAGTTGCGCTTCCACCTGTCGTAATCGGATCGACGGTTCTTGAGCTGCTCGGGCCATTCGTGTGGGTCGCCCTTCACTACACCAAGCAGGACGCGCCAGGCCAGCACTCGAATGTGATCCGACGAGATAGTCGAGTTTGCGCTCAATTGATCATCTGAAAGAGCGATGTCTGCCTCCGAAATGCCCTTGAACATCAACGCTCGGAGCTCGTCCAGGTCGATCGTGGCAGGTATAGTCTGTGTCAACAGCATTTGCTGAAGGCGCTCCAAGCGGTCCATCGTGGCAGCTAATGTGCAGAGAAAGTTAAAGGATGCCGCGGTGATCACTAGCCCATAATAGCCCTCGCAGTACGAATAGACCGTTCACAGTTTGGCCGACAATTTGCTTTTCGGTGAGCAGCTCTAAGATGGCTACGCGGCATTTGATTCGCCATGCAAGTTGAAGTGGGCCAAGATGTAGCAGCAACAGACCAAGATGCAGCAGCAACAGACAGCAGCAACAGACAGACCTCGACTCGAGTGCAACCCGGTCAAATCCAATTCCCTTCCTGCATGTAAAGCCTCGCCGCCGCAGTACTGTGATGGCCGCACACCATCGTGATGGCATCGTGGACCACGGCCAACGTCCGCCCTCCATCACCCTATACCCTCGGCCCATGTTCAACCTTCTGCGACATGTGGCTATGTCCACCACACCACAGAGAATCACGCACAATGAAGGGGGGGGAACACAATCAAAAGGCACCTCTGGCAGCTCAAGCTACAGCTATGGCGCAACCTGGAGGCAGCTCGCACCCCCCGCCCGTCCCCACGTCCGCCGCGCAGGAGGTCCCTGGTGTGAACCCGGAGTTGCTGCGCAGTATGATGGACTGTGTGGACACGTCACTCTTCTCGCCTTCGCAGCTGGCCAACTGGACGCAGATGAAGACGCGGCTCGCGGCGGCCGCCGAGCAGAACGCGCCCGTATCACTCACGGGCGGAGACCTGGCCATGGTCAAGACAGAGCTGGCGCGCACGTCCAACCTGAGCGAGCGCCAGCCACTGCACCGCGAGGCCAGCATCCAGGACGTACTGGCCTGTCTGCTGGACCAGCCGCCGCCGTCCGCGCGCGCCATGAGTTCTGGGAGCAGCTTCCTCGTCAACTCAGAGAACGCCAAGCCGTCGCTCAAGAAGCTGCTGAGCTCCAACGACTTCAGTATGACGGAGAAGAAGGAGAGTCTGCGCCATCTACTGAGCTTCATCGACAACTCGTTCGCGAGCAACACGCCCGAGCCTTTGACGCAGGTGTACAAGGACTGCGAGGCCGGTACGTTGCAGCGGCTCTCGAGTCTGCAGCTCATGCGCAGCTTCATGACGCCCAGTCCACAAACGGGCGCGAACACCGCGGCAGCTGGTGCACAAGGCGGCATGGGCACACGCACCACGAGCTTTGAGATCATCCAGGCCATGCTCAACGCCACGTCCAACCAGGCCATCCAGAAACCCATGACGAGTCAGGACAGTTTCCGCTTCCAGCACTTGGCCAGGACGCTCGAGTCTATTGAGACGGACGTGTCGGCGATTGATAACGAGGATTACGGAGGCGACGACGTCGTGCAAGTGGATAATCTGGATAATCTGCTGGATTATCACGGATCTAACGGTAGTTCGGCTGGTAACACAGTGACGACCAGTGCGCCGAATTCAGCCAATGGAGCGCCGGCGTCGCAGCCTCCTACGGCGGGCTTTGTGGACACGCAGACGCTGATGAACCCGTCGCGATCGATTTACACGGAGATGAACCCAGGACCTGGCAGCATTCCGGGCTTTACGACTTTCGGACAGGCCATGGACAGCCAGCAGCACAATGGATACGGCCAGGCAGGGCCTGGGTCGCTGCCTACGATGAACATGATGAACCAGCAGAACGTGTCGTACCAGCAACAGCAACAACAGATCTTGCAGCAGCAATTGCAGCGGCAGGAGCAGCAACACAAGCAGCAGCAGCAGTACAACCAGCTTTATCAGAACGCGCTGCTTCAGCAGCAACAACAGAACGGGCTCATGATGTCTGCGCCTGGATACGTGGGCGCAAGCCAGCCGATGCCGCAGTTCCCGAGTATGCTCATGCAGCCTGGGGCCGCCTTGCTCCCGCAGAAGCAGCAGCAGATGCGAGGTGGCCATCCACAGCAACAAATGCGGATATCGACACAGAATGGCAAGCCTATCAAGACGGATGCTAATGGGGTACAGCTGTGCTCGGCGCTGGGCTGCAACCACGCAGCGCGGGTGAAAGGCATGTGCAAGCTTCACGGTGGCGGCCGCCGGTGCAAGGTCGAAGGTTGCATGAAGAGCGCTCAGACTGGCCACTTGTGCATCGCCCACGGTGGCGGCAAGCCCTGCAATGTCGAGGGCTGCCCCAAGACTGCGCAGTCACGAGGCTTGTGCAAGCAGCACGGTGGAGGCGTGCGGTGCAAATTCGAGGGGTGCACCAAGAGTTGCCAGTCGGGCGGGTTCTGCCGTGGCCACGGCGGCGGCAAGCGTTGTGAATACCCGGGCTGTGCCAAGTGGGCACAGAAGAACGGCCACTGTGCCAAACACGCACAGGAGATCGCCGCGCAGCAACTACAGCAGCAGCAGGCCTTGCAGGCGCAGATGCAGCAGCAGCTTGTGCACCCTTGATCCCGAGGAGTGTTCTATGAATGCAGCAACGCTGCCAACTGCCAGATCGTGCTTTTTTCATCCACTTTGAGATGATTCTGTCGGCCGTACGACACGAACAGCAGAGGAAGGAGCTGTACGGCCGAGTTTGAGGCCGCGGCACGAGCACGTAGTAGGTAGGTGGAAAGCAGCGATGCTGCTCAAATAATAAAGCAGCAGCTCTTCAACGTCGTATATGGCTACATTATCATGTCTCCCAAGATGGCTACATAATCAATTCTCGCAGGTTTCGCTTCAGCCAGTAGTCCCTGTCCAGCCATAGCCTAATCCGCCTCGCCATCACCTTCGTCCACCATGCAGAGCGGGCGCCCTCGCGGCGAGCGGCGCAACCCGCTGGTGAAGCAGCTCGTGCTGGAGAACGCGCGTCCGGCCAAGATCAGCCACCTGAACTTCGGGTTGCTCTCGGACGTGGACATGATGCAGATGTCGGAGCTGCGCGTGCACTGCAAAGACCTGTTCAAGCTGCAGACGCGCGAGCCGGCGGCCGACGGCGTGTTGGACAAGCGCCTGGGCGTGAGCAACAAGAAGGACACGTGCGCCACGTGTCACCTCAAGCTCTCGGACTGCGTGGGCCACTTTGGCTACATTCAGCTGGAGCTGCCGGTGTTCCACATCGGCTACTTCAAGGCCGTGACGGAGATCCTGCAGAACATTTGCAAGAGCTGCAGTCGCGTGCTGCTGCCACCGACCGAGAGGGAGGTTTTCCTGCGGCGGATGAGAGACCCCAAGGCCGATGTACTGAGACTTGTGGGCCTCCGGAAGAAGATCTCGACGCTCTGCAAGAAGACGGTCAAGTGTCCGTACTGTGACGCTATCAACGGCACCGTGAGGAAGGTCACGAGCACCACGCTCAAGCTGGTGCACGAGAAGTACCGCGCCAAGGCTACGCACGACCTGCGCAACGTGTTCGTGGCTCAGTTTGCAGAGGCACAGGCTAATAACCCCGAGATTGGAGCCCATTTGCCCAAGGCGCAGGACGATCTGAGCCCGTTGGTGGTGCAGCAGCTTTTCAAGGAGATCCCGGACCAGGACTGCGAGTTGTTGTGGGTGGACGCGGACAGCGGACGCCCCGAGAAGCTGCTGTTGAACGCCGTGTTGGTGCCGCCCGTGTGCATTCGCCCGTCCGTGGCCATGGACGGAGGCACGGGCAGCAACGAGGACGACATCACCGTCAAGCTCCAGGAGATCGTGCAGGTGAACTTTGCGCTGCGAGCGGCGCTGCAGAAGGGCGCGTCGCTCAAGATGGTCATGGAGGACTGGGACTTTTTGCAGATTCAGGTGGCGCAGCTCATGAACGGTGACACGCCGGGGCTCGTCAAGCCGCCTGGAACCCAGAGCGGCATCCGCGGTCTGTGCCAGCGTCTCAAGGGCAAGCAGGGTCGTTTCCGTGGCAACTTGTCCGGAAAGCGCGTGGACTTCTCGGGTCGAACGGTTATTTCGCCCGACCCGAACTTACGCATTGATCAGGTGGGTGTGCCCGAGCATGTGGCCAAGACGATGACGTACCCGGAGAGGGTGACGCGCTACAACATTGAGAAGCTGCGCAAGTGCGTCGTGAACGGCCCGAACGTGCACCCTGGCGCGAATATCATCCGCATTGAAGGCCAGAAGTTCACGAAGAACCTACTGTACGGTGACCGCGCGAGCCTGGCCGACGAGCTGAAGATCGGTGATGTTGTGGAGCGCCACATGGAAGATGGCGATATCGTCCTGTTCAACCGTCAGCCTTCGCTTCACAAGATGTCCATTATGTCTCACCGCGTCAAGGTGATGCCGTGGCGCACGTTCCGTTTCAACGAGTGTGTGTGCTCACCGTACAATGCCGATTTCGATGGCGACGAAATGAACATGCATCTGCCGCAGACGGAGGAAGCACGTACTGAGGCCATCATGTTGATGGGCGTGGAGCAGAACCTGATCACGCCGCGTAACGGCGAGCCGCTGGTCGCAGCCACTCAGGATTTCCTTACGGCGTCTTACCTGTTGACGCAGAAGAACATTTTCTTCAACCGCGAACAGTTCTGCCAGGTGATCTCCATCATGAGCGACGCAAACGAACACATTGAGCTGCCCCCGCCTGCGATCGTGCTCCCGGTGCGTCTCTGGACGGGTAAGCAGGTGATCAGTCTTTTGGTCAAGCCGAACTCGCAGACGAAGGTTCTGGTGAACTTGGAGCTCAAGGAGCGCAACTACACGAACGACAAATACATGTGCTGGAAGGACGGCTACGTCTGCTTCCGCAACAGCGAGCTCCTTTGCGGTAACCTGGGCAAGAAGACGCTGGGTGACGGCAGTAAGCAGGGTCTGTTCTACGTTTTGATCCGTGACCATGGCTCTCATGAGGCCGCCCGTTGCATGAACCGCTTGGCAAAGCTCTGCGCGCGCTGGTTAGGCAACTTCAAGGGATTCTCGATCGGCATTGACGATGTGACTCCGTCGGAGGAGCTGGCTAAGGAGAAGGAGAAGCTGTTGCAGGCAGGTTACGACGCTGCCAACAACTCAATCGAGGAATACCGTCGTGGCAAGCTGTCACTCAAGGCCGGTTGTAATGCCATCCAGTCACTCGAGAGTGAACTCAACGGTCTGCTCGGTAAGCTGCGTGAGACTGCTGGTGCCGAATGTATGCGCACGCTGCCGTTCCACAACAACCCGCGTATCATGGCTGAATGTGGCTCGAAGGGTAGTGCGCTTAATATTTCTCAGATGATGGCGTGTGTGGGTCAGCAGTCGGTGGGCGGCAAGCGTGTCCCCGAGGGCTTTGTGAACCGCACGTTGCCCCACTTCCTGCCGCACGCTCTGCACGCCTCTGCCAAGGGTTTCGTGGCCAACTCGTTCTACAGCGGTCTGACGGCGACGGAGTTCTTCTTTCACACAATGGGCGGGCGTGAAGGTCTGGTCGATACGGCTGTGAAAACTGCCGAAACAGGCTACATGGCTCGCCGTCTCATGAAGGCCCTGGAGGACCTGTCGTGCCAGTACGACCAAACTGTGCGTAACTCTGAAGGTTCTGTGGTGCAGTTCACTTACGGTGATGATGGACTGAACCCGGCGTATATGGAAGGAGATGACCGACCGGTTGATTTCCACCGCCTACTGGAACACATTCGCAACACGTTGCCTGACCGCGAGTCCCCGGCACTGCTTCCGTTCGAGCTGCGTCGCCTGGGTAAGCAGGTTGTGCAGCGCCCGCAATTCCAGGCCATTCTGCCGACCGGACGCAAGTTCTTGATTGAAATCGAAAAGTTTTTGGGCTCTGTTGCGAGTGAGATTGCGGCGAACCGTACGGGCTGTGGTCTCGACTCCTTGGACAAGGAGGTGAAGACGTACGCTTCGAAGCTCGAGAAAGCCTTCGATGACGATGAGGCTGCTAGTGTGCTCAAACCCAAATCTGAAGCTGGAGGCACGAAGGAGAAGAAGATCCAAACTGCAACCAAGCTCGAAAAACTTGCCAAGCCTCATGGTCGTCGCCGTCTTGTGAAGCCTGAGGCTGAGTCCGACGATGACACGGAGGAATCTGATGAGGAAATGAGCCTGGATCTGACCACTTACAAGAGCAAGGGGCTGGACAAGGTGGGTCTGCCGGAATGGGAGCGCACTCGCTTTAAAACGAAAAAGGCTCGCACTGAGTGGATCAAGCGCGCTGCCAAGGACGGAACTGCGGAGAAGGAAGAGGCGGCGTGGCTTCTGTCGCACAACGTGTGTCGTATCACGACGAAGCAGGTGGAGAAGCTTCTGGAGATTTCGTTGTACAAGTACAACCGTGCCGGCATGGAGCCCGGCGAGGCTGTGGGTGCTGCTGGCGCGCATTCCATCTCAGAGCCTGGTACGCAGATGACGCTGAAGACGTTCCACTTCGCCGGTGTTGCCAGTATGAACGTGACGCTCGGTGTACCGCGTCTCAAAGAAATTATCAATGCGTCGAAGGTCATTAGTACGCCCATTATTACGGCGGCACTGGTGTGCAAGACGGATGAGCGCTCTGCACGCATTGTGAAGGGCCGGATCGAGAAGACGACGCTGGGCGAGATCGCAGTGCACATCAAGGAGGTGTTTGCGCGCGACCAGGCGTACCTCTCGGTGAAGCTGGACTTGTCTGCCATCGAGCAGTTGCACCTAAATGTTACGGCGCGATCCGTGCGCAACAGCATCCTGAACGCTGTTGGCGTGGGCCCGCGTGGTGTCCTGCGACTGCTGAAGGAGCAGCACGTGCTACTGAACGCCCGCTGTCCGGATAAGCTGCGTTTGCTGGCGCCGCCCAACTACAAGGGCGCAAAGGGCGACACACGCGGTGCGTACTTCGCTCTGCAGGCGCTCAAGGCGGAGCTGCCCGGCGTGATTGTGCAGGGTATTCCGACGGTGAACCGTGCTGTGATCAACTACGAAGAGCAGCAGGATGCGAACGCGGCCAAGTCTCTCCACTTGCTGGTTGAGGGCTACGGCCTTGCCGAAGTCATGGGCATCCCAGGCGTGGATGGTCTGCACACAACCTCGAACCACATTGTCGAGGTGGAGAAGACGTTGGGGATTGAGGCAGCGCGCGAGCTTATCAGCTCCGAAGTGAACTACATCATGAGCGCGTACGGTATCGGTATCGACAGACGTCACTTGATGCTGCTGTCTGATATCATGACGTTCAAGGGCGAGGTGCTGGGTATCACGCGCTTCGGTATCGCCAAAATGAGGGAGAGCGTGCTGATGCTTGCGTCGTTCGAGAAGACCACGGACCACCTCTTCGACGCTGCGGTCCACTCGCGCACGGACGCCATTGTGGGCGTCAGCGAGTGTATTATCATGGGTATCCCGATTCCTCTGGGTACGGGCATCTTCAAACTCCTGCGCCAGGTTGACAAGCCGCGCGTGCAGCAGCGGCGGCCGCTGCTGTCCGGCCAGCTCTAGACTCAGCACCGGCAAGCGTACGACAAACACCGGAGCGGATAAGAAGATTTTGTAGTCTCTTGCTCATGCTGCTTGCATACTACTTTAACTGTTTACTATCCGTTGCTCTCGTTCTTCTTGTCTCTCGCTGTTTGTCCCCACCGATCCGGCTACCACCCCAGGGGCTTGTGTTGCTGGCGATTGTTGTTCTTCTGTGCTCGGCGCTTCCCTCTCCCCTTCCGTAAAAGTTCGTTTGCGAGGCGCTCCAGTATCTGGTGAAGCGTGAAGTGTGGCAGCAAGCACTGGCCTGGAGGCTTGGGGCAGTGCGCTTGTGCATACAGCGAAGCAGTGCTCGGATCGGAAGGTGGCGCTTTCTCTTCGCCACAAAACGCGTAGTTCAGTGTGACCCTTGTCGGCCGACTCAACACCTCGAAGTTCGTTCGCGTCGCCTTCTTCAGCACCTTGGTGTAGTTCTCAAACTTCCACCGCTTCGTCTTCACCGAGCTCTTGGAGCCTGCGTGTTGCTTTGGCAGACGGAGGTGGATGTGGTCGCAGCTTTCCCCCTTGGAAATGCTCGGACACATGCCCTCCAGGAAGAATGGCAGGCAGTACGTGCCTGTCTGAAATGTGTACGGGATACGATCGCGGAGATTCCACGCCGGCAGAACGGAACACGCTGGATCGGAGGGCAGCAAGGCTGCTGCTTGTCCTTCATCTGGTGCGTTGGTCTTCGGCATGAACGAATACAAATCGACCACAGGCGTCTCGAGTCCAGGCTCAGTAGTGGCCATCAGTACTTCCACACCGTCACGCCTTTTACCGAACGTGCTTGGACCGACCGCATCCTGTGGTCGTAGGACGTAGTTCCCTACTGGGACATCCCCCAACGCAGTGAACAACGTAGACAACCACTGAAACTTTGACGCAGGGCTGGCATCAACAAAGCAAGCATACGTCAGCCCAATGGCTCACTCAAAGAAACCTATGCGTGCACTCACTCAAAGCATTCGAGAGGGAGGCTCTGCTTGTCTCCGTAGATCAGTGACGCTGGAGAATACGTCGTCCAGGATGTGACAACATCCTTCTTGGGATTGACTCGAGCCACGAGTACCGTGGAACCACCGCGAAGCCACGAATGAAGCCAGAAACGGCACCTCTCACTTGTCGTGAGCTGCTCCTCGATGCCAAGCAAATGGTAATCAGGTTTGACAAAAACACTCAAAGGCACTGCGTGGAGCTGCTCATGTGCAGCTTTCTTGTCTGATTCGGACGCCGGCCCACCTGCTGTTCCAGGTGGAGAACGTGACGATGTACTCATGGACGCCTGCGTCGTACTGCGCACAAGTATCCGCTTGTCTTCCAGCTGCCAGATGTGGTACGCTGTTCGCCCACCAGTAGATCCCTCGGCGATAGACTCAACCTGTGCAGCACCCATCAGGAACACGGCATTGACGTTAGTCGGGATCATTGTGTTGCGATTTCCGGCAATTTCACCTCGAAACGTGACAAAAGCGCAGCTCGACCAGCCTCTGCAATCTTATTTCGCGTGCTCGGGGTACTTCCTGGCAGTGGACGATCCAAGAAAATTCGCTTTTTCGCCTCTCCACTTCCTCCCACTATGATCGCCCGGCTCTCCATGGGAACACCCCAATCTGTTGGCTGCGTAAGAAAATATTTCATTAGTCAATACTCGAAACCCGTTGCTGTCCGAAATTCTCGACATGTAACTTACCACCTGAGCAAAGTGAGCTGATGTGTCACTGTCGAAGAGTGTGACCAACGTCGATGAAGACACGGCGATATCGCAGTCGTACTGCTCCATCAGTTTCTCAGCCTGTGGATCTGCCGAGATGGCCTGGCGTGGAGATACAACTTCCAGCATCAGGCCTCCATCTTCACCCAGAGAGGTTCGTAGAGGCTGACCAGATACAAGCTGCCTGGGATCAATCACACAGCACCTACCGCGTGAGGCAACTTCCTTAGCTTTAATGACAGCAGACCCATTATCACTGGGAGCGTCACCACTAGGCAGGTGAACAGCCACACACGGCTCAAACCACCGCGGATAAAGACGATAAACATCGTTCCAGCACTGCGTTAGCATCACCTTGTACTGCTCCAGCAACGTCAAAACACATCCTCAATCAAAACTAGATTCCTCATAACTCCATCTTTATAGCAACACAACGTACCCACGATGCAACAAACTGCGGGACGTGAGCCTCGTTGACAGCGGCTTCTGCAGCCAGCCCTCTCGCCATCATCCTGCAAAACGTCATCTGCCATATCAAACCCAGTCACGTCAGAGAGACTCTAGCACATCTACACACTTTCAATTCCCCACCTGCTCATTCTTAACTTCAGACTTCATCTGTTCCCACTGCTTCGCCTCATCTTTCGAAAGTGCGAGCACCTCCGGCAATCCTCGCTGTTTTCAGGCAGAAACCAAAAACCCACCACCAAAACTCCGTCAGCTTCTCCATCCACGTCACCGCTTCGGCTATAGTCAAAAGTCATATATCCCGCACCTGCTGGGCCAGGAAGAGTTTGTGTTGCAACATGAGGTACTGCTCGTGTTCGGCCACGGAAAACCCTGACACCCGGCGCCTCCCGTTGTCAAACTCCGACATTTTCTCTGGGCGCTGGATGCGATCGGTCTCGATGGCCTCCACCAGCAAATGCACCAAGTGCTTTGTTTCTCGCTTGACTTTCATCGCTGAGGAGCTTTTCCGCTTGGAACTCGCGACATTTGACGTGACAATTGTCCGTCGACGGGTCTCCAGGTCCCCATAAAGACGCGACTCGTGGGCGTCCCCGCGCACTGAAAATGCTGCAAATTCATCTGCAGAGAAGAACTGAGTGCTATTGGTGGCATTGGGGGACTCGGGGCGGCGTTTGCGGCCCGTGAACAGCCGCCGAGGGACGGCGAAGGCACCATCCGAGAGCTTTAGCGTCGCGTCCATTAGGCTGAATGGTGATTATTGACCAATCAGAGCGGATAATAACTAGAAGATGGCTACATTAGAGCCATCAACATTGTTTTGATCCTTCAAAGAAACGAAGATATGGACAAACGACTTCTTCGTCAAACTATGTGCGTCAGTAGAACTACTTTTAAGTCTCCAACATGTAGAAATGATGTGGTAGACAGCAGAGCGAACAATGGGGCCGTGCAAGCTAAACCAACAGGCGATCTTGAATCGGCCTTGCTGCGGAAATCGGAAGCCTTCGGCGTAGATGCCTTGGGTAGTTTCTGTGTATGCTACCAGTACAAATGAATACATCACTTCATGTATTCCTGAAGTGTTATTTCCCCACACTCGCCTCAAACCCACCTAAGCCTGGCTGTTCAGCATATCGGACCGCAAATCATCTCACAGTCCGGTCAAATTGTCAGCGTTCGTCTACCGCAGCAACTGAATCACTTAAGCTGGCGTCAAAGGCGCCGTCGTACGCGTCGTCCGTGCCCAAGAAAAAATACTGGATCTCAATGGGGATCGTCCAGTTGAGCGCAGGCATATCATCGACACACGCCTTGTTCAGCTTCTTCAGATCGCCTCTGCCCTTCACGTACGACGATAGCACTGTCATGCCACACATAACGTCGAATGAATTGCTATCAACGAGCGAGCCTTGCATGGTGTAGTCGAAAGTGATCAGCTCCTTATTGTCACCGTCAAGCACCTCGAGCAAATACTCGCCATACTTGCTGGGCGCCATTGGATCCATTTTGCTGCCCATCAGCAGCACGCTGGCTTGGTCCGGGATCTTGGCAGCCTTGTTCCAGTATTCATCTCGTTCGTAAATAATGCCGTTGCCTTCGTAGTTGCCAACCTTCAGCTTGTCACACGTCGGCGATTTCTCTTTGGAACTAGAGCAGTATTGCGGTATCTGTGCGTAAGTCGCCCTAGCACTAGCAGTTGTTTGTTCAAATTCTGCCTTCAGCGTTAAAACGGGTGATGCTGGCGATTCCCACATCTCGGAGAAGGTGATAAATGCGTCGAGCACGCCCGACATGAGAGCATCTTGCTCGGTATCCAGACCGTCATTTACCATTGAGATGAGGAAGCTCAAAACGTCGACATCCTTTGGCGCACAGCGAAGCAGTCTGTAGACGACCGGTGGAATAAGCGTGCGTGTACCTGTACCAATTACGAGTGTGCCCAGCACATACCGCAGAGCGAACGATGGCGGGTCTTCGTCCATGTCACTCTTCGTGGTTTTGATCAGCTCCGAACAGGTCGATTTAGGGTTCTTGTCGAGCTTTGAGAACAAGTGCTGGATCGATGCCTGGATACCTTTCTTTTTGAAGCGAGAACTGCACACGCTGTCTTCGACACAAAGTGCCAGAAGGGCATCGCTAACCTCGCCAAAATCGGTGTCCGCCGATGATGCGTTGAAGATCTTGTCAGGAGAAGCCCCTGACGCCGTGGTAACGCCATCCAAAACATAGCCCGTCACCTCCGGTGGATCAAGATGAATGACTCGCTCCACCCACACCGTGCCGTACCCCACTCCGTACACGGTCGTACTAAAATCGTTTCCGTGGTCGGAGATGAACGTCACAAGGTCCATCGCGGCACTCGTAGTCGAGAACGCCGCGAGGTCGCCGTACGTCTCTTGTAGTTCTTGGGCGCATTCAGGAAATTGTGCTATCTCCGTCGCACTGGACGAATTCTTAGCTGTCTTGCACGTCAACATCGTGCCTCTACCAGTCCCGCGGTAGTCCATCGTGTAGACGTTCACAGATGCGTTCAATTCCACGTACAGGTTGACCATCGGCAGGTCCACTGCAATCACCCAGACAGAGCACATGAATACACTTAGACACTATAATACTCGATTTTCCAAGTGGCACTTACACAACGCGGGTGTGAAACCCGGACCACCTTGAAGAAGCCAAACGCTGGGAGTCGTCTCGGGGTCTCCTTGCAGAGCTGGAAGGCGCTTGACAAATACGTCGACCGTCGAGTTAACAGAGTCCGGCGTCTCACAGATCCCAGGGTAACACAGCGGCGCAGTGTACATTGCGCATTCTGCAATTTGCCTGCCACCGGTTTTTGGTTTTGGCGCATAGGTAGAGTAGGCGCATGTGGACCAGGTTAGGTTGGACGCGGTCGAGGGTTTTGCTAATGCCATCGCAAGCGCGACGACATGGTAGAGCTGCATCTCGGATGCCTTGCACGCTGCTGATCGCCGTTAAATTGAAGAATGAAAATAGTTCGTTGGCGCTGTGGTACGGCGAGCGACCTTGGCTTTCAAAGCCCATGATCGTGAGAGGCAACGACTTAGGTGTGGATATCTCAAACATGAAAGCGGAGTACATGTACGCTGTTACTAAAACTCAATGTATGCAATTTGGCTACCAAAGCCCATGATCATGAGCAATAACGGCATTGGTGATTGCGAGCTGTATGTTTGCCTCCAGTACGAACATTGCTGCCTCCATCTTTTGCTGTATTAGAGCCAGAGCGGACTGTGCTGAGGGACTTGGCAAGGACGAGGATTCATGTCCAGAGCAATACTTGGAACGGCAGCCTAGATTCATTTGGGTTAGCCACGTAGTAACACACCCTCGAGTCCTTGGAGAAGCACCACGAGTAATACATGATGGGAAAATGAGGGCAGCAGTCGCTCCACTTCCACTTTGGCGTCTCTCGTGTACCATTTCTTACTCCTTCAAGGATTAGGATGCTTGCGTCCGACTCAGTGTCTTGATTGTTTGGACACTTGCTTCAATCACACGTTCACGACGTCTGGGATTTCCCGTTATAATTGTGGTGAGTGGCTGATCATTCATTGCTGCGCAGGCTGCTGGACGTTACGCACCACCACACTTGTAACCTAGACCAAAGTACAATGTATATGCGCTTGGAAGTGCTGGTGGATCAATTAATTGGACTCGTTGGTCTCTGCAGAAAATTTGTTTGCACAATGATACTAATGGAAAGCATCGGGCATGCAAGGCACCACCACTCTACTGAGTCATCACTGCAGTTCTCAGGCGATTGATAGCCGCTGCCAACTGGACAAACACACACGTCGAATAGCAAATCAGCCTCCGTTTCCAAGCACACAACCCGCGGCAGCAATTATGCAGCACCTACCTCAAGCTTACGAGGACGGGTGTAGAATCCAGACTTCTTGTGGGTACCAACGACGTCAAGCGAGCCCGTACGGTCCATTTCGGCCTCTAGCATGGCCAGCACTCCCTGCACGAGGAAAATGCACAGCAGCAACAAGAATGAGCGCATATTATCAACCTCCAAGTAAATTCTGCATTTACTGGCCGTACCTCCAGAGTGCGTTTGCCGTCCATGAAAGAGCGGGCCTTCAGAATAGCATCGGCAATGGTTCGCACTTGGCTGGGCTCCACGATCTGCTCCACAGCGCTCAGGTCCAAATCCACCTACATCAAACACACAAACAGCCGTGAAAGTAAGCGCGTGCTCAAGCCCGGTTCACAACTCACATGTGCAGTACCTCTCCGTATTGGATCTTGCCAATCCCGCGCGAGACCACCTTGCCATTGACCTCAAAGCCTCGACTTAGTGGAATACGAGCCTTGAATTCGCCAAACGTAGCGTCTTGACGGATCTCGCCATGCTCGCTCGCGATCTTCTTCGCTTCAGCGGTCACATCTCGCGGCTCGTACGAGTCCATCATGATGACATTGTCCGCCACAGAGAAGTAGTCTCCAGCGCCGCCGATGACCAGAACGGACGAGACGCCACGCTGGGTGTAAAGCGCGCGCACCTTCGATATGAACGGCGTGATGGGTTCCTTGTCCTTAGCCACAAGCTGCTGCATCTTCCAGTCACGGATCATAAAGTTGGTAGCACACGTGTCCTCATCGATCAACAGGGTCGTCGCCCCCACTTCCAGCGCCTCGACAATGTTGGCAGCCTGAGACGTACTTCCGGAAGCATCAGCAGTGGAGAAGCGAGTCGTGTCCTGCTTGAAGGGCAAATTATCGATAAACGCGCTGATATCTGTGCACACCACACTGCGCGAGTCCTCCGAGCGAATTTTAACCGCGTTCGGATCCATCACCACTAGCTCACGTCCGTCCGACGGCACGTGGTTGTACACACCGACTTCCAGCGCCTTGAGCACAGTGCTTTTACCATGGAAACCTCCTCCCACAAACAACGTGACACCTTGCGGAATCCCCATTCCCGTGACAACGCCGCAGTTCGGCAACGTGAACGATCTGCTCAACGACTTGGGCGACTTGAAAGGAACGGCCTTGTCACTGCTCAGCGGGAGATCCGACGCCCCCGACTGTCGTGGCAGCACTGCTCCATCCCGAACGAACCCCACGAGTCCCGCACCCTTCATCATCCCTCTCAGCGTCTCCTGATCCTCCACCGAGTGCAGATGTTCCCACACGTGGGCCACGTCCAGACTCTTGAGCAGCAACGAACGCTCCACCAATGTCGGCAGCGTGTCCACCAAAATCGTGTAGGCCCAGTCCCCACAGATGCTCCGGCCACGGGCTGGCAAGTTAATATTGAATCTGGCCTCTACGTCTCCATTGGTCAGCACCATGACACTGGATCGTTCGATGACATGTTGGCCCGGGGCATCGATGGAGATATCTCCTCCTTTCGCCCCCTGCCACGAATTACTGACAGTTTTAGCATCGGCCCCGGCCTGACGAGCACTGGCCGCGAAGGCCCTCGTCAAATAGTCACACAGGGTCACATTGCGCGTCTTGTCGACGTGCATCTCGGCCGGGAAAGCGGCCGAGCCAGCGGAGACCGTCACGTGGGCCCGGGATGGACTGGCGTACGGATCGCCCTGGATGTGGTCGAACTCGAGCGAGAAGCGCAGGCCACCGGCCACGTCCTCGAACTCGAACGCACGCTGCAGATCGTGGTACGCGCCGTAGTTGCGGTTGTGCAGCTCCTGTAGAATGCTGCCCAGCTGCTGCCAGGAAGCGGTGGCCAGCGGCGTGCTTAAGTGGCCACCACCATGGCCACGCTCGTAGCCGCCTCCGCGGCCACCACGTCCTCGGCCACGACCGCCGCCGCCGTACTTGTTGCGGTAGTACTCGCCCCGGCCCATTGGTTCCTAATGTCAAGAATCGGTAAAATAAGCGAAACAAAACGGAAATAGTGCTAGCCAATCGTGGGCGATGCTACAAAAGCACGAGCAATGATTGGACAAGAAAAACTAAAACCAATGCGAGATACTTCGAAGTACTATTTGGTGATGAAAGCTCTAACATAGCCGACACTGGACAACTATTGCACGCGTCACGCGAGCGCTTGCTGTAACACCATTACAGTAGAGAAAGGAGTACAATGAAAAGTTGCGAGCGCTGTTGAGTGTACCAGCTGAGCCGATCAGCATTTCCTGCATTTTCTGCTGCAGAATATACCCGATAATGCAACTCGAAGTAGCTTGAGTTTAATTAACTCACCATGCCTGTTAATTTGTTAATTGGATAGTATGCTAGCTTTGCTTTCAATTATTCGCAAGTTGAGTTGGGAATCGTGGTCTGTCAGATGACGATTCTTGGCTTGGTCTGTCAAGCCAGATAGTTGAAGTTTGATAGTCGCGAACTTCAACAACTTAACGCATGGGACGGGAACTGTAAGTTGCAAGTATGTGTACATGTAGTCCACCCAGGAGTACATTGTTGGTTGCAGTTGTAAATTTGCCGGGGATGCCTGTAAGTGGACTGACCAGGAGTCACCTCCTAACTTAGGAATGGGGTGCGGCTATCGGTCACTTCTGTCGGCCACTTCTCTATCGGGACAGGCTCATCGTGGAACTGTCGGTGGCAATTCAAGTTGATGAGCAGCTTGCACATCGTGATAGCAAAAAACTTTTCCCGACAAGCTGCTCTGCTCAATGAGCACGTACTGTACAATCTTTATCCAAAACAATCAACAATATACAGATACCGGTATTGAACTTGCCGTCAAAAGATTAGCTTAAAGGCACTTTCTATTCACGATTCGCTCAAAAATATCACAATGTAAATCAGTGTCTACTGTTATCGAGTGGGCAGGAGACCCCAAAGTCCAGCTTTAGGACGGTACATGTACTGCGCATCGGTGCACATTTTTCGCTCATCCTGTGCTGCATGACGCTACGACTTTGTGAAAGACGGCAATGCCGTCGGCAAAGCAGGTAAAGTGTCATAACAAACGCGGTATCGATTTGCAACAACGATTTCATAACTGGGGTTCGGCGTATGTGTCGGTCAACAACACCGCGTAATCACTCGTCGACGTTTCCGAGCTGACCTTGGACACACTCTTGCACTGCTCGTACGCGCAGTGCTTGATAAACAATTGCTCGCACCGAAAATCTTCTATCATTTTAGTACGTGTATCCTACATGTGTCGAAGATGGCTTCACCCTGCTGCTCATCGTTCTCACCGCGAGTTTTCTGTTCGAAGGGGGCACGTCGGATAGAGTTTCCCTCACAGTGAGTGAGATGGTTGTCAGGGAAACATCAGCGTTGCAGTACAATCTTTACCCTTCCCGGGGGAAACCCTTTTGATGGTCGGTTGAGCTTCAACCGCCTTCGGAGACTCTCCGGAGGCAAACACAATGGAAACGAATGGAGAAGGTTATGAACTTGCAGCGCTGTTGGGCTGGGCTGACACTGTCTGCACGCCAGATGGCTGACCTGCTTTGCTGTTTGCTCATCGAGAACTGCATCATCCGGTAGTACCCCGTGGTGTGGACAATCTCGCTGTGTGCTGCCTGGCGAGTAGCCAACGTTGTCCTCATTTTTTGAGCGAGGGGTAACTCATTCTCGAATTTGCTCCACACGACAAAGACCTTCTCCAAGAAATCAAGATATGCAAGCGTGGAAACCAAGGAACATGCTGAAGGCGCTTGCCGTGCTTCTCGTTCTCGTAAGCGCCAGGACAAGCGGCGAGGGTGGCAGCAGCGGAGGTTCCCCTGACTTTGCGGACATTCCTTCCCCGTCGCAGGTTGCTGTGGAGCCGACACCTGAGCCCCTCCTGCCCAATTGGGTTAGGATGGTTGACCCCACCGCCAACGGCTGCTACCGCAAGACGTACATCTCCAGTACTTGCTCAGCGGGATACGCCTCAGACAAAGTTGCAGCATGCCGGGCTGAGTGTCCGATCAACTACCCCGTGGAGTGTGGCCTCGAATGCATTCAGCAGAACGGGGATTGCGCCCTGCATATCATCGGCAATATTCAAGCTGTCGCCAATGCTGCTTTGAGATCCGCGACGTCGGGGATATTCGGTCAGCTAAGTACCGCCAGCGCAGCAGTACAACAGGGTGTCAAGTGCGGCCAGAAGCTTTTCGCTACAGTGGGTGACGCTGTGTCGTATGCCGAACAATTGCAGACGAGCTTCCCGAACTCCACCCAGGAGCAAATCGTTTCTCTCCTGAATCACTCCGACATCTTCATCCGGGACTTGCCCACCGCAGTGAGCGTCTGCCTCGGTTCGGATGCATCAACAGACTTCGTTAACATCGCCGCAAGAATTGTGAGTATTGTCGACAGGGTACTCATTGCAGTGGTGGAGAGAGGTTCGTCGCTTTTGAGTGTCGACACATTCATCACGTTCATCAAAGCGGTCGGTGCGGGAGATTCAGTGCAGACACTCGTAGCGGATGACACGGCAGCACTGATAAGTCTCATCAAGGCTGGGCGAACCTGTGGCACCGAGTTGCAGTCTGCCATCAACAAGGTTTCCAACGCAGTAGCTGCGATCAAGGAAGCAGATGCCGATTCTACTGCCAGCGCCATTCGTGCTGCGCTTGGCAACTCGGACCTTTTTCTTCGCGAGATTCCAACAGTGACGAACAACTGCATCAAGAACACCACCGGCGACGCGTATACTGTGCGAGACCAGATCCGAACGGCGCTCAGTTTGATCACCGACGATCTCATCGACTTAGCAGACGACGACGATGATAAGGCTCTGTCCGTGGCTAACTACCTTGCGAAGGTCGCTGACATGGGTCTGGATGTGATCGCCATGTTCGACCCCACGGGGATTGCCTCCATGCTAGGCAAGTATGTCCAACCGATCTGCGGCCCTACTGCTTTCGTCGGTAAAATCGACGATGGGTCTCTGGAAGATGCGCTTGCACTCACTGCTAAAGACGATGCATTCGCCGGTAGTTACGGCACCTGGAGCCACGATGGAGACGGTATCGTCAACGTCATCTTCGAGAGCACGGATACGGAGGACGTCACTGTGATCATTCACTCTGCAGGTCATGAGATCGCCCAGGTAAGTGTCTCGAGTGGAGCAACAGTCACTTGGAGCTCGACGGTGGCCATCCTCCAAAGTAAAGCATTGTACTTCGACCGCTGGCGACCAGGCTTCTTCCGTCTTGTGGGGTCAGGCGGAGGTTCGCTAGTTATGTGGATCCCGAGCTCGTCAGCCGGCGGCCACGTGGAGCTCGTCGCGAAGATTAATATCAGTTAGTCATCGAACAAGCAGATTCACAACTGGGAAACATAACTAGCAAGTACGAGCGACGGAGTAAAGCTTAAATTTGGCCCAATTGATATCCCTCTACTAGCATGTACCCACTGGGGTTATCAGGGGGCAGCAAGTGCTGGAGTCCCCAGTAGTGCTACAATTCAAATGTAACATTAGGAATGTACCGCGTGCTGTTCTGGACAAACTTTGACCACTCCGCTGTCTTTCATGGACACCCCATTGCAGGCACACCCGAAATCAGAAACCTCTTACTTACTTACGTAAAAGTCAAATGAATGGAACCAACGATTCTTTGCAGCCTATGCCATTTTGCCTTATGATCATTTGCCGGTGCTCGAATATTGCCGTGTCTAAGCGATTTTCCGTCCGACCAACTTCAAAAAGAGCTGGTATTCCTCGTTCACGCTGAGTTTGTACTCAGATTTTCTTTCTAACCCAAGCATTCGTTTCACGTACGAGTTCGACCTCTTTTTCTTGGCCCAAATACCAATTTTCTCAATCATCTGGTCTGGATACATGCTTCCAACGATAACCATGGGTTCGGCGCCGCTGTCCAGGCGCTGATGTAGCTGGTCGTCGTACATCGTCGCATACCGCACGTAGGTTTTGAACTCCTGGCTACCTTTGCGTTCGGCTGCAGGCATATCCTCTAATCCCAACCGTTTCCAAACCTCGTGCGTGGGACGTCCGTTCTCTTCGTGGTGTAACCATTTGATGAGCTTAGGCCCTCCAGTCTTGCGCAAGTATTCCTGGTAGTATGTGAAGGCTGGGCTTGCCGTCAGAGCATTCCCAGTCAGCCTCTCCAGCCCCAACGACTGCTTGACGTACTCGTCCGATTTTCCAACTTGAGCCCAATACTTCACTTTTGCCCACTTCAACAATGCGTCTACACCTCTTTCCTCAACATCAGGCAAGCCGGTTTCGTCGCCTCGTAGCTGTCTTCCATCGAGTAGAGCATCGAGTGCAGTCACCCCGGAGATCTTGGTTTGGCTGGGCTCTGCGGCTATCGCGAGGGTATCACTGTTAACGAGGAAGGCGAGCACCGTCGCAAGCAGGATGTAGTAAACGTGCCTCATTGCAAGTCGAGCAGCTACTTGATGTCTCGATAACAAATGGTGAAGTGGTGGCCACCAACGCAATAACATGCATGACGTGTTATTGTATCGAGTTATCCTTGCATAGCACGTGCGAAAAATATCTCCATGATGGGACTCCCATCATGGGACTACATTTACATGTCCATCCATTCAATTTCGATCAAGATGCCCTGGACAGCTTTTTGCCGAATAGTTACTCCGAGTAACTTACTCGTACGCATTTCTTATTTACATGAGCCCGAGCTATTATGCTGCTCAGAGTGCAGTAGGCCTTCCACAGAAAACCATAGTTCGACTGCTGCAGCGACATTATTAATATAATATGGTTATCTCAATGCTTGTCAATCACTTGTGTCGAGCATTCGTACAACAGTGCTAACTAAGTGATATCATTGGTTAAAAGTACCCGGCAAGCGCGACAAAATTGAAGCAGAGCGTTCAAGTAAGTGCATTTATACTTGGCGTCTTCTCTTCCTCTGCCTAAATGCTAAATTGCGAGCGTTGTTGCTCTGTTCGTGTTCTGTCTCTCTAACTAGACAAAGCAGTGTGGTCATCTCGAGTTGTGCTAACCGACGAGAGCGACGAGAAGAGCTAATCGGCAGACCGTTCACCCCAGTAATACACAGCAATGCTGCCTGCTGTACAGTCATAGAGACAGGTGGTTGCGCTCCAGTCTCGCGCCCAATTGCTGCAGAAATGTGCTGCATCATAATTCGCCACTCTGAATAGGTTTGCCGCTTCCTCCTCGTAGATAGATCACCTGCGCCTGCTCCTCCCTAGTTGCGCTCAGCTTCGATGCGCTTCAGACCGGCGAAAAATGTCTCCATGTCATCAATGTAGGCGACAGCGAGTGGCAGTTTCTTCTGCCGGAAGATGTCTTGAATAGCACTTCGATAGCTGTTGAGGGTTGTAACCTTGAGAGTTTTTTCAGTGTCGTTCATCTTAGCTAGCAAAAAGACCTCAACACCTTTCGGCGTAAATACATTGACGTCAATTTCACCGTTAGAGTCAAAATACCTCGCAGAATCCGTCTTAGTCGCATGAATCCATGCAGCAATGCCGCGGCGATAGCTGCGGTACGTCGTTTGAGTCCTGGAGGTTGTACATGCGCGGCGAACGTTCTCCGCGTTGAAAGACTCGGTGGGTGGCATTGAGGAGCTCGGAGTAGCACCATTGCTTCTCGCAATAATGGTGGGGTCTTCGGGGGAGGACGATAGCGCAGAACGGGGTGGGGGCATAGGGAAATGCTGGGGGTTGAGGGCTGTTTGTTTTCCAGTGAGGTACATTGATGTAACTTAGCTAAGCTAACGCCTTCTATCAAATGGGGCTGAGGGCTGGGAATTGGAGACTGGAGACTATGTGAGGTGCTCTGAGCGATTCTAGCTAATGATATAGCCCAGTCTTTTGTACGACAACTCGTCGTACGAAATGCACGGCAAACGCATTGGTGGCAATACATAAGACACGCTGTCAGACGGCAGCTCTCGAAAGACAAGATACTAGTATGTCGTACGAAAGCGCATGAATCTACGTTTTAAAAGAATATCTATCGTACAAAATGGGCTTACTACATCGCCACATGGACCATGTGTACCAATAACACTGAAAGTCCCATCAAACGAAGTTCATGGTATTATGACCAAGCATCGTAACGACGCTAGTGATGACCTGCATCCTCGGCTTGGTGTCGTTCAACTGCTTAGCGTTTCATAATAGTTACGTCGGCTGACGTCCCCAGCACCCGTACTGTGATAACACAGCGATCGCGCGGTCGCCTTCGACTCGTCGCGGGCCAATCCCGAGAGTGTTATGTGAGACCAGCCGGGGCATCCGGATCTCGCGACGAGGGCTGGTCTTCCCCGCCGCTTTGATAATGTCGCTGCGCGTCCTTCGCCTCCAAGACGTCCAGGCCTTCCTCTGCTGCTGCTGTTGCTGCAACCGAGTTGCAAGCGAGCACCTCTGGCTGCAGTCACCGGCTGTGAATCACAAGTCGGTGGAAGGGTGGGACCTTCGCGGCCCGGCCATGCGCGTGTCTTGGCGCACGCAAGTCAAGCAGATTCGCGCGAGTCAGATGGTCGTAACGGACCTGCTCGGCCCGAGACGTGTGCGGTCGGTGGCGCGCAGCTTGGCCAACGATACGCCACGTTACAGGCAACTTCAAACCGGGCCGAGCCGCATTGAAGACCTCGGGGCGAGTTTGTGCTGAAGATGCCCTTTGGTGCCGCCAACGGCGATGGCTGTATATACAGTAAGCTTACTGAGTATGTGTTATTGCCAAGTGCCATGCTGCCAATAGATCGCGCTTGGCACGAAAAACGCGCGGTGTGGCACTGGCAGACGGGGGCGGGATCGATTGGTCGTGCGAGCTTTGTTGGTTGGCGTGCGTGCAGTTTGTATGTACTGTATTTGCTCGCGTCTCGGGGCCTCGAGTCGAGGCTGAAAGCTTGGCTCATGGATGGCGGCAGCGATGGCGATGCTTGGTGCATGTACAAATACTACAGCGGGTATACATGTGTATATACCCGCTGCAGTATTTGTACATGCACCAAGCATAAAGCGAAGGCGACAGCGCTGACTCAGTAGCTGAGGGCGCTTCAGTCTGCGGTCGAGGCAGCCTGCGACTGGCGGCACGTGCTTCCCGGGCCTCGTTCTGATTCAAATGCGCGTCGGCGCGAAAGATCCTGCGCGAGATCGGCACTCGGATCCCCGCGGTGGGCCACCGGCCTGGTGCAGCTTATCCTGAATCCCCACGGGAACGCGGACTCCGAATGCAGGGCTCGGTTTGATGAGTGCGGAGAACTCTGAGCCGCAAGCGCTGCGAGTTTGACGCCTTCAAGGCATTCGGGGGGAGTTCCGTCCAGCGCTGCCTGGTCTTCACGCTCGAAGTTTGGATTGGCCCCGAGTGCTTTGTTGTTGTTGACGGCGAGGTGAGCGCCATCCAGTCGTCTCGCCTTTGGTCGGATAGCCGATGTAAGGGCACATCGCGCTGGCACTCGTTTACGCTGAAGGCACTCCTGCCTCTAGTCACGTGTCTGCATGGACATTATCAATTGGATATTCCTGTGGCCGGCTGCAGCGAATGGGGCTCGACGACAGCTTGAGCTTTAGTGATGTAAAATACCAAGATAGAGCAGTTGCCGTGGTTATTGAATGACGACGTACACGCGGTGGCAGGAGCAGGTGGGGAATGTCATCCATGATGCATACAGCCGGAAAAGCGCTCTGTGCTCCGTGTGCTGGATATGACTGCCACCATTGACGCCTCAAGCAGGTGTTGGAAACCTGTCATGAGGCTGCTGCCACACGACAAGGGGCGTTGACACGCGCCGCGTAATTGTTCCACTGTGTGTGGTGCACACCAAGCACGCATGTACCCGGTGTGGTACCTCGCACACCCGCCAGCTAGTGCCACACGACGTGTCTTGGCAGACTTTCTGCTGGACTTGTTCACAGCAACAGCATCGCCTGCTGATTTCTCTCAGGCGACGGCAAGTTTGGCAGGGTGCGTGCGTTCCGACCGACACCAAAGTATCGCTTGCCTGCCGTGCTGCTGAAGTCGAAACTGGAATTCCGGCGGACAAACGGCTAGCAACGGCAGTATCTGTGCAGAATGCCCACCATGACAACAACGCGACCTGCTCGTAGTGGTGGCCAGAAGAATCAGCTTGCGCATGAGTTGACGTGGGAATATAACTCGGATATCACACGTACACGATATCCGTGCCCAGGCAACGGCAAGCTTCCCTCGACCCAGAGCCCGTAGAGGAAAGCGCTCGTATAACTAGCAGCAGAAAACTCGTCGTGCAGTGCTCTCTCAATGCCATCGCGCCACCGATCCGACACCGCTCGCGCCACCGTTTTGCTCGTTTATGTGGTCAGTCGCCGCAACTGCTTTCGCCGCGTTTATATCCTTATCCGTCCCGGCTCCGCTCCCTTGTGACTGAACGCTCCAGACGGCGGGGCGCAATCCAGACCTCATTATCGAATTCCCCCGCCGAGAGCGAAAGTCACAGAGAAACAGAGAATGGAAACGACGGAGAGCAGTGAACCGCTGAAGAAGCAGGTGCGCTGGGGCACCGTGAGCGTGCTCGAGTTCCGCGTAGGCTACAACGCCAGTACCGTGCCCAAGAGCGGCGGCCCGCCCGTGGGCCTCGTGGGCCGCCCGACCCGCCACTCGTACTCGATGATCCCGGCCGAGGACGACGAGTTCGCGAGCGACAGCGAGTGCGAGAGCGTGGACTCCGACTCCGACACAGAGATGACCGTCCCCCTGAATGTGGGTCGCAGCCGTAATGACTTGTGGTTGGACCCGATGGAGCGCGCCCGCATCTTGGCAGAGGACCACGCGTTCCCGATGGAGGACATCGCACTCATCTGCCAGGACGTGCAGGCCACTCTGGACGCGCGCGCGTTCTCGCGGTTCGACCAGGTGACGCACAAGATGGTGCAGACCCCGTGCGCTGAAGCCTTCCACGTCACGAGAGAGAAGGTGCTGCTGTATTAAAGCCCCAGGAAGCTGTGGCGTTATTTTATGGAAAGGGGAGCGTCCCGGTATTTATTGCTCCGTGAGTCGTGCAGGTATAAGGAGAAAACAATAGACATGGTGTTCATTACG
Source organism: Phytophthora ramorum (assembly GCF_020800215.1). Taxonomy (NCBI): domain Eukaryota; phylum Oomycota; class Peronosporomycetes; order Peronosporales; family Peronosporaceae; genus Phytophthora; species Phytophthora ramorum. The sequence continues at coordinate 3,383,708 of NW_027150650.1, forward strand.
ACAGACAAATTGTCGCCTGCTATCGGTTCACTTGCTCCATTCCTGCTGGACTGAAGTGAGCTAAGCAGCGAGTCGACGAAAAGCTCCTGAATGAATCTCTGGCGTGGTCAGCGTCGAAACAAGCACGCTTCAAGTGCTTTCCAGTGAATCTGGTCGATGGCACCTTTACCCCGAAGGAGTCACTGGCACCGGCGAACCTATTCACGCCGGACAATCAAGTCCATGGCACATGTATCGCCATGATGACAATCGATCGGCCGACCAGGTTTCGCCACGCTGGATCTTATCGCTGCACGCTGTGAAACCTGGTCCTGAGCGACTCACGCACGAGCTTTCGCTGAACTAGTCCACCACAAGAACGACACTTGCCTATCAAGCGACGCGAGATGAAACCGTAATGGACAGCAAAGCTTTAGGTTGAGGATAGAACTTGGCATGAAGCGTTACGGGTAAGCTTCATGCCACGAAACAAGAGCGCCTTCAGCCTCCCCCCGTATAAGATGTACATGTCATGTACACCGTGGTCGGCTGCAGCCGACCACGTGAATATCCATCCAACCACGTTGCCATCATCTGCGAAATACGCTGCACATGCCTTCATGACTCGAGGCAGGAGTGCCTTCAGCGTAAACGAGTGCCAGCGCGATGTGCCCTTACATCGGCTATCCGACCAAAGGCGAGACGACTGGATGGCGCTCACCTCGCCGTCAACAACAACAAAGCACTCGGGGCCAATCCAAACTTCGAGCGTGAAGACCAGGCAGCGCTGGACGGAACTCCCCCCGAATGCCTTGAAGGCGTCAAACTCGCAGCGCTTGCAGCTCAGAGTTCCCCGCACTCATCAAACCGAGCCCTGCATTCGGAGCCCGCGTTCCCGTGGGGATTCAGGATAAGCTGCATCGGGCCGGTGGCCCACCGCGGGGATCCGAGTGCCGATCTCGCGCAGGATCTTTCGCGCCGACGCGCATTTGAATCAGAACGAGGCCCGGGAAGCACGTGCCGCCAGTCGCAGGCTGCCTCGACCGCAGACTGAAGCGCCCTCAGCTACTGAGTCAGCGCTGTCGCCTTCGCTTTATGCTTGGTGCATGTACAAATACTGCAGCGGGTATATATACACATGTATACCCGCTGTAGTATTTGTACATGCACCAAGCATCGCCATCGCTGCCGCCATCCATGAGCCAAGCTTTCAGCCTCGAGTCGAGACCCCGAGACGCGAGCAAATACAGTACATACAAACTGCACGCACGCCAACCAACAAAGCTCGCACGACCAATCGATCCCGCCCCCGTCTGCCAGTGCCACACCGCGCGTTTTTCGTGCCAAGCGCGATCTATTGGCAGCATGGCACTTGGCAATAGCACATACTCAGTAAGCTTACTGTATATACAGCCATCGCCGTTGGCGGCACCAAAGGGCATCTTCAGCACAAACTCGCCCCGAGGTCTTCAATGCGGCTCGGCCCGGTTTGAAGTTGCCTGTAACGTGGCGTATCGTTGGCCGAGCTACGCGCCACCGACCGCACACGTCTCGGGCCGAGCAGGTCCGTTACGACCATCTGACTCGCGCGAATCTGCTTGACTTGCGTGCGCCAAGACATGCGCATGGCCGGGCCGCGAAGGTCCCACCTTCCACCGACTTGTGCTTCACAGCCGGTGACTGCAGCCAGAGGTGCTCGCTTGCAGCAGCAGCAGCAGCAGAGGAAGGCCTGGCGCGCTCTGAATGCCTGGACGTCTTGGAGGCGAAGGACGCGCAACGACATTATCAAAGCGGCGGGGAGGACCAGCCCTCGTCGCGAGATCCGGAGGCCCCGGCTGGTCTCTCATAACACTCTTGGGATTGGCCCGCGACGAGTCGAAGGCGACCGCGCGATCGCTGTGTTATCACACTACATGTTTTATAGTACATGTAGTGACAATACGGGTGACCTACCCATGACAACGGATCAAACATGCAAGTCCATACACCTACAGGCTGCAGCAGAGAGCAATGGCATTGCCATTGACAATGAAGACCCTCTCGTTTTAACCTTCGGCCGTCCGTTTCGACGAGGGTGCCTTCAAAATGAGGCAACCAGAAGGCACGCAGCCCTCTCGTTTTATTTAAAGCGCCGAACAGCAGCCTGGCCAACACCAGACAGAACTCATCCAAGCTCACGGGCAGCTGAGTCGGTGGAGGAACTTCGGTCGCCATGGCGTCCACCGCGAATCTGTCGACGAGTCCTGGAGCTTCGTCGATGTCGCCTCTCGCGCTCGCGATCAAGTCGCCGCCCCCGTCGCCCACCAAGTCGAAACTTGTGGCCACTCCCAGTGTGGCGGATGTCCTGGCTCGCGACGGCAGCGTGGACGTCCGACTCCTGATGATTTCTATGTGGAAACACCGAGCCAACGCCCCGTTCACGGCGGAGCTCTGTCAACGACTGTGCTCGATGCCAATCACGCTGTCGATGCTGGACCAAGTGGAGTTCTACCTGCCTCAGTTGGCGCACATGGTCGTGCACCTCGAACAAGAACTGCCCATGGAGGACATGGAGCAGTTCGTGCTGCTGCTCTCGCAAAGCAGCGTGCACTTTGCGTTGCAGTTCTTCTGGATGATTTACGCGGCGCTGGACGAGAATCGTCCGAAACGTGCAGGCAACAACCCGCGCACGTTTGCTCGTTGCGCGCGGTTGCTACTGGCACTGGAGCAGTGCTTTGTGTATGGTTCTCCTGCAGCCCGCCAGGCTTCCGAGCTGCTGACGCGACAAAGTATTTCCAGGGACGAGATGGAGCAGATTCTCATGGCTGACCGTCGATTCTTCGCGGTTCAGCAGAGCAGTGCGGACGCTTCCAGCGCTGGCAATGCGGTTGAGGGCGTCGCACCAATATCCGGTGGATGGCTACTCAAGAAGGGAGGCGGCACCAGGACAATGGGGAGACGCAACTGGACGCTGCGATGGTGCCGACTCGAAAAACGCATTTTGCTTGTCTTCTCGAAGCCCACGGATTTGCAACCTCGTGCTGCAATCTCGTTGCATGGTGCCAAGGTGCATGTCGTGGAGAACAAGCGTCCATTTTACTTCGAGATCACCCACGACTTCAGCGAGACGAAGGCGAAGTTTGCTGCAAAAACCGCCGATGAGCTGTCCACGTGGGTGGCCTACCTCCAGAAGACTGCTGCGTTGCCAGAGCCTCCTGCGGGCAGCCCGACCAAGGGCAACAGCAGTCCCGAACGCACACTAGCACGCATGTCCTTTGCCATGCGGACCTTTATAATGCAGTCCTCCAGCAACGTGAACAGCAACGCCACTCTGACAGCCGATGGCACTGCGAATCCATCGCGGGGTGGCTCGCCTTCAAAAACAGAAAGTGCCAGCCGCCCACCAGAAGCAACCGTAGAAGCTCTAGCTGTAAACCTCGAGCAGATGCGGACTCGTATGCTCAGCAGCGGTGCCATGAGCGCTTGTTCTACCCAGGCGGGCGATACCGAGGTAAGTCAGTCTTCGACGACAGACTGCTGTGGGCCCGACGCGTTGATGCAGGCGCTTATGATGCCAGATCAGCAGCGGCGGTACGAGTTCTTCTGCGGCATGATCCATTTTGTCAAGTCTGTCACCGACGTATCGGAGGCATTACGACGTGTTGAACCTTCAAAGCGCAAGGAGCTTTTGGGTCCACTGTTGAAGCAGCTCCGATTACCAAGGCGAGCGTACATCCCGCTGTGCAAGTCAACAGAGGTATGTTCGTGCAGCGTTGAATCTGTGAAACATCCTGACTTACCTATTATCCTTGCGTATTGTGGTGACTAGCCATATTGCAACGTCGTATCAGTGTTTAGCGACGAAGGTCGTGTCTTCAGCACCCACGTATGTCTTCTGCTCATGCTGCGAACTTCTGCTCAACATGTCCTTACTGATTATTTACTTCACAGGAAAGAGCACCGTGCCTCATCTACTTCGGTACTGAAGAGAACGAGAATGGGGAGGATGTTTCTACCGTCTTGTTCAACGAGCTGTACGAAACTCAACCAAGTGATGGCGACGACGGTGTTAATGGGGACGATGAGACTGTGACGACATTTGATGAGCATGCCGCAGATATTACAATGCCTCGAAGGCAAGTGCCACCTCCGCCGCGGTCTCAATCAAGCCAATTGTCCAGCCATATGTCTCCTTTTCTTCGTGAACTCCTGATGGTGAGTTGGCTACGCTACTGCCTCGTAAGCGTGTGTTGTGATGCTCAATTTCGTGTCGTTTTCGCTTGGTGACAGGACGAAGAACGAAAGCAGCTACTAGAGAAGACGTTCGGTGAGCTGACCTTCACCAAAGCGGAGCGTCTTCAGGAAACAGTCAATTGCGCGAATCCGGAGCGGTGGCGTCTGACTGGGCTAATGGCCAAGAGTTACGATGATCTGCGTCAGGAAGTTCTGGTAATGCAGCTCATCTCGTACTTCCAGCACATCTTTGAGCTCGAGAAGCTGCCGCTGCGACTACACCCATATCGCATTCTATCTACGGGCTCTAGCACAGGTCTCATTGAAGTGGTTCGCAACGCGATGTCGCTCGACGGCATAAAGAAAACGCCAGGTTTCAAGAACCTTCGCAGCCATTTTGAACAAATGTACGGTGGGGCGACGAACAACGCAGAGAGCAAGGCTGGCGAGAGCGCTGAGCTCCTTCGTCAAGCTAAACTCAACTTTATCCACAGCCTAGGTGCGTTCTCTTCGTTCGGGTTCTCTATCGCGATGCATCCGTCCTAACTTGTGGTTTTGTCTGCTTCTCTAGCTGCATATTCGATTGTGTGCTATATTCTCGCTATCAAGGATCGACACAATGGCAACATCATGCTCGACATCGAAGGTTACATTATCCACATCGATTTCGGCTTTTGTAAGTGTTGCTTGCTTAGTGCGGGGCTAGATAGACTGCCAGCACTAACTATCAGCCTTTCCTTTAGTCCTAGGAAGAGCACCAGGAGGGAGTTTCAGCTTCGAAACAGCCCCGTTCAAACTGACAGCGGAGATGGTTGACGTTCTGGGCGGCCGTCACTCCTCCAACTTCCAGTATTTTATCGACTTGTGCGTTCAAGGTGCTCTGGCTGCTCGAAAGCATGCCGAGACTATTTACACGTTAGTGGAGGTTATGAGCTATCACTCCAAGCTCCCGTGCTTCGTCGGGGGTGCAGCAGGCCCGCTGTCGGGACTGAAAGACCGACTGTTTCTCAACATGCCTGAGAAGAAAGTAGCTCCAACCATTCAGAGCATGGTGCAGCGGGCCTACGACCACTTCGGCACGAACAAGTACGACCAGTTTCAGGTGTTCTCGAACGGGATCGCCAAATAGATCACATGCCCAGCTCTAGTCAAGATAGTGGAATGTATTGGGAAGAGGCTGGCGGTCTACAACATTCACCTGATTCATTTCCTGTATAGTGTCCCGGAAACGGAAAATTGCAGAATGAATTGAATTGAAGCGAAGATCGAACTCGCTAAGATATCCCTAGCTAGTCTATCCTACGAAGAGAGAAAGCAACATGCAAACAACAACCCACAATCATTGGTACTGAGTTTCTGTGTGATTCGAGTGCTCTTAGGATAGCTCTCTGTTAACAACATGGAGAATCGGTCAAGCACCTTGGTCGCATACAGGTAGCTCTTCCGATGTATGAAAATAGAGCGGGTGACACGATTTCTCTCGATCGTCCAGCCAAGTGGGTAGGATACGCCCCCTCAATCGGTCATGAGGAAATCGGAGCTCAAGGCCGATTTGACCAGAGCGACAACTACATGTAGCTTGGACGGTGAGATGAACAACAGGCCATCTACCAAAACCGAGATGTAGCACGGTTCATTGAATATAACCTTAGCCCTATTGCAGTAAAAGTTTTACTTCAAATGTTGTATATTTATTTTTCGTAGTGAAATATAAACAGGCATAAATGCTTGGTTTTAGCCCGCACTCCTCAGGATAGTATTCTCATATTGCGTAGTTTTATCGATTTTATTGTCATTATTGTCGTAAAATCATGCATACCGGTATTGCTTAGTTACCCCAAGTGTTATGATTGGTCTAAAGTAAAATATTTTATTGTGATTCGCTAATATTTGTAAAAACAACCATAACGTTATTGCAGAGTTTAAGAGTCTCTAACCGCAATACGGTTGAAGAACGCGCAACGACCCTGAACTGGGCGAGGGAAACCAAAACGCTCGATGTATTTGGCGATGGTGTGAGACCAATCCCGTAGTGTCTGTTTCAGATCATAAAGGCTCTTGCCAAGATAGAATACTCGTCTAGAGCATTCCTTAGAAATAAATCCTTCCGGTTGTTCCATGAAATTTTCGACTAGAGGGAAACCGTTGATAAGAGTTGTCTTCACATGTTCATAGTGAAGGATTGCTGCATGCGTGAGAACTTCCATTTGTTCGCCGGTGAGAACATCTCGGTGCAGTCGTCGCCATACTTTTATGGGGACCCTCTAATGACCGGTTATGCTTTAAAACAAACAATACATCCAGTCTCATCGCACGTGCCGACAAAAACCAATGGCACTGAAGCACTTTACGACTGTACGGACGAGGTACTAGAGCCCATGTGTTGTTTCCATGAGCGATTCATACCCGGAGAGGGCAACTGTGTGCCAGTCAGAGGCATGTGGAGACTGCACAGGTATTGGGGTCATAGTGAGCGGCTAAAAGACTGACAATGATTTAGTGGCGAGTGTACTCCTCCTCCGAATTATTGAGCGTTAGCGCTTTAGAGTACGTAAAACAGCGCATTGAATTAAATTTTCTGTGCGGAGCAGGGGCAAACTTCGGCAACAGTGGCTACCAGAGAGGTATGGTTGCATTTCAGGACCGCACTCAGGTGGTAGCAGTTGGTTTTGAACAGGTAAGAAGGTACTGATTGGATTGATGTAGCGCGTTTGAGATAACTCAAGGTAAACCAGCGAGCATAAACTTTTGGCACGTGTCTTGAGCTTGTTGCGGTAGGGCTCTGGCATTAGAGTAACGAGGTCGGTGGACCCGTTTCTCTCAGATGCGTAGTGGTAGCCTAGACTCAGGTTTTGATTCGAGCTGGGAGGTAGACCCTGAACGCAGTTCCTTGAAACTGTGATTCAGAGTGATATGGCACCTTGTGACATGCATAGGCGATCTTTACCTTTGAGGAACCTGAATGGGTCACCAGTAAGCTGCTTGATGTAAATAGGCCTTGCAAATGTTGGGCGTAGCGTTCACTTCCTGAACGCACTTCTCCAATGTCTGAAACCAGGTCTGAGAACCCAGAAGACATACTCCCATTCAGATAACCAATACAATACAGAGTTACATAAAACAATCAGCCGTTACTTATTCTTATAGACCCTTGAGCGGTGGGTCTGAAATGTCAGTCAACTAGGGTGCATTCAGGATACTGGCAAAATCCTGAAGCCTCAAACACGCGCACCACCCTCAAATAAGGGAAACACACACAAACCAATACAATCGAATTATGAATGCAGTCTATTAAACTATTTCTGGGGATGACTGCTACGCATCACCAAGAATACGAAATAGAGCATTACTCTTACCCTACATTAATGAGCCCGACTAGGATATGGAATGCGTGGATCACTACAAACGCTGGCACGAATGATCCCCTCGCAACTGGACTTGTGACTTGAAGGGAGCTCAGAACCGACCCGTCCACAACCGACCGGCGGACCCTAATCCCGTTGGGTACAAGCACTAACCCATTTTTCGGGCTGCTCGGTCGACTTGCGCGGTAGGGGGTTAAATAAACTCTGCTGTACTATCGCTAACTATTTGCAAATGACATCTTACTGATTTGTTCTTCTTCATGTTATTCCATGTTCTTCGGGCAATGATGTGACTTGAGTATACTGAATGCTGCCGTCGACACCTTCCTGGGTTGATCTTCCCATCTTCAAGACGTCATGTCTTTGTGTAATCACGTGGCGACGCCAGGAGAAAACCTCACTCAGTCTCGTGTCATGAGTGCAAATCCAGCACATCCAAACACTTTGATATATTATACGGATGGCTTCTTGCCGTACCAGAGTTCGTAAGGTGCAACTTCACTAGCAGAACTCTGCTTAATCAGATGACCGAGCTTTTCGTTCTTCACACTTGTCGCTTTGAAGGCGTGCAATTTCAGGATCAAATTGATTGAACTGTGTCTGAAGCGTGTCAACCTCTGTGTTGAAGTGATTCTTAACTGCATTGCGGGATTATTCATTTAAATCAGACTTCCGCTGCACTCCGTAGAGATAGATAAATCGCGAGTAAAACATAAGAAGCAGGGGTCACCACTTAGGCTAGGGTAAGACAAGGGACCATTGATATCAGAATGAACCTTTTAGGAGGTAATTTTGAGCGGCCGACATTGCTATTGAAGGGAGCACTGGATTCATTAGCAAAAATAGACGAGGACAGAAGTGTTGTGCGATCACGGGTGTACCCTTTCTGGTCCCACTTGAGTCCTAGACATGGCCAGCATCACACGGAAGTTAGGATGACCGAGACGTTTGTGCCACAGTAAAGAAGTCGGGTCCATACCTGTAGTGGTCACAAGGGCATTGGCGGATCTGTTTTCCGCAGCAGCCAATATTACGAGCGTGCTGGATGGCATCTTGAATGACGTTTTGGTCTTCACTTGAAACAAGTCTATCTCCGCGTCAAGTTAGACCTGTAGTTTGTAGTCCATTCCCACGAAGAACGTGTAGGGATGCAGCCGAAGACAAGGCCAATGCCCAGTTTTAGGACTTGTGCAATAGACAGCAGGATGAACTTTGTAACGGGGCTAGAGGTACTTGGGTGTCTCGTGAGGGAAAACGGCGTACACCCTGACCCGGGAAAGGTCAGAGTGATCAATGAATGACCTACGCCTTCAAACGTAAATGAACTGTAGAAAAGCGGCGTGGTGCACCAATTGAAGCTGTGTGATGCTATTATAATGGATCGTCTCAAATTTTACTCCACTACGTGTACGCTATATCCAGTTGTGTTGACACCTACTACGATGGGCTGTCGATGGCGCCCGTAGTGCACACAGCACACACTATACGATACTACCCGTACACGCACACGAAATAAATACTGGAATATTGCATGACAAGATATATTAATAACGACTACGCTATGTAAGGGGGGTGGCACTTGAAGATTAATTGATGGTGTTTACATACTGCCACCACACGAACAACCCCCGCATCAGCTGTAATTAGTGTGCTCCGCGTTTCTAAATACTAACTAACAGAAAGTGGTGTCTGCAAATTGATATGATGTTTGTACTGCCTACAATTTAAACAACAGCAACGCTGAAGTCGTTACGTGTACTGCTGGTGGCACGATGGGGGAGAGTGGTAGCCAGCTTGACAATTGGAAAATGAATAAAGAATGCATGCAAGCCAGAGCTAACTGACTGCCTGGAGCGCAACCAGAAAGAGAGCTCGAGGCCGCCACGCCTTAGAGGCCGGCGGAGGCTCTAGACTCCAGGAGCTAAAATAGGTCAGGTGGTTAAAGACAGCTGCCGATGCCGACAAGGTCATAAGAAGTCGTTAGCCAAAGAAGTTAAGTGACAGCAATGTACCTCACTGAGAAAACGAAAACAAAAATAGAGCTGAATTGAGATGGTTGGAGGCGGTGGACGGATCCTTGCCAACCTGACATTGCTTGGACCGACCGAGCCGAGGGCAAGCTCTACATATAACGTACCAGTGAGACCGCTTGGCTATATTTGCAAACAGTATTACAGACAACGACAGTGAAATCCGTACCCCCTGAAGTGGGGCAAGTATAAAAAAAAAATAAGGCAGCCAATTTAAAGTATTTTAATCCAATCAGCGGGCTAGATAATTAATGGACAGCACGTCAATCTGTCCCCCCCACTCGTGCATTTCGCCATTGCGGGGCGAGCCATCATGGCTCCTAAAGCATCTTACACAGTCAAGAAAAAGCGTGAAGCTTTAGAAAGCGTCCGTCGTATTGGCTGCAAGCCCACGGCTCGCAAGTTTGACATCCCGTTGACAACACTGCACGATTGGAGAAGGCAAGCGAAGGATATATCCAACTTCGAGGGGCCGCAGACAAACAAGACACTAAAAGGACAGGGGGCAAAGAGCATCATACCTTTCGCACATGACATGGTGACCTACATGAAGGATGTGCGTAGGTAACGCAAAATAGTATGGCTTAAGTAATTTGCTAATAGTACTAACACATTATTTGTAAAGTATTTGTGCACAGGAAAGATGATAGAGTATATAAAACAAGAGCATTACGCTTGGTTAGATATTTATCTAGCATCGAAGTCAAGTGACGAAAGACGTGTGAATGCACTGATGCGCTTGTGTCAGCGGTTTGCACAGCGATAAGCATCAATTATTTTCGAATATTTAATAACTTATTCTGACAAATTTGGTTTATTAACTTTTGTTTAGACACGGGTTTTCAACGCAAAAGCGCTGTGTTGTTCGTAGTTTCGAAAAAGCTATTCCGAGATATCCTGTTGTCCAAGTATAGAATAAAAATACATTCTTTTTTACCAATCATAAATCGCAAATGACTTAGGGGTACGGATTTCTTTGTCCAGTTGTCCCGTCTAATTTGTATGGCGGATATAATTCAGTGGGGGTACGGATTTCGTCGTTGTCTGTATTATAGCAGTGCAGTTATAAAACTTTTAAATATTTAAAAATAAGTACTTGAAGTGATGGATAGCATTGAACTGCTACAAAAGTATTCATAACCCTACTCGCAAACAAACCATGCCCATAACGCCCGCGTAGCCTGGGTGCCCAGAGCTCTAGTAACATTCATAATAAAACTTCGAACTCCTCCCGACCCGGTAAACAAGCAAGGTCAATTCCCGCGATCAATTGTCCTCCCAGCCCAAAGCATTGCCTCTAGTTGTGTAGAGATTTTGAAGGCCAACTGAGGGCTAATGGAGAGGAGGCAAACCGTATGCGTTCTAGACTATGAGTGGCTCAGTGTTTAGGTACATGTAGTAGTGGCAAATGGGTCTGCAGCAGTGCCTCAATGGGCTACTGCTACATGTACGCGGTTGCTCTGCCAGCGGTTGGTGGGCTTCGCAGTTGCGCCACGAAGGAGGACGAGCACTGCTCGTCGAGCAAACCAGCATGATTACACTGTAGAGACTCTCTACTACATGTAGAGAGTACAACTGTATGTACAAGCTTTGTAGTCGAATACCACTCCGTTCAGGAACACCTCTCAGCAGTATCGGCGGCGATGGATCTTTTTGCGGACACCTACTTCCCAGACTTTTCCATCTGCTTTTACGGCAACCAGAGGAAATACAGTGTACAGAGGTCTCTCTCAATAAACGTCGGATGGTCATCAAATTGATTTCGAAGGGATATAGAGATGTGCAAGCGGATATGTACGGGCTTATGTTGTATCAATGATCAGAAATATCGGGATATTGAAACGACGAGGTGCGCTTATTGAGAGAGAGACCTCTGTACCTGCCAGTGTGTGATTACTCTCTGGGTATGTATCAATTGAATAGCCTTCGTAAATGCGGTGATTAAGATAAGACACCCAAGTGAAATGAAAAAATACGCCTCTGCCCGAATGGAGAAGATCTACGCAAAACCACACTCGTTTTCATGGGCACTGTCGTCCAAGGACTTTTTGGACTGTATTACTGCTCCTCTCTGCGTTGCTGTCGGAAGTAAGTTCATTTCTTGGTATCAGCTAGGGTATCATCACGTGATTGCGTCAATTCACTCTCCTCTGCTCCTACATGTACATGTACTCTGTTCCACGATCACGGAACGGATCCTAGGATAGATCTATTTTTCAGGTTCTGTGGTAGATCTATCCCAAGATGTGACGCGATCGTGCGACATCGGCTGCGCATAAAGCTTCATGCATTGCCAACCAAGTCTCACTTCATAAATCACCTTCCAGTACTCAAACTCTCTCGTACCCGAGCGACATTAGCCCGAGACCATGCGTTTGAGTTCCATCCTGCTCGTCGCGGCAGCTGTCTTCCTCGTTAGATGCGACGCTGTGTCGACTGCCACCAAGTCGGAGCAGAACACACTCTCTGCTGTGACTGCCCCAATGAAGAACGCAAGATTGCTGAGAACCACCGAGATGGAGAAAGATGATGATCTCGATTCAGAAGATGAAGAGAGGCTGGGCTTCAGCTCCATCGCGAAATGGTTCAATCCAGCAGAAAAGGTTGTTGCGGCGGCGGCGGCAAAAAAGCTTCAGCCACAGCAGGTGGCTAAGTTAAGCAAGCTCGACGACGTGAAACCCAGTTACCTGAACAACCCACTCCTGAAACCAGAAGGGGAGGTGTTGAAGAAGGCACAAAAATTTGAGGCCCAGCTGATGGCTCAACTGAGCAAGACGGATAAAGCTCTCTTAGAGAAAATCAAACAGACGCCGGGTGCCGCAGAAAGAATCAGCCGTTGGAAACAGGCTGACTGGAATCCGATCGACCTGGCAAAGCTCATCAAGACGAGTAACCCAAGTCTCTTCAAACCGAATGCGCCGGAGAAACAGGCCTGGGACATATACGCAGGGATGGTTCTGAGGAGGGACTTTAGTGTGAAGTGAGGGCAGGGGATGATTCAGAGGTCCTACGTTAATTTTTGATTGTTTGCAATATACAATGACTTCCACGGGATTTCTTACTTCGTGGGGTTCCTTCTGTAGGAACACCACATGGGACTAAATCTGGCGAGGATGACGAGGGAATCTACACATTATACTTCAGCTCACAATTGGTAATTGGGCGCGCTCTGAGCTGAAGTATTTGATCATGAAGTACACTAATAACCCGAACAATGCAGAGCGATAGCTACACTCCCGATTGCCCATGCCACAATGACCGCAAGAACAAGTCGTAGTGCAGATCCAGGTTTGGCTATAGTTGTTATTTCTGTCGGGGGTTGCACGCAAAGACTCCAGGGTGGAGATCCAAGAAGACATTGCGCAGCCGCGATGGCCGAGGACAAGGAATTGCGAGAGACGGTTCGTGCGGCTTTCGCCTGCTATGACGAAGACAGCAGTGGGTGGATTGATGCAGGAGAGCTGCGTCATCTCGTGGCGGATTTAGGCGGCGTTCTCACAGAAAGAGATTTCCGGAAAGCGCTTCACGTGCTAGACCGTGATGACAACGGCGTGATCGACAGGGACGAGTTTAGTGAGTGGTGGGCAGGCCAAACAGGAAGCCATGAAGCTGCAGGAGAAGTCGAAAAGACGTTAGCGCGGCTGAAGGACCTTGGACGCCAGCGGTTCCGTGTCGACATCCATACGGCGTGCTGGAGCGGCTTCGAGGACGTGGTAGCAAGACTCGTAGAGGATGGTGGCGAATTAATAAGTGAGAAGGACGCGTCCGAATATGGTGTACGTTCAACGCTGGGGTGGTTCGAATGGGAGTCAAGAGATAATGTTCTGACGATTATATTGCTACAATTCCAGAACTCCAACTCTCCACTGCACTACGCAGCCTACCAAGGACACACGGCGATAAGTGACATCCTCGTCAGTGACTCCTTAGTGATCCGCGTTTCCTGGTGGTAGTAGTTTACTCATAAACTGGGTACGCATGCCTCTGCAGATTAAGCGGGGAGCGAGCTTGAACAGCACGAATGGGTCCGGTTGTACGCCGATATTTTTTGCAGCACAGCAAGGACATGTGGAGGTGGTCAAACTGCTACTACAGGTGCCTCATTGGTGGATGAATACCTTGTCTCTGGGTTTATCCGTGCTCACTCCTGTTAATGTACCCGCCAAAACAGAATGGAGCAGAGCTGCGGATAGCAGAGAGCAAGGTATTGCCTATTGCCCTCGTCAACCAGCTAAGGTGGAAGTACTGTACTCACTTTGCTTGGTGTCAGCATGGTTTGACGCCGGTTGACGTATGCACTACGCCTGATATCATGGAGCTTTTTAGAAATCTGTCTGGAAAGCGTACGCGCTTCTTACTTTTTCCGGTTGGTGTCAATTGAATGGTCATCTAAGCAGCATGTTTACGGTGCTACAGCTCCGTCGACTCCGCTAGCACCGACCCTGGAGGCCATGTCAGACACGGAGTTGAAGATTACATGGTACCGCATGACCTTGGATCCTCTGGCCAAGAAATGTGACTAAGCGGGTGTTGCTGAACGTTCATGTAGGTCGCCACCAAGACCTAACCTGGACGAGGTTGTTCCAGTGTCAGGATACAAGATCAAGCTTTCTTCGCCCGCAGGACCGCAAAAGATTGCTCTGGCAGTTGCGTTCCCAACCGAAACTTTGATTGGGGGACTAAGTCCCGATTCCGAGTACGTCGCGGAAATATGCGCCATCAACCTGCATGGAATGAGTGAGTTTAGCGCTGAATCCCAACCTGCCAAGACACGAAGAGGTAAGTTTACGCAGTATGCAACGTTGAGTATCATTTTGTTTTGATATATTATGTCCACACTGCAGCAAAACCCTCAGCACCAGTGTTATCTGTCACTGATGTCGGGCCGACCGAGTTCACCGTGATGTGGGCTCTAGCGGACAGCGACCGCCACCCTCGTATTTCCTGCGTTATTATTTACCTGTCGTCTCCGGAGCCTGACGGATCTTGCCACTGGGAATCAATTGTCAAAACTGACAACCACAGTATCAAGTACGTACAGATCAACGTAGAATTGCTGCTCCGTTGACTCGGCTGTCTGATAAGCCCCATCTTTCTTTGGAAATTAATCCACGCTAAGCTCGACGACAGTGGAGAAGTTGCTATCTGACCACCGATATAAGCTCCGAGCTGCTGTAATCGGTGACGACGGGCAGCAGACACTTTCCGACGCGATAGCGGTTAGAACAGCTGGCAAGTCAATGGCGAAGCGTAGCGCTTCCAGTGCAGTGGTGGGTGCGGTCAACGCTATGCGAGTTTTCGGTATGTGCCATCAAACTTTCAATCTGCGCGTAGGATCGATATGTAACAGTCACTGCTGTAGGATCTAGCAAGATGGAGACCAACGACAGCAAGGAGATCGACGGATAAAGCAGTGCACTACAGACCGCAAGGTCAATCTGAAGAAAGTTGTGCATATGCACCGACTTTTATAGGGAATCGATCCTCCGATAATATACTCTGATTAGAACCCTTTAGAGTGCTCTCATCAACGGTTAGCTCTGAGCTCAGCAGAAGTGCACAGAAGCAGTGTACGTACACGCACCCGAGCGTCAACATTGACCGGTCCGTTCGTGTTGACGGCGCAAGACCCCTACTTCACGTGCACAGCAGCAAGAGACTTTCATCTGCAAGTTGGATAGCAGGAATCGGTTGATAACGATGATGTTCATCGCTAGCAAGAGAGTTCTATTGCTAACGAGGATGCCTCAGGTCGATGCGGAAAGTTCGAGTTCTGCAAGGACAGATATCATCAATCCGGGAAGTTCCACCATAACCGTTGTCAACACATCAGTATTCAAGTTTATGCCCAACCGAACCACCCAGGAGAGGGATTAACCATTTACGCGTCATTCTCGAAGCTTTAAATCGTCTCAACCCCAGTACCCACTCAGGAAACCCGTCCATGTCTACCACGTCGTTGTCATCACGGATTAACACATGAATCCCTCAGGCTCAACGCTGGAATAGCGGCAGCGCTAATGGACAGTGGCTCGAGCAGCTCTTGCTTGCTGGAGCCCAATCAAGGAGCACCAGATCACCAATATCCACACTCAGTTTAAGGACTCATCATCACTCCGTTCGCTGTACATCCTGACTCCACAGGTAGCGAATAATCTCTCGCTGCTGTCCGCCATCCGACTGCAGATAGTCGCTCTGTGCTGTCCGGTCCTTCATCAAGTACGTCAGGGCGCTACCAAACCGAATCAGGTACGGCTCAATATCAGCGCTCCACATTTTGTCGTCCCAGGGCACCTTGGTCGTCTTCGTCTGCGCCTCCTCGGCGTGCAAATGCTCCACCAGCTCACCCTCCTGCCCGTCTAGAATGTACAGGTACGTCTGCAGCTGTGCAATGTCATATTTCGGCAATGGCGTGATGAACCTCTTCAACCTGTTCTTAACCTCAATGACCTTCCCGTCCGCGCGTCCGTCGATCTTTCCGCCCACCAGAACGTCAAAACTCCCCACCGTCGCGACTTTTTTCTTGGAAAACACGAGGTTCCGCTCGTTTACGATCACTTTTCTCTTTTCCTGGTACTGTTCAATGCCCGCCGTCTCCTGTTTCACACCGAACCCTTTGTGCATTGTGGACGTCACGAAGTGCACCACTTCGGCCTTGACAGCGGCCGGAGTAGCGGACGGCAATGATTGCTCCACTTTAGCTTGCGCCTGGGCCACCTGTTGGATGTTTTCAGCCTGTGCAGCTTCCTGGATGAGCTCGTGAATGGCGGGAGCGGCCCCCAAGTCCTGGACCACGGCCTGCATCTTCTCCTCGGGACTGGGCAGCGCTAGCGAGAGACGCTCCTGCAGCTGGGAGACCTGGCGCGGGTTGGTGCGGCGCCAGACGTCCAGGAACACGTCCTCGATCTTGCGGTACGGGTTCAACGCGCTGATGACGGGCACCTCGCTCGCGAAGATCATGATGTTGCGCCCCAAGGCGCGCCGGCCGCCCATTGTGATATTTGCAATAATGCAAATTGTGTGGACCACGTTGGATAAAATGTAAAATACGTTCCTATGGGAGAAAATGTGTTGACTGAGGATACCGAATTGGGCGATAGACTGCGAATATTCGAGCCAGAGTGACAGATGACTCATTCTGAACAGTAAAGCTCACGTCAAAACCACAGCATCTTCTACAGTATGAGCGCCGTGTCAAACATGACGACGGACCTCCATGCAACGGACTTCGTGGGCGAGATGCCTCCGTGTGAGGTGGAGCTGGGCGCGTTGCTCAGGGACTTGTTCGAGGAGCCCGCGGTGCACAAGAAGGCCAAGCATCGCGAGGAGATGGTCGAGTTCCGGCTAAACAAGAAGCAGAAACAGAAGAATCTGGTGGCAGAGCACCGCAGACTAGAGAAGGAGATGAAGGCGCTGGTGGCGGGTGCGAGAGCAGCAGCCGCGCGTAGTGGGGGCGCAACAGACGCGCTGCGAGAACTGGCGGTGGAGAGAGAGGGGCTGCAGAAGCAGAACTTGGCACTGCGGGAGGAGATTCTGCGGCATGAGAAGTTTAAGAAGGCGCTGCTGGAAGCGAGGGACGATCCTATGGAGAATGAGGAGTCGACGCTGCTACGGAACACGGCGGACTCTGGCTGGCGCGTGCATTTCGACGGGGGGGAGGCGTCGTTCCACTTCCATCCATTCACGCGCGACGAGTTTGATGATCGAATGAAACTCTTTGACGCAGAACTGAAGAGCGGCATGGCGTCGCTCATGCTGGCTGGAACCTTTTTCGGGTGGGAGATGTATCGCGTACCGTTGGTTGCGTCCGCGGTGGATAGCAAGCGGCTGGTTGCTAGGATTCGACTCACCAAGCGCCTCAAGTGCTCTCTCAGCGTTCACCAGAAAATGTCGTACACGAAGCAGAAGGACCTAAGTCCCATGATAGTCACGCCTGTTGGATGGGGACTGCGCCAACGAGCCAGAGCTCACACTCAATTGCTACAGGAGTTTGACCAGGACTCTCTCGTGTTCGCTCATTGTATCCCCGGTCCGGAGCAGGATCTTCAATATGTGTTTCAAGTACGACGTGCTCAATGGGAGCTGCTAGACGGTAGGCGTAAGGTGGCTACAAGCTTGGTGATCACCGACTCGGAGGCCAACAGGCGCAGTCGGGACTCCGAAACCTCTCAAGACAAGGTCGAGTGGGCAACAGAAGGAGCGATCCACGTGTCGGTCACGGAAGTCGACGAAAATTCGGTCGATGTCGCGTGCAATTACTGGGCCAGTTGCGAAAACAAGTTGCATGCGGAGTATTTGATGATCCAGTGGACACAGTTTGCTGTGTGGTGGGAGCAGCTCATTGTGCCTTCCAACTTGCTTTTGAGCAAATAGTTTGTGTAGTTTGAGACCAGATCATGTAGTATACTTCCAAGTATCTGTGTGCGTCGAAGCGGCAATGAATTCCATAGTTCAACACAACCACGAACGCTGAAAGCGAAGGCAAATACAAGCACAGTAGGGTCTGACTAAACAATTCGTTGTAGGCGCCTTGATGCGCTCAATTCACGAACATGAATCCTGGTATACGGTACCTCATTGTGGTGCTGGTGTAGGGGTATCATTCAATGTGAGACTTTCATAGAAGGCACTCGTGGTGTAGTTGGGGAAAATCATGGGTGTTTATGGTATAGCTGAATCTACCTCTAGTACTGACAATATGCATCGCTATCGATCCCTTCTCTAGTTTTCGTGCGCCGCCGTGTAGTTGTAGTACACAGTGTTCTCAAACTCCGGCTCGCAGAAGGGGAACTCCACGCCGTCGTCGTCCGGGAAGAAGAGGTTCTCGCCCGACGTGTACGTCACGTAGCAGCCGAGGCAGAAGCACACGACCGTGACAATCACGGACGTGACTTTCTCCCAAATCGGCATCACGGTCCACTGCTTCTTCATCAGGAACACGATCGGCAGGATAATCGAGTGCATCGTAATGCACGACGCGCCAACGAAGTCGGACAAGTCCGCGAAGTGGTCCTTCAAGACCACTGATGCAATCACCAGTAGCACGATAATCGCGATACGCAGCATGACGTACTTGATGGCGTTCGCGCCGCGGTACTCAGCAGCTTCGGCCTCAGGCTCACCGAGGTGAACGTTTTCGTTGTCGGCAACAGAAATGAAGGATCGTTTCGAAACACGAGACTTATCCAGGTGGTCGGCGTCGTTCGGCGTGGCAGCCTCCGCGTAACTCAGCAGGTTGTTCTCGATGTCCTCGGGTGTGCGCTGGTGCATGCCCAAGAAGAAGCGCTCGGTGATGTAGAAGGCAGGGTTCAGGATAACGGAGAATGCGATGGTAATGTGCAGCTGCATGAACATGTACGCGAGCACGATGGCACCCCAGTCCGAGGAGAAGCCCAGAGTGGTCAAACCAGTGTCCTCCTGTGGGTAAATAGACCACAGCAGGTTGCCGGAAATCTGGCAGCCAACCGACGAGTACGCCGTGCTAGCAAGCACCAGGAAGCAGCACGTAGTGAAAGCCATCGTGACGAACACGACGCGGGGCATGCGGGTGGGGTCACTGTGTTGACGTTGGAGGGCCGGAATCACAATGCCAGCACCGTACGCGAGAGCCAGGTTACCGAAGGCACCAACGACTTGCTTAAAGTTGAGATCGGGGGAAGGCGCCGTCGGGTGTCCACGCATGCCGTGCATGACGACTGCGATGCCGATAACGTCCGCAACGAGCGTACCCATGCAGCCCGCGAATGCAGCGCCGGCACCTTCCTTCAGAGTCGGCACGAGGCACACGGGCAATACCGTGAGCGCCATGAGGATAGACCACGTCGTCGTGCTGAAGGCGCCAGGGTAGAGTCCGTCCAGTAGAGTGCCTCCAAGCACCAGGAACACGCAGGGCACGATCAAGCAGTTTCCCATCTGGGCAATGACAGTGAGGTAGCGACCCCACTTGCCCATGGCCCACTCGCCCAGGTCGCCGTACGTCTTGACGGACGTTGGCGCGAGCAGCATGACGCGGCAGATGGCCACCGCACCGTAGATGTTGGAGAAGGCCATGAAGGCCATAGCGACGATCGCGAGAGCTGGACCAGCACGCGAGAAGTTGCCCGGCATGCCAAGCGTACCAATGCCGTAGACGCAGCAAAAGAGATTGAAAGACGCCTTGGCATCCTCCATCGTGAAGAAGGGCTTGCCCATGGTTGTTGAGACGCTTGGGTTGGAGTGGGAAAATTCAAGACTGAGCTTTATGGTGAAGTTGTCGGAGGCTACCAGTACACTGTCAAGGTAGATCAACTGGTGGCAGCGAGGAGAACAACAACAGAGCGAGATCGCAGCCCTCTTGTTACGTTGGCTGGATTCCACATGCTTGCTTCGACTCTGCACGGGACTTACTTCGAGGCAACACTTAAAGGCATGTTTTACGAAGATTACAGCTTCTCAGTCGGAAACGATGATTGGAAGATGTGGTAAAACCTGCTATAAGTAATACCGAAAGGTCGCAGCTCTAAGACTTTATAAAAAGCGGTTGGGCATGGAGGGGCGATGCGCTGGAGCGGAAGAGTGCAATAGACGATTCTATGCCTTGCACTGAGGAGCAGGTTTAACTTGCTGCCACTTCGAGTATCTTGGAGCAAGCATCATGCCCGGACGCACAGGTTCCTCGGCTCCGTCCTTTTGCTGCACCGGTGTTTGGATGCGGGTCTTCTGGGCGAGTGTTTGGACTCATCCGGGTAGAGACCAGGGATATTAATCTCTGTCCATGCGCTAGTTGTCATATACACTTTGATGTCGACGAACTGCCCCAAAGCTTGCCCCCGACCGCGCTCAACACTCTTTCTCCAAGAAGTTTGACACACCAGACCTTCACACAGGAGTACGACCGCAAATGGTAACTGCACTCGGGCCATTATTCTGAGTCCTGGAGGCTACAAGAACACGATCAGCTCAGCGTTCGCTTGCACGGTTGTCTTCGTGACGCGCTCTTCGTCGACAGTGCTGCCGCAGACACGATTGGTGGAACAAATGGGGCAGAAAATTGTGTGTACAGTTCCGGTGCTTGGGGCAAATCTCCACTGAGACAAAAACTTATCAGTGGTGTCGGCGCCGTATTTACATCTTCGAACTGGTGGAGTACATGTAAGGTCAGACACTTTGCTCGTTTGATCACGTACGCAACCTTGTGATTGAATTGTTGTACACTCAGTAGTGTGCAAAGATTGGAAGCGTTATCAGCTACCGGTATTTGTGTCGGAGCCACAAACCATAGGCCTTTGGTTTCGCTAGAAGTGAGAGATCGTCGTGACCAGCAACGAGCTCGAGTTCAGAATGCTTTGGGTTAAGACGAACAGCTTCCAAGTCACATGAGCGAGCACCCCTCAAACTTCCGGGGCACCCATCGTCACCGACGAGTCGTCCGTGAAGACAGAAGCATCGGACCTCCACGCTTAAAGGGGTATTCTTACGGGAAATTGTAGGAGCTACGTTAGCCCCCCGGGCGGGCCTAAGTGAGACTCATGCAAGGATGATGAGCTACGTTAATGCCAGTGAATGGGGCCTCGCTGTTCCCTCCTGCTGGCGATCACGTAGATGTTGTGGAGCTTGTAGCGACACTGAAGGGAGAACTCTGGGCCTCCTTGGTGACATTCCAGTGCAACAAGAAGGAGAATCAGAAACAAATACAGGCTGAGCATCTCCGACTTGAGTAGATTCAACTGCTCGTTGGGAGTGTGAGAGTTGAGGCGGTAAGACCACTGCATGCACGACAGGCGGGCTATGGGAGCTGATTGCAGAGCGAGAAAAGCTTTGGACCAAAACTCCGCAAGAAAATCGAACGGCATGATAACTTTCAACAGGCTCTGCGGCAAACGAATGGAGATGCTCGTGAAGAAAAAGTGATGCGGATGAACACTCCTGCTGGTACGTGCATTTAGATCGAGGTGATCCCTCATTCCACTTCCATTCGTTCACACGCGACGAGTTTGAGACCGTGGAGCTTGCGAGCAGCGCGTCATCGTTGTTGATGGTTTGCAACTTCCTTGGATGGAATGCACAACGGGTGTCGTTGGTGGCCTCCCCACGAGCGGCAAGCCGATTTCGACACTCACCAATAGTATTTACTGTTCGTTGGAATGGTGTGTCGTTCAGAAAGGAAAATGCCTACAATCGTTACGCTCGTCGGATGGAGTACACAGCGTCAGCACACAACTTTGACCAGGACGCGCTCGTCTTCGCGCACATTAATAATTATCCCAGGACCAAAGAAACACCTGCACTACCTGCATATGGTTCGTCGCGAGCAATGGCAGCTTCCCGATGGCCGACGCAAGGTGCAAACATGGCTATCGCAGACACGGATGCAAACCGTGAATTCCAAGGTGACGTTGGTGGAGCACCGAGGGAGGCATGCAAATATCCCTCACGGAAGTCAACGAAACCTTTATCGATATCGTGAGCGATCGCTGGCTGTCAGAACAAGTCGCACGCAGACTATGCCATGCTCCTGTGGGCTCATTTACCGAGCTGGTGGGAGCAAACGGTGTCACCGGCAAGGCTGCTACTGTAGAAGCTTTAGTTGTGAGTATTCATCAACCTACCGTTTATAAAATATTGAGTTCACACAAAGCTGCGCCGTCGGTGTCGAGCATGAACTCACCAAGTATAATAGTTGTAGCTGGGCCTGGAATTGTAGTCTTGTAGCCTGCATCTGTTTTTGAGTTGCCTTGGCAAGATGGCTATTGTAGCCATCTTGCCGTAAAAACCTCGGCTCATCCTCGTCCAAAACACCTCTATCCATTTGTAAGCCCCCCACAACCGCACCGTCCACACTCTCTAAACTACGATTTCTCAGGACGCGCCAAACCTTGCGCTGACATTTGGCGCGAGTGGGCAGGAAGCCTCCAGACTGAGACTGAGTGCGCCCTACGTAGCGGCCATGGCGGAGGACAAGGTGACGGTCAAGCACGAGGTCCAGACGGAGGTCAAGACGGAGTCCGGGGCCGCGGCCTCCTCCAACGCGCCGCGCTTGAACGCGCAGATGTTCTTCCGGCGGCTCAAGAGCCTCTATAGCTCGTGGAAGGTAGGACGCGCTGTACTCTCTCTTTTTTTCTTACGTGGAACTTAACATGCTATGATAACTGTTACTTGTTAAATAACCAGGAGCGCAAGGACGACGCCGTGTGGGGCGGCGTGGACTCGTTCTGCGTGCTCGCGGGCCGCGCGCAGCAGGAGGAGTCTGGCTACCGCAAGTCGGCGGTGCTGCAGATCTTCCTCCTGGGCTTCCTGGAGTTCCCGGAGACGCTCATGGTGTTCACACCTGCGAAACTTTATGTGCTTACGGGTGGCAAGAAATATACGATGTTGGAGGCCGTGGCCAAAGAGAACGCGTCCTCGGACATCAAGCTGGAGCTGCTCAAGCGCAACAAGGCAGACGGCAATCAGGCCAATTTTAAGGTGCTCACGGACGCCATCAAGCAGAGCGGCGCCAAGGTGGGCGTGCTGAGCAAGGAAAATCCGCTGGGGGAGCTCGTGGCTAGCTTCAAGAAGGCGCTGGAGGCTACGGACGCCGAGCAGGTGGACGTGGCCAAGGGCATCGAGACGGTGCTCACGGTCAAGGAGAGCGATGAGCTCGAGAACATCCGCTGGGCCGGCGCGCTGTCCAGCAAAGTGTTCAAGCTCAAGTTCATGGAGGACATGGAGCAGATCATCGACGACGAGAAGAGCATCAGCCACGAGAAGATCTCGATGGGCATTGAGGATGTGTTTGACAACCCGTCCAAGATCAAGGTGACCATTGACCCCGTGGACATTGAGCCGTGCTACCCGCCCATTGTGCAGTCGGGAGGCAAGTACGACCTTAAGCCCAGCGCGCAGAGCAACAAGGACACGATGAAGTACGACGTGATCATTTGCTCGCTTGGTGCCAGGTACAAGGGATACTGCTCGAACGTGGGTCGCACGTTCTTTATTGACCCCACGAGTTCGATGGAGAAGTCGTACGAGCTGCTGCGCGAGGCGCACGACTTGTGCGTGAAGGAGCTGCAGCCCGGCAAGGTCGTGGGCAAGGTCGTGGAAAAGGTGCGCAAGTTCGTTCAGTCCAGGAACTCGACGCTTTTCGCCAAGCTCACCAAGAACCTCGGCTTCGGTATCGGACTCGAGTTCCGCGAGTCGTGCAACTTGCTGACGACGAAGAACCAGACGGTGATTAAGGAAGGCATGGCGTTCAACGTGGCCTTCGGCTTCAACGACATCCCGATCCCGGAGTCGCAGCGCAAAAAGAAAAAACTGGACAACTACGCCGTATTCCTTGCCGACACGGTGGTCGTGCTGGAAAGCGAAACGAAGTACTACACGAAGGTGCCGAAGGCGTGGAGCAAGGTGAGGTATGACATTGATGACGACAACGATGTGGAGGAGGTGAAGACATCGAAGAAAAAGAAGTCGAGCAAGGGCGATAGCTCTGTCCATGGTTCTGTGGACACCTCGATCTCTGGTACCCGCAATCAGGTACTGCAGTCGCGCCTCCGTGACCAGCAGCGACAGTTGGAAGGCAAGGAAACGGACCAGGAACGTCGTGATCGTCACCAGGCTGAATTGATGCGCAAGAAGCGAGAGGAAGCTATGCGGCGACTGGAGGAGCAGAATAACGACAAATCTGATGACCCGAAGAAGGAGAAGAGCATTAAGGCCTATACGGGTCCCCAGAACTACCCTTCGGAGCTGCGCGAGCGCCAGGTGATGGTGGATATGCGCGCTGAGGCTGTTATTCTTCCTATCAACGGCGTACCAGTGCCGTTTCACATCTCGACTATCAAGAACGTGAGCAAATCCGAGGAAGACAAGGCAACGTATCTGCGTATTAACTTCTACGTGCCTGGTACGTCTTTGGGACGTGATGTGCTTCCGGCCATGGCGAATGCGATCACAAAATTCCCGAACAAAATGTTCATCAAGGAGCTCGGTTTCCGCTCCTCTGACGCACACAACCTTAACAACCAGTTCCGTCTGATCAAGGAGCTCCAGAAGCGTGTGAAGCAGCGCGAGCAGCGAGAGCAGGAAGAGTCCGATCTGGTCGTGCAGGAGGACTTGATCTTGACTCGCGACCGTCGTGTACCACGCCTGATTGATCTATCGGCTCGGCCGCACTTGACGGGCCGTAAGACTCACGGTACACTGGAAGCACACTCAAACGGAGTGCGTTTCACAACGAACAAGAACCAAAAGCTTGACATTTTGTACGCGAACGTCAAGCACGCAATCTTCCAGCCTTGCGACAAGGAGCTCGTGGTGCTGATTCACTTCCACCTGAAGAACCATATCATGATTGGCAAGAAGAAACAGAAGGACGTGCAGTTCTACACGGAGGTGATTGAGGGCTCACAGACGCTGGACAACCGGCGGCGGTCGATGTACGACCCCGATGAGCTGGATGAGGAAAACCGCGAGCGTGCGCTACGTGAGAAGTTGAACACCACTTTCAAGGAATTTTGTCACAAAATGGAGAGCGTGTCGGAGAGGCATGGCAAGCCGGTGGTGTTCGACATTCCGTACCGTGAGCTCGGCTTCATGGGCACCCCGTTCAAGGAGATGGTGCTGCTGCAGCCTTCTGTGCACTGCCTTGTCAGTCTGACGGATATGCCGTTCTTCATTATCTCGCTGGACGAGGTGGAGCACGTCCACTTCGAACGTGTGATGTTCTCGTCGAAGAACTTCGATGTCGTGTTCGTTTTCAAAAACTTCGATATCATGCCCACGCGCATCAGTGCCGTCTCCATGGGCGAACTGGAGCGTATCAAGGAGTGGCTGGACGACATTGATATTTGCTTCACCACGGGTACTGCCAACTTGAACTGGAAGAGTATCATGTCCACGATCAAGAGCGACCACCGCTTTTACCTGGACACGGACGATGATGGTGTGCCGAAGCCTGCAGGCTGGGAGTTCCTCAAGGTGCGTTGGCTGTTTGCTTTGAGGTTGAAAGCGAGGGAAGAGTGTTGCTCATATTGCTTTGATGTGTGAGTAGATGGAAGGCTCAGACGACGAAGACGAAGATGAAGAGGAAGCTGGAGACAGCAACTACTCCGGCGCTTCCGATGAGGACGAGGAAGAGAGTGAATCGAGCGACTCGGACGGCTCGGACTGGGAGTCCATCGTGGATGAGGATTCATCTTCCGAGGGGGTGTCTGAGGATGACGACGCACCGTCCTGGGACGAGCTGGAGAAGGAGGCGCAGGCGTCCGACCGCATGCGCAACGAGAAGCGCGGCCCCGATGACGAGGACGAAGAGTACCGCCGTTCGTCCAAGAAGAAGAAATCACGTCACCAGTGAGCGCAGACTGCTGCAGGGTGCTAACACGCGCGTCTTGCTCAAGCTTTCGTAAACATACGTGACAAATACTACATTGTGAACGCACTGCCTGGTTGCCAGTCTTCGTGCCTCGCAGTTCCCCCAATATAAGTACTACAGTATCTACTACTGTGACTCGAGTTCCCCAATACTAACTACAGCTTTGTGCAGTTTACAGATGCACTTCCTGGCCGAAGGGATGCAGCAGCATATGAAAGCATGCAAACAACTCAAATGCTTGCATGGATAGAAGAGTAGATTTCACGTTTCCACCGAGATCATTCTGTCTCTCCCACTTATTGTCGCCAATAATGGCATCCCGCAAATCTATTGTCATGTGTCGCACACAACCCCTTCAAACCCGCTCACTATCTCCTCTTCCGGGGCCGAGCAATTGAGCGATAAACCAGGGCTCTTCGCCATGCAGCTGCAGACGCTGGCGTACGCCGTCTCGGGCGCCTTCACGCTGCTGGCCATCGTGCTGAGCGGGTGGCTCATCTGGACGCACCTGCTGTACAACCCGTCGGCGGGCATCCGCAAGCACGTGATCCGTATCCTGCTCATGGTCCCCATCTACGCGCTCACGTCCTACATGGCGCTGGTCTTCAACGAGTCCAAGCTTCTCTTCGAGACGGTGCGCGACCTGTACGAGGCCTTCGCGCTCTACTCGTTCCACTGCTTCCTCGTCGAATACCTGGGCGGCCAGTCGGTGCTGGCCAGCACCATGCGCTCCAAACCGCAGATGACGCACGTCTTCCCCTTCTGCTGCGTGCAGCCCTGGTCCATGGGGGGCAAGTTCCTGCGCCAGACGACCATCGGCATCCTGCAGTACATCCCCATCAAGCTGCTCATGTCCATCGTCATGCTTATCACGAGTCTGGCGGGCGTCTACGGAGAGGGCGAGCTCATGAACCCCTTGGTGAGCTACGGCTACGTGTGTTTGATCCTCAGTGTGTCCCAGACGTGGGCGCTCTACTGTCTGCTCATCTTCTTCCACGGAGCCCACGAGGAGCTGCAGCCCATGCGGCCGTGGCCCAAGTTCTTGGCCATCAAGGCTATTATCTTCTTTACCTACTGGCAGTCGGTCATGATCAGCATGCTGGTGAGTGTGGGCGTCATCTCGGAGAAGTGGCATATTGGGTGTCCGGACTGCTGGGACGCGCAGAAAATCGCCTCGGCGCTCAACGACTTTGTCATTTGTGTGGAGATGCTGGGCTTTGCCGTCGCGCACCACTACGCGTTCGCAATTGAGGACTTTTTGTCGCCCTCGGGCACGGCCGGGGTCAGTGTGGCGTCCTCGAACGTCAAGGCGCCGCTGCTGGCGAATTTCATGGACGCCATCAACGTCACGGACGTGTCGACCGACCTCAAGAACTCGCGGAATGAGATCCTGACCAAGAAGCAGGCGCTGGCCGCCAAGTTCGAGCGCTTCAACTCCTCGTCACCTGGCGGCGGCATGTTTTGAAGCGCTCACTCCAGCACTTGGGACTTACAAGCGACAAGGGAGAGCGATACAATAAGCACACGCCTAATTATTCCATTTGTTTGTACGTCACGCTTTGGTTTGGGTCGATGCAGGGAGAAGACGACGAAGAAACGAGGCGAGAGCTCTACACGATCGATGACACCGACCAAAAAGACATTTCTTACGGAGCGGGTCGAGGCCCCGTCTTCTAACACCGAGAGCTTACAATCCTGTTTCTGTTGCTGTCTTGACGATTCCCCTGCTTGGTATTTTAACTACTACGATTCGTTGTCCAACTTCAGTTCAGCTACGACTTCGTTCATGGCATGGCACTCACATCATGTCCCGCGTTTGAAAAAGCGCAGCACGACAGGCCGCTTGACGGCGCGTAATGTCGCCATCGACGAGTGGAAGGACGAGCCGCCAATCTCCATGGGCCCGATCCAGGTCAGCACGTCTCCGACGGACACCTTGTGCAGCATGGGGCCGCCCGAGTCCATGTCCACCTTCGTCACCTTGGGTACGTCAGCGTCCGAGCTAAACACAAGCCCAAGATTGGCATTCTCCCGCCAGATGAGCTCGTACTCGCGGTCCTTCAGTGCTGGTCCGCGCGGGAGCAATTGATCCGACTCGTCTGGCCGTGTGGTAGAATTCGCCACAGACTGAGCACGCCGGAAGCGCAGTACTGCCGGCTTCGGTAGGCGCGACAGGTTCTCCAACGTCTGCTTGAACTTAGGCTGCGGTACAATGTTCATGTTGTTGGCCGCGAACAGGATATCACCAGGCGAAACGTGCTCGATGTTCTTGAGGTTGCTCGTGCCGGTCACACGTGCCACCACAGGGAACCGCGTCGTCGGGTGCACGCGTAGCGTCAGACCGAGTGCCGTCCCCTCGGGCCATACCACCTCGTACACGTCGTTGTCCTTCTCGATTTCTTTCTCCTTTGACCTGCTACCCTCGCTTGGCATTTGAGGCGCCGAGCCATGCCGATGACCACTTCGAGACAGCGGCTTCAAGGGGGTATCGTTGTCGATAGGGTCGCTGGAAGACTTGGCCAGCGGGGACTTGCGCATAGCATGTTCTAAGTTGCGAATCTTGTTTTGTGTATCTGCTGAGCGATGGTTCATGTCGTTCCGATGCCCACTGCTGTGGTCGGGACTGTTGATAGATCGAGGGGACGGCTCCTTGCTGGTTAGCATAATGGGCGCGGCCGCATGGTGGTGTCCGCCTCTAGAACCGTGCGGCGACACTCTTGATGCATTAGGCGAAGCGCTTGTTTGCCGTACATCATGACCTGAACGTTTGGCTTCCTGATCGGTGTGGCCTCGGTATTTGCTTTGTGAAGCATCCTGCGCGGCGTGCTGCTGCGACACATGCGGCTGATGTTGCGATTGTGACGGGTGAGCCTGCCTCTCCTGATGTTTTCTGTGGTCATTGTGCGTTTTGGCAATGGGGGTATTGTTAGCGTTCTCCTTGGCGTGATTACCAAGTGCTGCGCTCATCTTCTTGAGCGGATTAATGAAGCTTCGCGGTGTAGGGAGCGCGGGGGGTGGAGGCTGCACGGCCTTCGGAGGCGACGCAACGGGAGCGGGAGCCACACTTTGACTCGACGAAGGCGACGACGAAGGAGGAGACGATGACGTAGTGGACGCAGACGAAGATACTGACGTCGATGAGGACGCTAGTGACGAGGTTGAAGCCGTGAACGTGGATGCCGAATGCAAATCTGCAGGAGATAACGCTGCGATCGCGTCTTCGGGAGAGCCCTTCTTGAACCGAATAACCAGCGGGCGCTTGGCTGTGCGCAGCTTGAGGAGAGACTCGTGGAACGTCAGGTCTGTGACATTGTCGTCGTTGATCCACTGGATTCGGTCTCCAGAGCTGACGAACGCTGACACATTGTTCGGCGCACCCTTAATTTTCACCTTGATGGACTTGGCACTGCCCAAATCGGCAACAATCATGTTACCGCCAGCATTTGGACGAACCGTGAAGCACAGCGGCTGCTTCTTTTCCCAGATGTGGTCGTACTCTTCGTCAGTAGGGTCTGGGCGAGCAGACACCTTCTTGTTGCTCGGACAGAAGAAAAGCGACACTGGTTTCTGCACCTTCTGCAGGAACTTAATCGCCGTGTTGAAATTGCCGTCCGCGGTGTTGTAGCTGCCAATTTGCACCAGGTAATGCCCCGGCTGCACGTCCTGTACCTGCGGCGAGCGGTTCTTTCCCGTAATCCGCGTGACAAGTGGGTACGGCACGTCCTTGCTGGCAATGAGACTAATGCCAAGCGGTCCGTCAATCCACTTGATCTCGTACTTGGCCTCCAGCTTCACCGCCGGCTGCGGCGGGAACTTCTCGTTCTCAGCGGCCGTGAGCTCCTCGAACTTCAGCGCGAGCTTCAAGCCAATCTCGCTCTTCACCTTGGGCTGCACGGGCTTGACGGCCATCGGGTCGGCCATGAGTCTGCGGAACACGAGTTTGCAGGGCTTGGGCACCTCCTTCAAGTAGTTGATCGCCTCCAAAAACTCCATATCACGAGTCACTCGGCCCCCAATCCTCAGCAGCAAATCGCCCACTTCCACCAAATGAATGCCGAAAATCGCGCTCTTGCCCGTGATCTTGGACACGGCCGGCATCATCCTGGACGTCGAGTGGCGCAGTCTCAGGCCCAGCAGCCCTCCCTCCCACACGAGCGTGCACAGGTTGCCCGTCGTGTTGTTGGAGATGCTCGACGCGCCGCTCATGGAGGCCAGCAGGTCCAGCGACGAGCGTCGTAAGTGGACAAACTCCTCCTCCGGAGCGTGTTCATTCGGTTCCTGTTTGTCGTCCACTGCCAGGTCCTGCACGTCCAGGTCCATGTCCAGGTCGTCCAGGTCCATGTCCATGTCCAGGTCGCCGTCATCAGCGCTCCGTGCTCGCTCACTGCCGCTCGAGAGCGTGTCGTCATTCAGGTCGTCCAGGTCCATGTCCAGCGACTCGAGGATGTCCGCGAGGCTGTCGCGGCCGCCGCTGACGCTGCCCGAGCCCATGGCGTCGTCGTCGTCGTCCATCGTCTCCTCGCGCGCCTGTTTGGACAGCGACCCGCGCTCGGGCGCCACGGCCCCCGACGGGATCATTATGAGGTCGTCCAGCATGTCGAAGACGTTGTCGCCCAGGTCCGGCTCCACCTTGGCGAGCGACGCCGTGAGCGACTGGCGGCTGTGGCTGGAGCTGAGCGAGGAGGAGGACGAGAGCTGCATGCTCATCTCCATCTGCAACTGCATCTGCTGCTGAATCTTTTGGTGCAGGTCGAGCTGGTGCGCCAGCATCTCCTCGTTGCTCATGGCAGGCGCGTCGCCGTCCGGGGACGCGGCGAACATTCCGGCGCTGCTGGAAGGAAGTGCGCACTGAAGGGGGAAGGCCGGCGACTGGCACCTTGAGGAGGTTTGTGAAGCGTGCGACTTGGCGTTTGTATGGGTAAACACCTAATCGCTTAATGGCGAATGGTGATTGGAGGAAATGCTGCGCGCCTCTCCCGACTACTTTCGGAAGACATTTTGAGGGGATAGCGAACACGAGTGTGCACACGTCGCAGATGGAGCAGTTGAGACCGCCACGCTTGACGTGGAAGCTTAGCGGCGGAGCGCTGGATGTAGGCACTATGAAGCTCTAGGTTGCGCGATGCGACGCTCGTGGAGGCGGAACGTTTGGCATGCAGATTGTCGAGCGCTGGAGAGAGATCCGGCGTGTCGATCGGGCGTCCCGATGGCTCTGTTATCCGCACGCAGTCTTGACGGCCTCGGTACAGACTCTCTACATGTACCAAAGAGACCTGTCCAGCTGGTTGATGGGAAGGCGAGGCGACAATCGCCACGCGAACTCCGCCCCGAAAAATCCACCGCCGCATTTCGGTGGAGGTGGCGGGGTGGCTCGGTTGGTAAGGAGCGCCCTGCGACTTCAAAGAGAGCTTGACTTGGCATGTGCGACTTGGGGGCTCCCGACTTGTGAGCATTGGAACAAGCCGACGACGAGCTCAATTGAACGAGCAGTGCAAAGCAGCGAGGTTTTGCTCGCTGTGTCCGATTGCGGGCAGACGAGCACAGGCGATATGAACTTTCAGCGGGAAGGAATGCACTATACAGCGAGATCGTGAGCGGACCGTCATGAAAATATCTTGTGACGACGCGGGTGCTCGACAATGGAGAGGGCAGTAGGTTCCTGGATTAATTACCATTCCGATACGACACGAAGAGCTACCAGGTTGCGGGTTCACGCGCGAAGGTGGTGGAAGCTGGCCAGAAACCACGCGTGTTCCTGTGGCAAGGTGCAGAGAGAGCGAAATGGTTGGTGAACTTAGCCTCACGGAATTTCGGGGATGAATCGTTACCAAGTGGGTCCACGTTTCCAGCGCAACGCCGATGAGCAACACGTCGAGCAGGAATCGCACCAGGAAAAGAGCGTGAGGTAGCAGTAGCAAGAGAGACCAGTCGTCAAGCACCGCGATCGCTGCAAGTACGACAGTGACAAGGCAGTTAATCGATGTGGAAGTCCTGGCACTGGCGGTGATGCTGCGATTAAGAGGAGAGCGGGGCGAACGGCTACCACTCGCTCGACATTTGCTTGTCCTCTTGGAGACTGGTAGGCGTCAACGTGATACCAAGCAGCAACCAACATTTACAGGATCAGACTGATATCATCGAGAGTTCGTAGCTCCAACTGTTTGTGGTACCCGTGTCGGCGGGACACAGCAGCATGACTGCCAGAAGGAAGTTAGCCACTGCCACCCCAGCAATCGTGAACTGAAGCAAGACACAATGGAGAATGAGAACGGGGGGGGGGGGGGGGGGGGGGGAATGATGCGACAGATGGTCAGAGTGAGATTACTTTTCAATACGTATGATGTTGACGTACCCGTGCGAGTTTGTCAGCGTCTTCCCAGGGTAGAAGGATGAATCGGAGCTGGTAGTGGAAGGATTTCTCGTCGCCGACATCCCAAGTGTGAACGTCCGTCCATGATCAGAAGCTGCACGGGCGCCCTTTGTCGCCGTCCACCGTCATTCGAGCTGGAATTCCTGTCATGGAAGAGCAATCGGCGGCCACTCAAATCCGGTCTGCAATGGAAAACCATTCGACTCTCAGAGTGGTTTAAGTATTGGGCATCTGTCTCGACGACATGCGATGGCGGAGTAGCTTCATTCAAGAGAACTTCATCTGCTGCTTCCATCATGATGCACTTGTCAAAACTAGAACCAGTGTCAGTTGCAGTCCAACCGTCACAGGCGCTATGGTGAGACCAGCTTGTAGGCGTTTCGTTGTCAAGTTCCAGCGGTCTGGTGCTTAAATAACCCGACGCCACCGCCCCCACTTCCTTCTTCATCTTCCTGAGAGCGGAAGTAGACAACGCAGCGTGCGTTAGTCTTCACCTGCGACTCAATACAGAGCAACAATGCAGAGAAATCGGGCCATTTCCGGTAGGTTTGTACCTTGCGGTGCAGAGTTTTGTGTCTTGGACTAACGTGGTTTTACCTTCTCGCAGAGCACCCGACGGCGGAGTCGAATCCGTTCACGCTTCCATCCGATGAAGAGGTCTTTCGCATGCGAGAAACGGAGAAGCAGCGGAAGGAAGAGGTGCGTCAAGGTGGTCGTGGAGATTTCGATGGCGAGAGGATGCTAAACACGTGCGCATTCTACAGGAGAAGGGCAGGAACTCACGCCTCAAGATCTACGACAAGACCACTGCGTCGTCCAAGATCGGCAACATCCGCCGCTTCCGCTCCGATGACGCGGTGAGACCTTGACACTGCTGCTCAATTCTAGCTCTCTGTCTGACTTGGGCGTTCTGTGTGACCAGCCAACTGGCTTAGACAACTACTCGGCGTCTCAGTCGCGTCAGACGCGAGGTCTTGTCGCCGCAGCAACTGCTACCATTTCCAATGACAGACTTCGAGAGAAGGAGAATATGGCCGACTTCATTGCCAAGAAGCGTGAAATGTTCCTCGTGCAGATGTCGCTCGACACTAAACGTGAGGAGATCCGCAAACTCGAGGAGAAAGCCCAGCTAAAGGAGGAGGCTCTGAAGAAGAGTGAGCTCATGCTCGAAGAAGACGCTGTACGTTTCGACACGTTCCTGAAAGAGAACGACAAGAAAGCGCACGAGGCCATCAAGCGCGCGGAGAAGGAGACGAAGGCCAAAGCGGACAAGGTACAGGAGATCAAGAAGCTCAACCAGCAAATCCAACTGGTGCAGAGCGATATGTCCAAGCTGAGCGAGCAACTTCAAGACTGCCTCCAGTACAAGGCCTTCTTGGACGAACTCACGCCGCAAGAGTACGAAATCGAGCAGCGCGACAAGAAGCGTGCTCGCCAAATGGCACGCTTGCAAAAGCGTAAGGACAAGATCCTGCGGGAGTGGGAACTACAGAAGGCCAAGGCTCTTGCCGAGATTGAGGAGCGCGAGCGTGCCGAGAAGGAACGTCCGGACTCGAAGAACGGCAAGAAGAAGACTGACAAAGCCGTTAAAGTGAAAGAAATCATTGTGCCGCCGATGCCGAACCTGGACAGCATGCCCCTCACTAGCAGTGGCGAGGAGATCCCCATGTACTTCCAGAACCCGCAGCAGTTGTTGGACATCTTCACGGCTCTAGAGGAGAGCAACCTTTTCCTCATCCAGAACAGTCAGGAGACCGAACAAACACTGGAAGAGCTCAAGCAAAACTACCGAGAGACAAAGAAGACAATGGACCGCAAGACCCAGGCACTCAAGACAAACGTCGATGGTTTGCAGCAGCAGATCAGTACGGAAGAAGGCAAGGCCAGCCAATTGCGGCTGCGATCGCAAGGTGGCACGGGTGAAAATGCACAGGAGCGAATGCTGAAGGAGCTGCAGGACCGGGTACTGGAAGTGTACAAGCGTTGCGGCTTCGAGGCCGAAACCAACTCGTCGACGCTGTACATGCTCACAGATCTGGAGGCTCGACTGGAAGACCTGCTGAGTGCTATTGAGCAGATGCCGGAGGACTATGTGGCTAAAGCTGAAAAGGAGAAGGAGAAGGAGCGTCGGGAGCGAGTGCGACAGGAACGAATCGCGCAGCAGCAGAAGATGTACGAGGAGCGCATGAAGAAGTCGATGGAGAGAAGCATGCAGGCGCCCAAGAAGCGCAAGGGGCGGCAAGTGATGTGGCGGTCGCAACCAGCTCGACACATCAAGCATGCTGAGGACGACAACAAGGTCGACCAAGGCGACGAGGCAGATCATCACCACTTTATCTGGTAGAGAGGGGCTAGTCACCGAAGCAATAGGGAGCGTGCTTTCTTCTTCAGTCATAGTTTCGCGTCGAATATGGACTGCAGCTTGCAAGAAAATCGTAGTTTTTTTAAACTTTGACTCGAAAAGCTACAGCTTTTGTCTTCTGTTCGACCACCGAAATGTACTTCAACAACGTATGCTTCCCCTAAATACGACCACGTCAGTCGGCCATCTCGTAACTCAGAATGGCTTCCCAGCGTGAAGAAGCTTCTGGCGTCCAGTGGCAGCAGCGCCACACGCAGGCGCTGCGAGACGCGGCCGAGTCTCTGGATGTGGGCAGAGCCACCGCGCACTCTCTGAGCCTGCAGGCGGAGCAGTTGGGCCGCAGCGAGCGCGTGCTGGACGAGACGCAGGCGACCGTAGCCATGTCCAGGCGCGTCCTGCGCGGGATGACGTGGGGCGGCTGGCTCTACAACAAGTTTTCAGCCGCTCCAGAGCTTGCTGGAGACAAGGGGTCGGCAGAGGTATACAATGGACAATGGACCTGTGTGTACATTTGAGCTCATTTTTTACCGTCATTTGGTGCTATGTTTTGGGTAGATTGCAATGGGGTTCATTTGTCCAGAGTGCAGAGTCATGTTCGAGTCGCCAGAGCAATTGGGGACGCATTATGGGAGTGTCCACGAGAGACGGACAGATGGGGGACACGTGGCTCGACATTTGGGCACGAATCGCCCAAGTGGTGGACAGAATCGGCCGTCGCCGCCGCAGAGTCAAGCTGCTGCGAGTTCCATGGAGGACATTCATGACAAGTTCCTCCGGGACCTGGAGCCGCAGCTGGCGGAGCTGAAGGAGCAGTCGCTGGCCCTTGGGAGTGCACTGGACACGCAGAACGAGCAGTTGGGCCGAATGGACTCGAAGATTGGACAGGTGCATCACGACATGAAGCGCGTGGGGATCCAGGCCAACAAGATTGCAGGGAGGAAGGTCTCGGTGATGTTTCGCTTCCGGTGTGCGTTCCAAGAGGTTCAGACTGGGAGGTTCTTGCGCGATGTCGACGGAGAGGCGCTGCTCAGGTGCGTTGGAGGCTGTGCTCTTCCGTTGAGACTGACAACCTCGTTGCGTGTCAGTATGCACGATGTACTAACGTGTGTGTGTGGGAAATGTCATGCTTTCTAGTGCGGACGTCGTGGTTGATGGCTGTACGTTTCGAGCGTACACGCTGGGTGACGACAGCGACGTCTGGGGGTTCCAGAGCGAGAAGTCGAGTCAGTTTTTGGGCATCAACCGCTATGGGAACTTGAAAGTGCGTGGGGGAGACTTCAACTCGTACGAGCAGTTCCTTGTGGAGTCCAAGTCGACCACGCCCATCTTTTGCCTCGCGAGCTACTTCGGACTTGGCGGTTGGATCGCTGTGAAAGGGCCAGCAAACAGCGATAACCTCACCACCATCCGAGGCACACCTGAGAACAGGCCACTGGCAGCTCACTTCAAGATCGTGAACTTGGAGGATGGACTTGATAAAGTGTCCAGGGAGAATTGAAGTTGTGCTATTTATTTTAATTAATTATCCACAGTTTCGGAGGTGGCTCTTGGACAATTGATGAAGCTGAAAACCCGAGTGGGAGATGCCACTGGCGTGGGTACTGGTATGTCGCTCAAGGAGGCAGAGATGGCATTGCGAAGCAGTATTACGGTCAGAGAGCAGCACAAGGCCAAACTACGCGCGTTACTTTCGATTATTGCCCCACACACATGGTCAAAAGTATCTTCTGAAGTTCAGATTCGCTCTCGTACCAAGAGTGTTTCCAAAGACAAGCCGAGGAAAACAAGAGAAAGCGTGGGGGTCCGCATTCCAGAGGTTGCAGAGGGCAAGGAGATCCATGTGTTGGGAGACGTACTCTTACTAACACGAGCAGCTTCGGTGGACGTCGTCGAGAATATCCAGACGTGGCGAACCGTTGTTCACCAGGGCATGCCTCGGCCCTACGTGTACGAGAACGAAAATTACATGCTCACCATGTGTGAAGATCTCGATTTCCTGGACCAGGCTGGTGAATTGGCAGAGTGGCTCGGTTTTCGTCTTCTTCGCAACCCATTCATTGTCAACGAGGCGTTAGATGACGTCGTCAGTTCCAGACTCGCGTTAAGCGTTCACGATGACCGCTCACTCAAGTATTGGAACTCTACCAGCTGGAAGCTAAACAATAAGCTGGCCACCAAGAGGGTTGGCCTTCCGAATGCTTCGGAGGCTTCTCCGTCGAGACAAGCGTCTAAGGCTCGCTGGAAGCAGCAGCCCCCTCCTCCACCCCTCATCAAGCCTTTGGCTAGTATTTGCCCGGAAGATGATGTCGTGGACGGATTGCGGATAGCAACTGCCCAGGAGGTACTGCTGGAAGAAGAAAGTTTTCATGGCCGGCTGCGTGGGCTGAGAGCAGCGCGAGAATACGTGGATCGAGGCCCCTCGGTACTGGAACCAAACGACGTCGATAATAACGCTCCGTCTCCAACCGTATATGACGCGATGGCAGCTTTGAACATACAGCTAAGGTACGTCCAAGCCTTAGCGAGCAACAGCTGACCGCTCAAATTTCTGGCTACCCGTTGCTGTAATTGTATCCGTTTTAGATCAAAGGGGGGGCGATTGTCGTTGATTCGCCGGGAGCGTACGCAAGTAGAGCGCACTCTTCAAGACATACACAACCAGGCACTCTTCTTTTACACTTGCCTACCTCTCGGAATTGGAGGGTTTCTAACTCAGGTAGTTCCTCTTTGCAGATGAGATGGACGGAGCTACGTCGGGATTGCGATCGCACCAAGGATCATCGTGTCTGGTATGGAGGGCTTTGTTTACTGTTGTCAGCTTCTGCTGGTGTGGAATGAAAATCACACGCTATTGAGTACTCACAATCGTCTTTTGTAGGACCTGCCGTGATATGTATCGCCAAGAAGTACTGAAGACGTACAATCGCCTTGCCGAACGGTTGGAGCGTTGTCTTTCATCGC
The DNA here is from genome assembly GCF_020800215.1 of Phytophthora ramorum. Lineage (NCBI taxonomy): Eukaryota > Oomycota > Peronosporomycetes > Peronosporales > Peronosporaceae > Phytophthora > Phytophthora ramorum. Next base: position 3,421,323 of record NW_027150650.1, read on the forward strand.
TAGAAGGAGATGAGAAATACGTCGGAGGCGCGCTGGACATCTGCAAGGGACAGCTGAGTGAATTACGGCTCGAAAAGGTAGTCCGATGTGTTTGTGCTCCTATATGTTGATCTTCGAAGAAGAAACCATCGTTTGACATTTGATGGTGTTCCCTGTGTTGAACAGGACAAGCAGCGAGCAACACGACACACTAAGAAACAGCAAGAGGAATCAACCAAGCGTAGCAATGGTCGCCAAAAGGCTGAAGAGCGTCGCAAGGTTCGATCGAAGAAGAAAAGTCTGCAAAGGCGCTCTGCGTCAGACCTCGTTCAAGAGTCTTTGCAGCAGAAAGAAGACATTATCTATGAGAATATCGCGGTAGATTTTCAGAGCGATATTCGTGCGATCGAAAGCAAGAAGTCAGGCGGTCCTGCAAGGGAACAAGAGAGCCCTGGAACTTGTCAGAAGCTGGAAGAGAAGCGCCAGCGAGCGATTTATCAGAAGCGCGCTCGCCTCGAGCAACATGCCCGGACTCTGAAAGATATGGAGTTGGTACTGGATCGCAGACGAGCTGAAAATGTGGCAATGAAATGGGAAGACGCATTGGCTCGGGCGGTGGAGCGAGAAGCAAGAAGGAAAACAATCTTGAGGTCTCGGAAGGCAAGGCTGGATCGAGTGGCGTCGTGTGCCATGTTCAAGTGCATGCACGAGATGAACGGGAAGCGGTTTTTGGTATCTGTGTATATCCGCCATGCTCGTGGCTATGACCTGGAAGGACTTCGCATTGTGGCATACGATCCTAGCTCGTCTGCTGCGTTCACAATGGAGATGCCACTTCGCGTGTTCAATTCACTGGGCTATGGTCGTACGAGTGACGGGCTGGGGGGCTTCTGTAAGTGGCTCTGTCTGCTGTACGAAAAGCGGCGTCGGCAATTCCGACTGGTCTGGTCTGGTACACCCTGTCCTCCTCCACTTCGCGTGCGCGAAAACGACCAAGCGCTTGTTTGTATTCATAAGGAAGGTGTGAAGCTACGGCACTCCGCTTCAGACCGCTATTCTCTCGTGGCGGTTTACCTTAGAAGAAACGATCCGTCAATCCTGCGGTTCGTTGTGGGCTCATGCTATGGGCAAGAGTTCTTACTGACCGAGCACGCTGTCTCCGCCCGCTGGCTCATTGTTGGCAGTGATTTGGATGTTCAGTGGAAGTCCTCAGGTCACGCTGTGATTGTGTGGAAGCACCACACCGATGCGCTCGAAATGCAAGAAGAATTATATTCGTCGCAAGACGGCGCAGAAGGAAGCGCTAATAACGCGGTAGGGCCTCGAATCTACTCGAGCGAGATCATTGTGAGACGCGTGAGGTACTCGGTCCACTTGTACGACACGGACGAGACCAAGTACACGGTGGAGCTCATCCCAAAAGCCCAAAAAGGCCAAATTGAGCAATCCAAGCCAGTGGGCGACCGACTGGTTCTCAACAAACGTGACGTCAACCCGTACGATGTCCACCTTTCATCATCGAGTTTTGCGGATTTGTTCTCGCTGATTTGCTTTGAGCACAATCCGCCTCAGGAACCGAAGAGGGAAGACGCCAGCGATCCCGCCACTCGCCTCAAGTGGAAGGCTACCGTATCACCCAAGTGGACAGGTAAGCTAGCGAACTACGTTCGGGTACTGCGCCTCGCAAAATACGCATGCAAAGTCGGCGGCGTCTTCTGTTTCGTCGCGGTCTTTGTTGTTCAGCAGAAGACCGAGTTTCGGGCGCACTTGCTACTGGAATTCACGTGGCTGGCGCCCACTCCGTCGTCATTTCCGCTCGGGGGAGCAGCGACACGGCAGTCACTTCGGATCGCTCTCTCCGATTATCTCGTGTGCACGAATGCATCGCGCCGTTTTGCAGTGGGGTTGGAGTATAGTGGCAACGAAAGAGAAGGCGGCGACGAGGAGTGTCCTTCGTGTTCGACGTATGATGCAGCGCGTACAAAGCTGCATGCTAACGATGTCGGCGTGCCAGAAACAGTATTCGACTGCACGACGAGTTGCTCCAACTGCGCGATGATTCAACAGCGACGACTGCGCGCAATCAAAGAGCTCGTTATTCATGCGGGTGCCATTGCGCCAGAATCTCTGGAGGTAATTTACCACGGATACTGTGACGTCTGTGCGACGCTGGCTCCACCGATTGTGCTCGTTGTTGGGTCGGCATTCTCGGCGACGATGAATTGGCTGCTCCCTCTTCTCGAGCAGTACTTTGTGTCCTTCGACTGCGGGAAACATGGCTTCTTGCGTTTTGCTGAGGGAGATCAAGGCCACGCAATTGCTGAAGAAGGTATCCATGTGCGAGAAACAGTTTTGCAGACGCTAGCACGGGATCAGGTCGCCGTTCTCTTCAACGCTGACTGTGGTATGACAGTAGCCAGCGCGAACTTGTTCGTCCATGAGCTTCACTGGTGGCTGTACCCGGACTTCAGCGAGCTTCCGTGTCACGTGGCGTATGCTGTACGTGCTCGATACGATCATGTTGACGATGGCAGCAGTTTCGAGCAGAAGCCAGCAGGAATATATCGTGACCATGATCTTCTAGAAGCTTTGCAGGCATTGCGCCACGCAGCTTGCCAAGTAGCAGAGCTCACCCCCGTATATCTGGACGACGGTGGTGAGGAAGGAGGTGATCATGCCTCTGCGTTCGATGCTTATCTTGTCGCAGAGGCCGTGCTCATCGAGGCCACACGCGTATTACTTCATCCAGACTACGCGTGGCAGAAACCTCGGAAGATCGTCGGAGCCTCCAGCTGGAACACCGCGTGCAGCTATTTACTGGATCCCGTTCGCTTAGGCGCCGACCTACAAAGGTGTGACCCACTTGGGCTCGGTACAGCGACTGCAGCGGTTCTGGACGAATATTTCGAGCACGTGAAGTGGCCTCATGAGTACGCAGACGTTCGCCCTTTTTTCTACGGGCTCTTGGCTTGCATGATGCACGTGCAGCATGTACGTCGGATCGTTGGTGTGAGAAGTGGCTCGCTCCAGGCTGCATTGACAGCACACCACGGCGCTGAACAGGAGGTGCTTGCACAGAACACCAGCATTATCGACTGCTCCCATTTCGACCACGTGACTGAGGCAACTTCCCACGTGGGTGTTGATGGGTGAAAGCCGCACCGTCTGGATACCAGCGAGTTGTGGACTTCCTGTTAGCCGTATCTCCTTCACCATCATGGTGTCTTGTCAATGTATGCCGACAAGGAGCAAATTAAATAGCACAACTTCAATTCTCCCTGGACACTTTATCAAGTCCATCCTCCAAGTTCACGATCTTGAAGTGAGCTGCCAGTGGCCTGTTCTCAGGTGTGCCTCGGATGGTGGTGAGGTTGTCGCTGTTTGCTGGCCCTTTCACAGCGATCCAACCGCCAAGTCCGAAGTAGCTCGCGAGGCAAAAGATGGGCGTGGTCGACTTGGACTCCACAAGGAACTGCTCGTACGAGTTGAAGTCTCCCCCACGCACTTTCAAGTTCCCATAGCGGTTGATGCCCAAAAACTGACTCGACTTCTCGCTCTGGAACCCCCAGACGTCGCTGTCGTCACCCAGCGTGTACGCTCGAAACGTACAGCCATCGACCACGACGTCCGCACTAGAAAGCATGACATTTCCCACACACACACACACACGTTAGTACATCGTGCATACTGACACGCAACGAGGTTGTCAGTCTCAACGGAAGAGCACAGCCTCCAACGCACCTGAGCAGCGCCTCTCCGTCGACATCGCGCAAGAACCTCCCAGTCTGAACCTCTTGGAACGCACACCGGAAGCGAAACATCACCGAGATCTTCCTCCCTGCAATTTTGTTGGCCTGGATCCCCACGCGCTTCATGTCATGATGCACCTGTCCAATCTTCGAGTCCATTCGGCCCAACTGCTCGTTCTGCGTGTCCAGTGCACTCCCAAGGGCCAGCGACTGCTCCTTCAGCTCCGCCAGCTGCGGCTCCAGGTCCCGGAGGAACTTGTCATGAATGTCCTCCATGGAACTCGCAGCAACTTGACTCTGCTGCGGCGACGGCCGATTCTGTCCACCACTTGGGCGATTCGTGCCCAAATGTCGAGCCACGTGTCCCCCATCTGTCCGTCTCTCGTGGACACTCCCATAATGCGTCCCCAATTGCTCTGGCGACTCGAACATGACTCTGCACTCTGGACAAATGAACCCCATTGCAATCTACCCAAAACATAGCACCAAATGACAGTAGGAAATGAGCTCAGATGTACACATGGGTCCATTGTCCACTGCATACCTCTGCCGATCCCTTGTCTCCAGCAAGCTCTGGAGTGGCTGACAACTTGTTGTAGAGCCAGCCGCCCCACGTCATCCCGCGCAGGACGCGCCTGGACATGGCTACGGTCGCCTGCGTCTCGTCCAGCACGCGCTCGCTGCGGCCCAACTGCTCCGCCTGCAGGCTCAGAGAGTGCGCGGTGGCTCTGCCCACATCCAGAGACTCGGCCGCGTCTCGCAGCGCCTGCGTGTGGCGCTGCTGCCACTGGACGCCAGAAGCTTCTTCACGCTGGGAAGCCATTCTGAGTTACGAGATGGCCGACTGACGTGGTCGTATTTAGGGGAAGCATACGTTGTTGAAGTGCATTTCGGTGGGCCAACAGTAAATGTTGTAAATTATTTTCAAAATGTTGAAAACAAATATTTGAGTTACACTTAAATAAACGTACCCCGGTTACGGAACAGTCTCGAACTCGCACGGTCGTGGTAACATGGCGGGGCTTGTGGAGAAGCTAGTGAACCTCGTGGGGCGGTGCGTCGCGTCTGCTTCTGTTGTGTGTATCCCCCCACCCTCTCTCCTAACGTTCCTCCTCTCTGTATACTCAGCGCCTTCTACTCGGACGAGCATGTCGTCGTGCTCAGCGCCTTAATCCGAGAGAAGTTCATGAAGGTCCGGCGTCTACTGTCACATTTGTTGCCTATTTTCTCAAACTTACGTATTTGTTAATTTTACAGGACGACGAAATGGGCAACGCCGTGAACATGCAGACGCGCCAGGTGCGCAAGATCATGAACGAGCTGCATCAGGACCATCTCGTCTGCGAGTAAGAGGCATCCACCACTTTTACTTTTTACATTTGTGATGCTCACTGTTATGACATTTATGATAGGGAGGCGCTAAATGACAAGCGACTGGGCGGCAGCTCGTCCACGTCGTACTGGTACATTGACTACAAGTACTTTGTGGACGTGGTGCAGTACCGACTGTACCTGATGCACGAGCACTTGAAGGACAGTGAGCAGCTGGAGATTGAGAGACAGACTTTTCAGTGCAGCGACCCGGAGTGCGGGCGAGAATATACGGCGCTGGAGGCACAGCTGCTGCTTATGCCGGGACAGTTCCAGTTCCGCTGTGGGCACTGCAACGAGCTGCTGCTGGAGTGTGACAACAATGACAGGCTGCTGCGGATCCAGAACTTGCAGCGCAAGTTTAAGGACCAGATGAACAAGCAGAACGGTATGCACGAAGGCATCTACGAGGTGCTGCGCCGCATCGGCGACTTTGTGAAGGAAGGCCACGCTCTGCCGTGTAATCTGCCCAGCGACAACCGAGCTGCTGGACTTGGAGGCAATAGCGCACGCGCTGGGAATGGGGCCAACGGAGGCCGAGGCGGCGGAAGTGGCGGCGGCGGCGGCAACCGAGCCGACGAACAGAACAGCCAGTCCTATTTGTATCCGTACGGCGCACAGGACAAGGAGATCATCGTGGATATCGCGGGCAATGACCAGGCGGAGGACGAGTATTTAACGAGCAGAGAGCGGAAAGAGGACAAGGAGGCTGCCAACCAGCAGGTCGCAGCACCGCGCGCGCTGCCAGAATTCTTGATGGGTAGTTCCATTAGTGGCCACATGGCGGCCAAGCATTTACAGGCTGCCGCTGCTGTAGCGGAAGAACAAGCAATTCCCATGGAAACTAGCATTCAAGGTGTGGATCCTCTCACCCAGAGTGAAATGACAGAGGAGCAGCGGCAGGAAGCGTTTAAGCGAGCCTACATGGCTGAGCTGGAGCGCTACAACGAAGAGAATCACGAAGGAGAGGAGGTGCAGGTACAGGTTGACAAGCAGGGTTGGGATGCAGAGATGAACGGCGATGCCATGGACGAGGAGGAGCTGGAGGACGTGGAGTGGGAATGGTGCACGGATGACGAAGGAGGCAGTTACGACGTGGAGGTCACGGTGAACGGCCAGCCCAAACGGTTGGACGGTGTGGATGACGAAGATCTGCTGAACATGACGGAGGAAGAGTTCCTGGTACGTTTACCTCTACTTGTGCTGGGGCTGAGGAATAATACTGATTTACTCTTGCTGTGCAGAGCTGCCACCGGATGTGCCTAACCGAGAATGGAGCGTCTCAGTAACCTGAAAATCTTGTATATTTGAGCAACAGAGCAGTTGGATCCATACGACTAAAAGAAGAAAAATGAGTAGATAGAAAGTGAAACCTCGACGTGGTGAGTGAAACGCTGTCACTGCATCTACTGCTGATGTTCCGGCTCGTCGTCAACGAAGACGCCTTTGTGGTGGTGTCGAATCTGTGTGATGGAGGTGACCTGTCGTCCGTAGTTTTCGGTCTTGTGGATTGCTTGGTGGGGCTCGAGGGGTGTTTTCGGCTGAGTCGCATCACGTTTCTGCATGACGGCGATCATCGGGTCGGTGGAGTACATCCATGATCGCTGGGCCAGTGTGTCCTTCTGCGGCTCGGAGCTTTTCTTGTAAACCTCGCCCATGGCACCAGACGCAGCCTTGCCACGCTCGACCGCCCTTCCACCTGGACCTCCCGCTGCAATCATCGCTCCAGCAGTCGATGCATATGAAGGCTGGGATGACGCTGCGAAATGGTTGACGAACACTCGATGCTGCGTCGAGATCAAACCGCGGTCCGGTTCTGGATCTGGTACGGGGAGTATTGAGCGAAAGCCCCGACTCCAGTTAAGCTCCGCGGTCTGGCGTATGGCCTCGTCGACATTTCCGTCGTTGATCATGCGAAGCTTGTGGCGCTGTGTGCAGGGGGATTCGAAAGGTAACTTAGCAAGTGTTCTGGAGGGCTTCAACCCCAGGAAAACATACCGGAACGATCGGCTGCGCTCCGCTGAAATCTGTCCCCGTCGTTGTCTTAAACTCTTTCTGCAGCAACAAAGCAACGGTGAGGAGGTTGCTGCGGGATCGGCAAGCTTCAGACGTCCTTACGACTCCATCGCGAGGGAGAACACCATTCAAAGGTGCTGCACGCTCCTCGTACCAGTTGTCTAGCATCATTGACCAGTGTGAATATCAGTATCCAGAACTATTCTGTCATAGCAGCCATACCATTCAGAGTTTCGCGGTGGTAGCTCTTCAACGCCATGGCGAGACCTTGGAGACTGGGAGGACGCCGCAGATCGGAGATCAAACCAAGAATGAAAGGCTAGCTTGTCATCTGCGTCCCATGTTCCCTAAGAATAGTGGCGACAATATTAGCGTCGGCAAGTCCAGCGCAGCGTGACCAGGCCAGGCCTTCCCTCTTTATCACCGTGCCTGCGAAACGGACAGATAGCTGGAACTGCTGCACCACCACAGCTTTACGGAAGAGCAATCGCGAGAGTTTAGTGGAATCGAGTCGCGTTGTCTTTGGGAGTCGACAAGTCATGAGCCATCGATTATCGCAGAATGCGAGACACACCCGGGATCTGCTGGAGGAACTCGAGCGTGACAAGGAGCTGGATGTGCTTCGCGAGTACCTTACGCGCTTCGAGCTGTTTCCGCGCCAACGGGACCCAGCAGCGGCGCCAATCCGCTTTGAAGAACTCAAAGAGCTAGCGAAGCACTGGAAACTGCATCGCCAGCGCAACTTCTGGAAGACCAACACCACCAAGGAGGACCTCGTGCGAACGCTTTATCGCCACATCAACACGAGGATCATCCCTCAAGAAGCCCGGGATGAAAACAACGGTCACGCGTCACCCTCGCACCAAATGAATAGTCCTACTGGCAGCATGACAGCAGCGTCGCCCGCACCGCCACCAGCAAGACACAACTCGGTCGCGGTGATCGAGTCGCCACGGAATCGGTCCGTCATCGAACGACCCACCCCACCACGTCGAGGCCCTCGCATCGACAACGTGTTTGGAGGCTACGGTGGGGACTTGTTCAGCCAGCGTGGCAACTACGAAGACGGCATGATTTACTTGTCGCGCTTCCGCAAGCCCACCACGCTCTCGAACATGACTGGCGAGAGCGGCTCACTCAACAGCGTCGGCGGCAGTGACTCCACGTTGAGTCGCCATAGCAGAAGCAAAGAAGAGGAAGAGGACGACGAAGACGAGCAGGAACCCAGTGCCGATGCGCTCGACTTTAGTGCCGGACTCAACCGCGAGATTCGACTCAAGCAGGAATGCGCCTTCAGCATCTACCACTTCTCGACCGTGTACGGCCACGAGCGGCAGATGGTACTGGAAGGCTGCATGTTGGCACTGAGCAAGCTTGCAGTCTTCGAAGACATGGAGGTGAAGCGATTCTGCGCCGCGTCCATCCTCAACCTCTTGTGTGAGGCAGTGCTTGTAGGCAGGATGGCTGACGAAGGTGTACTGTTCGCATTGCTCGAGCTAGCCAAAGCTCAGCACGAAGAAGTGCGACGCCACACGAGTATGGCTTTGTGTCGCTTCTCGTACGAGCGCGGCGGACAGCTTCGACTCGTGCAGGAAGGGTGCGTATCTGCTATCCTTTCCATGCTCAACGTGCCCGATCTCGAGACCAAAGAAGCCTGCGTGAAGGCGCTCATCAACATCGCCTCCTCTTCGAGCACGACCGTGGCCGAAAGCGTGGTGCATGTGCTCATGAAGCTCGCCACGCGCAAAGACCCGTCTAGCGCAAAATTTGCAGCGGAGGCTATCTGCAACTTGTCGCTTCTGAGCGGTTCACGCGCGAAGGTTGTGGAAGAAGGCATTCTGGACACGGTTTGCGAACTATCCCATCAGAGCAGTGTCGCCGCCGCCGGCGGGTCAGGCGAAGAAGCGGAAGATGGAGGTGACGTTGGGATGGTGCGAAAGCACTTGGCCACTGCACTTTGCAATTTGTCAGGGCTGTCCAGCAACCTGGAGGCTCTGAGTCACGGACGCATCCTCGAGTGTCTTGAAGAACTGTTGAAGTGTGAGAAACCTCGAGACGTGCGCGAAATGTGTGCGGTGACCATTGCTAACATTTCATCGTACCCGGCGTCGCTCAAGAACTTGGCTCTCAGCGACGCTGTCGCCAACCTCGTGGAGATTGGGGCTCACCACCCAAGCACCACCGTGCGCGAGAACACAGCGCTCTGTCTGTCCAATATGTCAGCCACCGCCGATAGTCGCGCTCTGTTGGCACGGTTCGGCGTTGTATCACTGCTGTTGCGCTATGTCGAAGAGGACGATGCCAGCGGCAGTGCATTAGCCCAACAGTACGCAGTTCTGACACTTTGCAGCATGTTGGCACATCCTGCTGCATCCACTGAAATCCTCCAAAGCAACATGCCTGCAGCTCTGGCCAAGCTGGCTGCACGAACACCACACGACCGCGTGCGGGAGCTCTGCGCCAATGCTCTCTTCAACGTATCGTGCGAGAAGAGTCTGCATGCGGTACTTCTTCAGGACGATACCATCCGTGCCATCGTGCGGCTGTGTAGACGTAAGGGAGACGTCGACGACGAAGGCGCTAATGGAGGCTCAGGAGTAGCTCCTTCCACGCCTGCAGCTGGGTCAGGGCCACCGACAGTGCTCCTGCGGTACCAGGAATGCGCACTAGGCTGTCTTCTCAACCTTTCCTTCGCGGCCGAGAGCAGACCCGCTCTGCTGCGTGCTGACGTGGTTGCAACACTTGCCAAAGTCTTCAATAAGCCACCAGTACGCGCTGATGAATTGCTACGCCAGTGCGCGGGTGTTCTGGCCAATTTGTCGTTTGACGCCGAAGCACGCGCGCGAATGGTAGCTGATCATGGCGTGCGGTTAATCCGTCGTATCATGAGCGCCGCCACTTCCTCTGCAGCAGCGGCCGCGGCTTCCGATGTCCCAGTGAGCGCCTCTGCTAGCTCGATCATTCGCGAAACACTTCGAAGTTGTTCTACTGCGTGCTGTAACCTCGCTGCCGATGCGCTGGAGAAGACCCCTGTGCTGGACATGCTGATCGACCTGTCCGCCTCTTCATATCCCCCCACGACGCTCACGTGTGCAATCGCGTTCGCCAAACTCGCATCTAGTGCTACGCACCGCGTTCAGCTCTCGCGTTGCGCCGAGCTGTACCCGGCCCTCACCCTGATGATGCGCTGCGGCGTCGAGGACATCCAAATCTACTCGGCCGTTGCCCTGTGCAACCTAGCTGTCGAGCCCCCTGCTGCAAAGCCCGTGGGTGTTCGTCACGTCTGGAAGGAAGGCACCGTGCCCGACTTCATCGTGAATGCCTTGCTGCGCATCAACAGTGACTCGACCAAGGAAATCTGCGCCCGCGCGCTCTTCAACCTGCTCACGCACGACGAACTACGCGCAGCACACATCAAGGACGGCGTGCTGTATGCGCTGGTGAAGCTTGCACGACTCGAAAGCGTCGAAATCCGCACACTGTGTGTCACAGCTCTCTACAACCTCAGCTGTGACCCAGCGCTAGCGGAGACGCTCATGGAACTCAAGGTCGCCCAGGTGATCACCAAGCTGTGCGAAATGGAGTTCAGCAGCCAAGAAATCCATCGCAAGCTTGCTGCGTGCCTGACCAACTTGGCCTCAGAGCCCAAGCCACCTGCGGGAAAGAAGCCCGTGCCTCCCAGCGACTCGACGGCTTCCAGTGGCTCCTTAAGCATGGCAGTGAGGCTGGTAGAGAGTGGGGCTCTTGTTGCACTTCTCGTGTTGTGTGAGCACGCTGATCCACCCACACGACACGCCTGTGCCGCTGCACTGTGTTTCCTATCGGCATACCGTGTCAATTGTGAGGCCATGGCAGCTCTTGGACTCGTAGATGTGCTTACGAAAAAGCTTCTGCTCGCGCCACTCGATGCAGAACCCTCCGAGTCGGAGACCGAATACGCAGGACCGGACCTCGAGCAGCGACAACAGCACGAGTACACGCTCAACGCGCTCTGCAACATATCGTGCTTTCAAGCCTTGCACGACCGCATCGAGGAAGCTGGTGCTGTACCGCAAATTATCCGGGTACTTGCTGCAAATGCGAGCCGCGGACGACAAGATGGCAACAACGACCAAGACGAAGCAATGACGCTGGCTTGTGTGCAGACCCTGGGTAACCTGACATTCCACGCGCGACACCGGCGCGCACTGCTTACCCACGGGCTGGTGCCAACGTTGCTGTGCCGACCTCAAACACTCCGATGCTCACAAAAGGTTAGTGATGTTTGCGCGGAGATAATAGCGGTTTTGTGTGAAGACTCGTTGCACTGGCACGAGCTCATCGCCACGGGTGCTGTGCGGGTTCTTCGCGAGATAACTGAAGCCACTGCGGGTACCGAAGACCCAGCATCAGCTTCTCAAACCTCACATCGTGCCTCGATCTACGCGCTGAGCCAACTTGCTCGGTGCGAGAAGTCCGGGGAGGCTGTGATAGCGGATGGGGCGTTGGATGTGGTAGCACGCGCGCTTGATCTCGGAAGCGAAGCTCCGACTGCTGGCGAGGACGCAGCAAGTAAGAAAGCCCACGAAGCTCGTCAAGACATGGCCGAACGATGTGCTGTCATCCTGCGTGCCTTGTCAACTCAGGGGGAGTCCGTATGCCTGATGCTTATGCGCGACAAGCGCCTCGTACCGTTGCTCAGCTCCATCGTGAATGCGTGCTGTCCTGGCCGCCGACAAATACAGGCAAGCAAGCACGTCATCTTAGCCTTCTACAATCTCACATCTTGCCGTGTCAGCATCGAAGAGGACGACGCAGTCAGTGTTGCCGACGGCGACGAGGAGGTTGAAAAGCTGAGAGAGAGCGAAGGCTTGCGCGGCTTGGATGCGATGGTGATAAGCGGTGTAGTGCCGTTGATCATCAGACTTTCCACGGACGGCGGGAGCGATATGGCGCCGGCCTGTGCAGTGGCACTTGCACACATCAAACACCGCATCAAAGAGCGTCTTGCTATGATCCAAGTCCAGGAAAGCGAGGGCTCCGATCAGCCTACTCGGCGCGAGTTCGAAGAGATGGACAACTTGATGGAGGCCGGTGTGGTGACGGCTTTGCTGGCTATGTTCGAGCTTGACCCTGCAGGCATTCAGCGCGTCGATCGCTTAGCGGCAGCCATGCCACTAGCGCTGCCTGTACTCCGCCCTGCCACCGACAAGGATTGGACGTTTTTGACGGGCAGCACGACACTGCGTTTCGAGACGCCCCTACCCGTGTGCTGGGACTTCCGCAGCTCGGCCATCGATGATACACGATTCGTGCCTACTGAGCCGCGCACGTTCTTGTCGGTCCTTGCTCCAGTGGTGCCTCCTTCAGGCGCCACATTTCAAGACAAACTGTATGGGCGTTTCCAGATCCTCCAGGTGCGTTCAGCCAAATGCTTGTTGCGGCTTGAGAATTCTCGCTTTGCCAAGCTAGCAACCGCCTTGATGGGCCCAGCGGGGTCAGCAGGAAGCAGTGCGAGCGACTTATCCGAAGCTATTGCGATGGCAATCGGAGAGGATTCTGAAGACCAGGATGAAAACGACCACGAGCATGGGCATTCAGCGCAATCACGGCAAAGCAGCAACGCCCGAAAATCTACTATCGGATCCGGCGCGAGATCCATTGCGGGATCGGCGAGTACTGACGACGACGATGCTGGAAGCGAGACTAGGATGCCCTCGCCCGTGAAAAAGAAACCCACAGGTCGCGCACTAATGGCGCGTTCCCCCAGTAACCGCGGAAGTGCCGCCTTCGGGATCGGTACCAACGCAGGAAGCAACACCGACAGCAACGGCTCAATAGCGCGCCGCACCTCCAAAGCGCCTCCCACCAATTCCGTGGTTCGTCGTCCTAGTCGTACCTTGACCCACGACAACAACCACAGCACGTCATCAATGATGAACAGTACACGCAGCCTCACCAACGGCCACAAGGGTTCTTGGCATCGGCTCGGCAGCGACAGCTCCGGTTCCAGCGTCACACTACCCAAGATTTAACCGAGACCAATAGTTCTCATCCACTTGCTCGTAATATTCAACCCATCACCGTGAACCATTTCATCCACCTCTTGTCTCCGTTCACCCAGCACGGACCCCTTCGAACCGATCCACGAGTCACCCGACAGCCTCTGGAAGCACGAAAATGCAGCTTCCACCCCACTATTTTCTCCAGTTCTCACCCTCCTTTACTCTACCACGATCTTGCGTCTCAACTCGTCCGACAGCTCGAGTTCTCCACTCTGCAGTGCCTGGATAAGCTCCAAATTGCCCGCCACCCGCAGCGTCTGCAGCTTCTGCAGCGTTTCCAGCTGTGCCACCGGTAGCGTCTTGAGCGCGTTGTGGCTCAGGTCCAGCGTTTCCAGCTGCGCGAGCTGCTGGACGTCCGCAGCCAGCGCGGACAGGCGGTTGCGCTGCACGTCGAGCGCCTGTAGTCGCCGCAGCGCGAACACGGCGTCGGGCAGCGCACGCAGCTGGTTGTCGGCCAGACACAGGCGCTGCAGCCGGGGCACGCGCTCCAGCGCTAGCGCCAAGCGGCAGGCGCAGGCGTCGCCCACGTGTTCGCACATGAGCTGGCGGCAGACCAAGTCGCCGGACTTGCGCAGCTCCAGCTGCTCGACACGCGCCCCTGAGCGAGCGATGTCACGCAGGGATGTAGCCGAGTTGACTGCGGACCTGTCTGAGAAGTTGCGACGTTGGACACGTAGTCGTAGTGGCGAGAGTGAGCGGCGTAGCATGAGCAGCAAGCGAGTGTGCGGTTGATGATGAGGACGGTATGAATACTGTTATTTGAGGGTAGTATTTCGAGTCCGATTTGCACCCCGATTTACCCGGGTTGTCTTTATAAGGGGTTTACAGGCCAATTGCTCATTTTTCCGAAAAAATGCTTCTTTTTTTCATATTTGTAAAAGACACGGCTTTAGTGCGCCATGTTCGGCTCCGGTAGTGCGTGGAGCCACAACAAATGGTACGTGCCTCTCCATTCTGATGGACAAGCCTTTTCCTTCACATTGCCTCTCTGCTCGTCGGCAGCGGACACGTGTGTAACCCATTCAATAACTGAATGTGCTCGATCGACACCCCACGCTCGACTCCGTGGTTGAGTGTGCAATACTCAAGCACACAGCAACAGCTTGAGAACGTCTCAAGGAGAACTTGCAGCGAAGCCAAGCCACACATCGGCGAGCCAGACGCGAGATGTGCCATTTCACCAGTGCACAACACGAATTTCGCAGACTGCCTAGCAGCGACGAACGTATTGGTCATCCAGTTCTGCGATTTCTTAGGCCCGAGATCACACCGCTGCCCTTGCACTGTAAGCCTCAGACTTCTTGAATACCAGAGATCACACCGCTGCCCTTGCACTGCGAGCCTCAGACTGTTTGAATACCAGCACACCAGAGCTTGATGCCCAAAAAGGCGGTGCTTGTCGTGCCATTGCGGTTTGGGTTCAGCAGTGCCTTTTCCCGGCATACAAGCGCCCATACTAAATTGAGCGCACCTTTTTTCTACTATGCCTCTCATTAGCGCCAGCCCGAGTCGGACCGAAACCAGCCTGCGACTTGTGCCCGCTCAGTGCAGACTTGCCCGTGCATGACGAGAGTGCGATTGCAAGGCCCCACTCGAGCTCCGCTTCCTGCTTCTCCCCATTCGGGCGCTTCCGGCCCACACTCCACTGCGCTGTAGGCTCCCGCTCTTCCGCTATCTGTGTACGCGCAGGACGCTAACTTGCTGTCTGCAGAGCACAGACACTCTACAGCCCAGCACCATGCAGAGCGAGCGGTCCTCCAAGAGCTACAGCTTCATCTCGGAAGGCTCGTTCTGCGCCGAGAGCTCCGCCTACGACTGGGGCCGAGGCGTCGGCGCCGGGGACGACGTCTACGGTCTCCGCGTGCCCAGGGAGATTCGGGTGCACTCGTCCACACCCACAGACCTGGACGACGTGCTGAGTGTCAGTCCTCGCTCAAGAGCAGCGACAAATGCCAGCAATAAAGGAGCGGGGCAGAAGCACTCGGTGGCCTTTGACAGGACGTGGGTGGACTCGGACATCCCAGTGGTGGGGGGGAGGTCGAGCTCCGCCCCGCCGTCTATCCAGCTACTACAGGAGGTGCTACACCCGTCAGATAGGAGACGCGCCGCCACAGCCCCGCCCACAGGTTTTTTCAATCATTTATTGTACGGCAGTTTACGAGCCGGAGCATTGGCGGAGCTCTTCTCGCAGCCCTACTGTGGACTGGCCATTTCAGCTGCAGCTACAGGTTTCATGCTCCCGTTCCTTGCCGACGCCTTCCAGCCGCTGCTTTGCGTCTACCTGAGCTTCAACAGCGACCAGTGCACTGCGACGTTGCGGTTCCTTAAACTACCGGGCATTATCAGCTTCTTCATCGGCTTGCTGTCGGACTTTTACCCGATTTGGAGCTTCCACCGCAAGTCATACATGCTGGGTGGCTGGATCCTCGCCTATGTCGCGCTGATGGCGCTCGTGGTGGTGGCGTTGATCGACGACAGCAACGGATTGATGAACCCTGGTGCGCGAACGTTCTACGGAGGTGTCGTCTACGTGCTACTCATGCTGGCGGCCGCATTAGGTGTGACTGTGGCATCAGTAGCTGCGTTCGCCTTTTTGGTGGAGTTGTCCCAGCGCGAGCCGATTCACGAGCGAGGCACGCTACTAGTGCAATATCTGCTGACTCAAGAGGCGGCCACGCTGCTAGCGGACATTGTGATATCGCTGGTGGTGGGGTACAACGAGGAGTCCGAGTCGACCGAGGCAGTGATTTCGATGAAGGTCATTATTTTGATCATGGCGTTGGTGGCGTTGGTGCCCATTCCTGCGGTTCTGTTTCGCCTGGACGAGGAGCCACGACAACTCAAGGTGGATTCGGTGGATCGTTCGTCCCTGGCGCATCAGCTCTGGAATATTTTGCAGCAGGAGGCCGTATGGCGCATCATTTTGTTTGTCTGCTTCTCGGTGTTCCTGTCCTCGTTCAGGTTCAACTTTGTCGACGAGGCCGTGTTAAACTGGGCGAACGCGTCGCCCGACGCGAAGCGCGTAGGCGAGATCCCCAAGCAGATCGTTACGATGTTCTCGATCTTCATGTTCCAGCTCACACTGTTTAACTACAGCTGGATTCGCATCTCCGTCGGAGGTTTGCTGCTCGGAGTGGGGGTGAACCTGGTTGCAGCAGTGCCGACAATTTTCGATAGTGTCCGCAGCGCATGGTACACCATGGCGATTTCATCGCTGATAGGTGTCTCGCGTGCTGCTGTGCTGTTGGTGACGACGCTGCCGATCGTGGAGGTTACGGAGAACTGTCTAGAGGGTGCGACCACCGGCCTCGTGTCGTCGTACAACATTCTGATCAACATGGCGATCTTGACGTTCTCGGACTACATTAGTACGTCGAGTTCGCAGCTGAAGACAGATTTCACGGACGGCGTGATCGACCAGGACTCCTCCGAGACGCGTACGCAGGTGCTGTCGTTCGTGATGGCAAACTGCGCGATCAATCTGCTGGCGCTGGTACCTATCCTCTATTTATTACCTCGCCAGAAGCTGGAGGCCCAGGAGATGCGCACGTATGGCGAGTACAGTCGTCCGGCTGGCATCGCTGTCACCGCGCTGTTCGTCGGCCTCGTTGCGTACGCTGGCACGGTGAACCTCTTGGCGCTGCTGAACGACACCAATTGAAGGATTTTTATGAAGCGGAGTATGACGTTCGGTCTTGTCGACAGCTTGCGAGAGCTGAATCGGAGTCGGGTATGAACAAGTTTTGGTGGATTGATGTGAATAAGGCGAGGCGCCGTCCAGAGTCGTGGGAGTTTTGAGGAAGCACCCAGTCGTTAGTTCCCATAGGGTGCCTAAGCCATTTTAATGAATAGAAGAGGCGGCCACACCGAGCTGCCCATTTTATCAACATGATGTCGTGTTCAACATGGATGGTAAAAAACTCAAGCTGCACCTGGCCGTGCCTGAGTGCCAGGCCATGCGTTGGAACGAGCAACGATGTCCACCCCAATATAATCCGGATTATCTTCAGGTGGCTCGCGTACTTGAACACCAGGTGCCTGCAGCATCACCCAGATCACCATCAGACCCGCCATGAAGTTGTACTTGCTCTCCACGTCTTCTCGATATACCACGCAACTTGGGCAACGGCTCCACCAGCATACAGGCCATGCCCTGAAGTTTGTCTGCACGAAGAAGCAGCTCGTAACACAAGCTCTCTCGCCTGATGCAACTCGAGGAATCTTCATGATCAAAGCCCGCCATCTCGTCGTCAAACACCGCCATCTCGAGCAAACTGTACAGCGCCTGGAGCTGAAGAACTACGGACGAGCAGCTGCCGGTTGTAACGTTTGGGAACTGGGTCATAAGCACAATGTCGAGCAGATTGGATGCACCCCGGCGACAAGTAGACGCTCGAAGCGACTGAGCTCCTGGGTTCGAGTCCGCTCCGACACTTCAGTCCGCCATCAATGCTCTACCCTTCTTTTATCCTATCGAACCCAAATAATATCACAGTCTTTTCACCTCACAAATAAATAACCCATGGGTTTTACATCCCTCCATTCTATCACCCATTCACACACACACTTTACCAATCAAGCCGTCCGTGTCAAAATGGCTCCTGGTCTTGACGCTCGCGAGGCCATCGCGGACGCTCTCGAGGCAAATCGCGCGCTCGTCGCTGAGCTGCGATCTCTGGAACAGTCGCTCGCCAATGAAGAGGCCAAGTTGCTCGCTAGAACGCAGTCAATTCGGCGCCAAATGGCTCTGCGTAGGGCTCAGCAGGCCATGGACGCGCTGCTGCCGCGCACCGCGCCCCACCAGAAGCTCCTACCAGGATGCGAGAAGAGCCGTCGCACCAGGAAGAAACCCACGGGTGTCGTGCCGCGCTCGTACATCCGCCAGCAGGTTTCGTTCTTCACGGACCATACGGAGACCCAGCGGAAGGTGGGGAGGCCCAAGAAGAAGAAGCCAAAGACGGTGGCGGCCCACGACCAAGAGAGTGAGGAGCAGGCCAAGCTGAGAGCTCTTCCGGAGCCACCCGTCAATGCCGACACGGAGTTTCTACGAGCTCACAGCCACGAGGCGTTCGTGGCGGGGCCCCCGACCATCTTCACGGCCAGGGAACGCAGAGTCTTGAAAGACTTTGCCACTGAGTACTTCAGTTTGTATGGGCGTGGGAACCCCATCGAGATCCCGTTGCATGCATGGAACAGTATTCAGACGTGGCAGGGCCTGAGGAAGTCCAGGGAGTTCCCAATTGAACGCTCGGGCTTTGCGTGCAAGCTGTGGTACGACCTGCACGAGTCGCCCAAGCTGCGACTTGGCGCCTGGACCAAGCAGGAAGACGCAGCGCTGAGACGTCTGGCGACTGGAGAGGAAGACCCGGCGCTGGTGAATAAGTGGCACGAGATTGCCGACCGCATGCCAATCCCTGGCAGACCAGCCGTGCACTGTCTTACACGGTACCAGACGACGCTGTGTGGAGGCAACGTACGGACGAACTTTACACCTCAAGAAGACGAGATTCTACGCGAGGCGGTTCCAGTGTTTGGAGAGAAGTGGAACGTGATTGCAGACTTGCTGGACGGCCGCCTGTCGGAGCAGATTCGGCACCGTTGGCAGCTCTCGCTAGCTCCAGGTCTTCGACGAGGCAAGTTTTCGCTTATTGAAGACCGGCGACTGCTGCTCGCCTTACGCGCTTACGTGTCTACTGGTAGTGAGTTCAATCAGGATCAAGTTGCGTGGAATGAGATCAGCCACCACATCCGTGGGCGGACCCAGCCAGCGATACGCGATCGATACTCGAATTCGATGAACCCGGATCTGTCATTCCGCAAGTTTACCAAACAGGAGGACGAAACCATTCTGGCCAGAGTGCGCGAGTGGGGAATCGACTCTCCCAAACTATGGGCGAGACTAGCTGCTGAGATGGATGGTCGCACAGACTCGCAAGTTGCTCGCCGTTGGAAGACTTTGGACCCAGAGGCCTGGGAGCAGCGTCGCCGAGCGCTGGCAGAAGCAGGCAAAACCCAAACGACTGCAGTCTTCCGTCGACGATCGATCCCGAGACACGATCCCCGCCTCAGGAAGCACACTTTGCGGAGCTCCTACAATGGTCTAGGCGATGGTGAGGTTGAGGTCATTGGAACGGCCTCTGTACCAAACTCACGAGCCAACACGAAGAGATCCAGAAGAGCACAAGCTGTTCAGGTGCTGGAAGCTCACGGAGCGGAAGGAGACGACGGTTGCATGGAGATTTCGTTCTAGACTATTGTCGTCGGATGAATGAAGCCGCTTAGTGCTGCCAGTGGGGTGACAGCTATTCGCAGACGCCAACCCTCTCGTCCACGAAACGCCTTCAGGAATACTCGCTCGCGTTGCTAGTCTACAGGTCATTCTAGTATTCAAGCAAGACCTTCTTCAGCTACCTAAGAAACCACACACCGAGCCGCGAGTCAAACATGGAGGTGCTGTCTGTTAACGCAACGTCCCTGAGAAGCTCGAACCTTTCGTCGCGTGGGACCTCGCGCAGCTCCGCGATGCGCGCGTCGAACACTCACTTCAAGATGGACGAGGATTACTCGTCGGACAACAACAACCACGCGCAACCACAGGCTATCATCACGAGCACCAAGGCAACCCGGTGCTACCGTCCTAAAGAATGGAGCCCCGAGGCGGAGGAGGCGTTCCGCGTGCAGCAGACTGGCTGGCGCGACATCAAGGAGTACATGGAGACGTACGGCGAGCCGGAGCGCTGGTACAACGGCTTCATTCGCTGCACTCGTGTCAAGGCTAACGGCTACTACACGTACTGGCGCCCACACCGCGAGTGCGACGACAAGTACCTGTACACGGTCAAGCTCTTCGAGTATGCCTAGAAAAGATACATCAAACTCAGGAGCTGCCTTAACCCACGTCAATAAACTATTGAACCCTCCTCAGCAGCCCACCTGCGTCTCTACTCCACAAAACTGAGCTGGCCCAGCGCTAAAGCAATGCCGATCAGCACGATCGCAAACATCCACAAAGCGTTACCAGACTCGCTCGGCTTCTGCAGTTTCTGTGGTGTCTTGCTGCTAGAGCTCGAACTCGAGCCAGCACCCTTGTTTTCACTTGCAGCCTCCTTTCCATGGAGCAGTCGCCCGCCCCAACGTTCCTTCTCCTCCTGCTTATGCTCAGCCAGTTTTTCCTTCAGCGTTGTCATTGCGTCACGAATATTCTTGTCTGTCGGGTGGTGTTTCGCCGCCTTGGCGAGCTTCTCCTTTGCCCCATCTAAATCTCCCGTCAGCAGCAACGCGCGTCCTCCACGATACAAGGCCTTGTCATTTTCGGGGTCGATCCCCAGCGCCAGGTTGGCGTTCTCCACCACCTTAGCCAGCAGCGCCTCATCCTTCTCTGCACCTCGAGGGTCTCCTTGGACCAGGTAGCACGCCGCCAGATTCAAATACACCGGCAGCCTCACCACGTTCACATCCGCTCGGTTCTTGGCCGTGAACTGCAGCAACATAATGCAAAAAGTGAGCACTATTTCAGCAGCTATTAGCGTTGCAGACGCGCACCTCAAAGTGCCACGTGCCCTCGTCAAAGTCCACGTGGTAAAGCGCGCGCTGGTACCACTCCAGTGCCTGGTTAACGTCCCCAGCCTTGAAATGAGCGGATCCTCGTTGGCGACACATATCTGCGCGCTCGATGCGGGTCTCGAAGATGCAGGAACGCTCCTGATAAGGATTGATATGATGCGTGTCAATAGTTTAGATGGAAATATCTCTGCGAATACTGCGAGTTATGGGATGCAACAAGCCTCACATCATGCATCAGCATCTTTAATTCTTCGTCCATGTCGAGTTGGGGGTCTGTAGCGGGTGTAGCGGTAGCAGGAGAGACAGCAGCGGCTTCATCTGCCGAGGTCATGCTTTTGACGATGAAAATGTCAACTGACGTGTGACACGGGTTTTGTATGGGTGGATTTCAGCCAATGGGAGAGATAACATTTACAAGAAAACTAGGGACAAAAGATGAAGATGGAGACGCCAACGCCGCTTACAGAGCAGATGCGCGCCGCGACGCGGGAGATCCACAGCGTCTCAGACAAGTAGAAGCTGTGCTGAGTGTTAGGTTGCAGGTTGAAGCGTGAAATCGCTGAGAATGTCGCTGTATTTTGTGAAATTTGGGATTAGTTTGGTGAATTTGAAGCTGGTGGTAGCGTTGACAGACAAGGAGCTCTACGGCCGCGCGCTAATGCTCTTCTGTACGTGGCAATGAAGATTACTATTTATTATACTGTAGGGGTATATAATTTGTACACATCATCGCTGGTGGTGGATGCTAGACTACGTCTACGCGCAACTCGAGTCGTCGATCAAGATACACAAGGAGCACGAGGCTTTCAGTGGACTTTATGAACTACTTGACGAGATTGCCAGGGTGGGGGGATGATGATGAAAGTTTTGCCTATTTGGGAAGTGCTGATAAAACATGATATTTTTGAGGTTGTAGGCGGATAAAATCGCGAAGGACTTGCGCTACTACCTCGGCGAGGACTGGAACACCAAGTACCAACCCACTCCAGCTGTGCAAGACTACGTCAAGTACGTTGGGGGTCTTCTTGTATAATAATTGTTGGGGACTGACTTGCTATGCGACCGCTGTTAGACACCTGCAAGAACTGGGAAAGAAGGTACTCATTAAGAGTCCTCCAAGTTGAATCAATGTGTGCGGCGGCTTTCACTCCTGTTAACCAGAGTGTCGTTTGTTCGTCGTGACAGAACCCGATCTTGGCGCTGCCATACTGCTACCACATGTACATGGCAATTCTCGCTGGCGGGGTGATGATCAAGAAGTTGGTCAAGAGAAGCTTCAAGCCGCCGGAGGGTGACGGGCTTAATGCCTTTGCCTTCGACGTCAAGAGCAACAAGGTGTGCAGCACTAAATTGTTGTTGGTTGTGCTTGATGACTACGACTGATGTTGTTAACCGCGTGACAGGCCCTCCGCGACACGATCAAGGACAAGATCAACGCTGTCCCGTATGATGAGGCGACCAAGAAGCTCATCCTCGTCGAGTCGATGAACTGCTTTAAGATGAACAACCAGGTGCACCAAGAACAAGAATATTCCTCGATCAACCCGGATATATCGTCAAATCACTTATTCATTGTGTTGGTGTTTGGCGCTGTAGGTCGTGGGGAGTCTCGATGGAGCTGGAAATCACGTGATGAAGTTCATCTTGAAGTGGATCGCCATCATCGGTCTGATTCTCGCCGTACGTTTTGTACAGGGCTTATTTGCTCGCCTATTCACCGCTATCCTAGCTTGACGATGTTCCATGTGTTCTCGTTGCCAATGCAGACGTACTTCTTGCTCTCGCGCAGCTCTATCATGCAACACTAGTTTAATACTTGGAGGCATTGCTTTTTGCGCAGTGAATACACTTGTTGGAGCAGCAATAGGATTCTACTGTCGCAACACGCAAATGCATTGTTATTGACTGCATTTGCTCAGGAGAAACGATCCCTTTCCACCCGACAGCCATTTCAACAGAAGCGATCCTTTTCCATCACTCGTAATTTCCCCTTAACGGGTAAACTACAAGTATCAAAAGGGACCCCTTTTCATTATCATACATATTTTGAAAAGTCGCGATATATGGCTACATTTTCCGCTTACGTACGAATGCAACATAGCTCCCATGACACGCGGAGAACATCAACCCCGTGGTCGTGGTCGCAGTCGCAACCCCCGTGGTCGAGGCCGTGGCAATGACAACGGTACTCCTCATGCTCCTGCACCACCTCGTGCGTCAGTGTCATTGCAGCAAGAGCCAATCCGTGGTCAATGCCAATCTCTGTGTCCCTCAAACGAAGTGACCGAGCGGACGCGAACCCAGGAGCTCAGCCGCTTCGAGCGTCCAGTTGTTGTCGGGGTGCAGGGCCTCGTGCCAGTGAAGAAATACCGACGAGCCGCTGCCGGTCGTGACGTTTGGAACGCGTTGGAGTTGAGACCGGCACCTGTGCTGCTGCGCACCCTGCGTCACTTGTTCACGACGGTGCTGCCCTGGCCCAAGAGCGGCTTTGAGGCTTGGGAACTGCAAAGTTCTGCCGAGTTTTTGGCGGTGTATCACTTTGTGAACGACCGTATACGAAGCGTCCGACAAGATTTTACAGTACAGGTTGGGTGGGGTATTGGGGAGGTGGACACTGGAGGACAGCTACTGACATTTCTTGTTGACAGAGGATTGAGGACGCGTCGCTAGTGACAGCGTTGCAGCAGGCAGCGCGGTTCTATCTGTTGGCGGGGCTAAGGTCCGTGCAGTTGTTGGGGGATGTGAAGACTCAGCAGGATTGGAGTGACAAGCTGAACGACGAGCAGCTCGCATCGGCTCTGTCGCAGCTCCAGGCGCTGTACGACTTGCACGAGATGGCGGGCTTTGACCATGAAGACGTCCCCGAGTTGCACCATGCAGGTGAGTTTGTGGCTTACGACCTGCTGCTTCATGCGGAAAAGCCTCAGGAGGTGGCCTGGATGCTGCTGAAGCTGTCGCCGAAGCTGCGTAGTTTGCCGGCGGTGCAGCGTGCGCTTCGAGCGTTTGTGGCTGTGCAGACGGACGACTTCCACGCGTTTTTCGCCGAGTTTGGTGCCATGACACTGCTGGAGCGAGCAGCGTCACTGCGTCATCTTTCAAAGATGTGGACGCATAGTCTGCGCATGATCAACAAAGGCTTTGGCAAACAGGACCGCTTTCCTCTGGAAGAGCTCGCGCGTTGGATGCGCCTCGCCGACCCTCGTAGTGAAGGCGAGGGTGGCGAGCTAGCTGAGAAGCTGTGCAATGGCATGAATATTCAAACGCAGCGCCATCCGCCGCCGCCGCCACCAGCTCGAAGCGAGCAAGACGATGTTGCTGACTCGTGGGAAATTGTCGACGACCTCGCTCAGCCAGAATCGTCGCTGTCGGTGGCAAAACCTTCCTCGATTGGGTTTGCTCAGTTCAAGCTTGCGCCTCTGCATGATCAGATGGACTCGGGGGCATTGCGACCGCTACTGCGTGCAGTCGCGCTTCAAATGGAGAAAGACTTGGCTGATAAAGGAGCGCTGAAGACGACAACGGAGCTCATCATGGGGGAAGCACACGAAACTACAGCATGCTAAACTTCGTGAGCCGTGTGTTTCTTCGTTTTTATTGTCTCTCACATACAGCTAAGCTTTGTCAAAATGCAAAATCGCAGCGGTTTACCTCCATAGTCAGCGCCGGCAGAAATGGGAAGAAGGTCTTCCCCGTCGCTCTCACTACGTACATGACTGCTGCGCAACAGATTCTGCTCATTTGTTCGGCCGTCAATTACGACGGTTGCTGATTTCGATTCGCTCTTGTTACAGCGCTCGGTGAGCTGCGTATTCATGGCCCTGGGCACAATGCTATCACACCTTGGTTTTCTTCTTGGGAGGCGGCAAGCTATCGAGAGCATCGAAGCTCAGCTCCACCTTGGTGTCCTGCAAGTTGTCCAGGTCGCGGTACGACGTCGACACCTGGCGAGGGTCCACAGGCAGCTCACTGTCCGGGACACGCGGCGGGCCCGAGGGAGGAGGACCACGAGAGGGCGAGCGACCGTAGCCACCACCACCACCGTTGTACCGAGGGGGCGAGCGCGAAGGGCGGTCGAATGAACCTCTTCGCATGCGGTCATCGCGCATCGGAGGTCCACGACCCCGGTAGCCATCGTCGCGGTAGAACCCTCGGCCACCTCCGTTAAAGTCTCTTTCAGGTCGGCCACGGTACCCGCCCCCATTGCGGCCCCCGTTCGAGCCTGCGCGTCCGCCGAGCACAGCGCCGCCCGGCATGTTGTTGCTAGTTTCAAGAGGAGGCATCGGGTGCTGCTCATCCTCACGGTATTGCTCCCACATGTAACTCTCGCCCACCTCAGCGATCTTATCAACAACCAACTCCGGGTGCTTGTTGCGGATGTGCTTCTTGACGAAATCCATGGCCTTGAAGAGCTTCGTGCACAGTCGGCAACGGTGCTTGCCGTCATCGCTAGCCTTCTCACCGTAGTTCGAGTAGGTGCTTTCCAGAGCAGCCTCTTCGCGAGTCTCGATCTCGTCGACTAGCGCACGGTTCTTTGCACGCTTGGCATCCACAACCTCAGGCGTCAGCTCTTCCAGGTAAGCCTGCACCCTTCCGTCCAACGCTGCCGCCCATCCGCCGATGGCCTTGACGGGCTCTCCCGTTGTACTCGAACTTGCCGGTTCCTTCTCTCCACCCTCCGTATTCGCAGCGTCGTCCTTGTTCTCTTCCGTCGGGGCCTCTTCTTCCGGCTTTGCGGCGGCAGCAGCCTCCTGTCGAGCCTTCTCTTCTTCAAGATCGCGCGCCGAAGGTGGCGGGCGGCAGAATAGCGCTGGGTGAGCGTGCATGATGTCACCCATGTCGAGGCACTGCACACCGGCATAATAAATATAATGGTGCACGCGGCGCAGGTAGGCCACGACTACGTCCAGCTTCTGCTTATCAGTCGAATAGTTCTGTGTCACCTCCTCAGACGTCAACAGCGCCTCGATTCCAAAGCGAGCAAGCTTGTCTTCGGCACCGTGGAACAGCCGAGCGTCCAGCGCCTTTGCCAGTTCCGTCGCCTGCTTGTAGTCGGACGTCAGGCGCTCGGGTACCGACAAGTACGATGGCGTTTTAAGTGGCGCGCGGGCGCGGTGCGGGGACACCTGGAGGCGGAATGGCGGGAACTGGTTTCCGTCTTCCACAAACGTGTTGTGAATCTTGGGCATGGCATCACTCGCAGCTGCCGCACTCTCGTAGATGATGTACGCCGAGCGGTCAAAGTCGAACGCGCTCTTCTTCACTGGGTCCGACAAGTACATGTGCACGAACGGGCCTCCCTATTAACTCAACACAGCACACCTTGTCAACAACCTCTTCCTCTACACGCCATTCTGCAAAACTCACCGCCTTCTTGATGGTCTCGCTGAGCGTGCCGACAGGGCAAGCACACGGCACGCGGCGGACATAGAGCACACGCTCGCTGTTCTCCAAGTCGTTGGCGAAGTCCTCGCCCAGCGGGTTGACTCCGTTCTCGACAGGCGGCTGTTCGTCCAGGCAGATCTTGGCTGTTCCGGCGCGCACGCGCTCGCCAAACTGCTTGGCTTCATTCATCTGCTGCGACGTCTTGTGCTTGTCGACGCGGTGGCGCAGCGCCGGTGAGTAGCGCTCCTGTAGCCACTCCTCGCGCTTGTGCAGTTCGAAGAAGGCGCGCAGCACACGCTGCACGTGTTTCTTCTTGTACTCCTCGTAGCGCTGTTGATACACCTCGGGGGACAACTCGTCCGTCTGCCGCATCATCCAGACCTTGTACGACACGAGCGGCTCGGGCAGCGAAGACGACGGCCGCGCGTCGCGACGAGGACCCGCATCGTCAAAGCGCGGACCCGAGTCCCAGTCGGGAGGGCCTCGACCGCGGCGTGGCGGGCTGCGGCTTCGACTGCGGCCGCGCGGTCCCCGGAACCGCATGTCGTTGTTGTCGCGGCTGTTGCTGCGGTTGCTGAATGTGGTTAAAGCGTTAAAATGCTAGAAGAGGGCAACAGGACGTCAAAAGTTGATACGCACCGGCCTCGGAAATCGTCGCGGCCGAACGGCGGGCGCTGCTCGGGATACGGCGCGTTCATGGGCGGGGGGCCGGGCGGACCGCCCCCTCGGTGGTCGACGGGAGGGAAATCCTCGCGCATCGGCGGCTCCGCCTGCGAAACGAGGAAATAACCCGGTGAACAGTGGTTAGAACACGTAATTCAGCAGTTAAAACGCTCAAGTCCAGCGTTTAAACGGGTGGGGAAGGGGGTGCAGACACCGCGGAAGACACGGAGAGCGCAGAGGACGCACCATTTGGGGTCTGGTATCCGCGGGAGGGAGGGGGAGCTGACGCACGACACGCACGAAGCTGCGTACTGAGCGGTGGCTGGTGTTTTGAAGACTGAAGGCGCCACCACCACTTTTGGAAGTATGGTACCGACTTTATGGTACATCGTACCAGCCGCTGGGTACATAAAAGGCAAGTTGAAGTGAACAGCAAGTTGAAGTGAGTGATTGAAGTGAGTGATTGTCGATGGAAGGAGGCTAGTGTATTGGCGTTAGGTTATTGCTTAGACCTCGGCGGTGGCTGCACTGCGGTTGGCGGCGGCTTTGAGGCTGCGTGGGGAGCCTATGGTCTCGCCGAAGGTGAAGTCCTCGGCAGGCGGCTCGGCGCTGCCGACTGGGATGGCGCCCGTGGTGAAGAGGATGTCGAACACGATGCACACGGACGCCATGAACATGGTCACGATCGCCGTGACGATGTTGGAGCACTTGAAATCGCACACCTCCTCCAGCAGCGTCTGGATGTCCTTGTCCACGCCCGAGCAGACTGACGTGCCCACGGGGGCAGCGGCCACCGCCACGGCGCACGCGAACGTGAAGAGCATCCACACAGCGTCGAACATGACGAGTGCGCGAGGGCTCGGGAGTCGCAGTTTGCGCACATCGAACACTAGGACGCGGAGCGTGAACGCAATGACCACGAGCGCGCCGATGACCATGAGGAAGTAGACCTGGTTGCCCGACCGGAACATCTCCTGGCCGTAGTTGCAACTTTTGATGCCGCCCGAGCCGGCCGTGCCGGTCGCAATCACTGCGAGGACAGCTGTCAGTACACGGACAGCCATCGGGATACGCTCGTGCACCATCTTGACTATTGCGTTGGCCGGAAGCAAATGGGACTTGGACGGAGAATTTGTGAATGACAGTGGAGGGGGCTTCCCTCTCACCCCCAAACGAAAGCTGCATGCGGGGAGGTGCCGCAGGCCCTGCACAAATAGCGTCTCCTGATTGCCGAGAATACGCAGTCACTGCAACGCGATGATGGGGTATGCAGCTTTTCTTTCCATGGGAAGAAGCAGCGATGCACTTACATGTCATGCACAACACACCAAGGTGTATTTACGGCGCGCATTAGCGCAGTTCCCACGTCGCGGGTCTATTTGCGTGAAGAGAGATGACAAGCAAGTGACTGTGTATTTCGAGGTGTTGGTGCTTCCTTCTGGGGACACCGGTCAGTGTGCGCCAAAGGTGCCTGCTCAAAGGTTTCGTACGAGCCCAGCATGCCAACTCAACAGACACCCGCAGCAACGCTCGCCTTCAACTCGCCTGTCCATCATCAAAGCATCTTGGAAACGAATCCTGAACGTCAGGAATCCCCAGCGCAAAATGACGAGTCTTCCTCTCCGGATGATAGCGACGAAGACGAAGATGACTATGAAGACAGCGATGAGGATTCGGACGAGGAAGATGACGAAGAAGAAGTGCTTCGGCCATTGCAGCGAATATCAAACACGTTAAAGGCCGAGCAGCAGCGTATGTTAGCTAAGCGCCGCCACCCGGTTCTTGAGTGGAAAGAAGTTGCTCGCTGGCACGCTGAAAATGCAGCGGGTTGGGCTGCTGCCGACCAAGAACGGAGACATCGCGAGGAGGCGGCAGCAGAGAAAGCAGCACGTCGAGAGCGCAAGGTGAAGCGAAAGGCCCAACGAAAGCTCACGAAGCAGAAAGAAATCGAGTTTCGCACGCTGCTTGAGGAGTACACCGTAGCAGTCACCAAAAGCGAGAAGCGGACCGCGCTAATAACGCACTTCGCAATCGAGAACCGTTCTGTTGAGAAGCAAAAGTTGGCTGTCATTGAGGCGGCTAAACGCGCAGAGCAACTGCGTGAGGCTACTGAGAGGTTGCAACTCGCGGAAAAACGCGATGAAGAGGAAAGGCAGGCTACTCTAGACAACCTACAGCAGTGCAGCGAGGCCTCCAACGAGATGGGGAGACGATACGGAATACTTCCAGCTATCAACACGCCTGCTGCTCCGCCTCCGGAAGAGCAGGACGAGATGTCGACACTACTCATTCTTAGGGTCAATACTGCGCCACTTACCAACAATGCCGAGTCCCCTCCGCCATTTGCTCGGGGGATGTTGACAGCAGCTCTTACAATACCGGCAGCAAAGCGACAATTTTTCACCATCAACTTGAAGCGATGTAAACACGTGGAAGAGCTCCGTGGCGAACGTATTGGTGATCGTGGAGCAAAGGAGTTAGCACGGTCGTTGCTAACGGGTGCATGCCCCCGGGTGCGGAGCATTCATTTAGGCTGGAACCTCGTCAAATACTCTGGTGTAGCTGCGCTAGCCGATTGCTTTACTCGCGGTGCGTGTGCACAACTGCAAGAGCTGGACCTGCGGTCCAACAATATCGACAGCAAGGCGTTCGCGACACTGCTCACGGCTCTTGAAAAGGGAGCGCTGCCGGAACTGCTAGACATCAGTCTGCAGGGCAACTTGCTGGGCGACGAAGGCGCTCGTGCACTAGCCCACGCGTTTTTTCGCGGCACGCTTCATACGCTACGTCACATCGATATCCGCCAGAACAGGATACGCAACGACGGCGCGCTAGCACTTTGGAACGTGTTCACAGCACCCAACTTCAGACGCTTTTGCCCGAAGCTTGAGCGACTCGATATGCGCCGTAACGATGTGCATGGTGCCCTCACGCGCACATTCTGCCCATGCCCCCCATATCTCGAGTTCTAGATTGTAAAATGTGTTGATCCGAACTGTGAATTGATTTCCGAAATGCTTTTGTTAGTGGCTTGTGTCGAAAGATTCCTCTGCAGCAAGAGCATCACATGAACGAAGCAGACGCGTTCTTGATCTCTTGGGTCCTGTGAGCAAACAGTTTTAAGGACGAGAAAACTCGACGAAAGGATACGCAGCAAGCACATACACGCTGCGAATAAAGAGCACTTGGTTGATGGTCGTCGCAGATTCGGGTAGGCGCAGTGTCGGCTTTTCAATTCCGAGGTTTTGCAAGGCTACAGCAAATAAAGCTGTCAGGTTGCTGTCGTCAAGGATATTTTGTATAATGCTGTACCTTGGTTGTACTGCTCCGTGGTAATATAGCCTTGCTCTTTGATGTCAAAGGCTGCAAACATCGCCTTGAGATCGTGCTCTTCAAAGAACGGTAGCTAGCAAGGTAAACCACGTGCGCATTGTTAGTATAATATGTTGGAGCTCATTCATCCACAACGGCTATCCGTACGTAGTCTTGCTCCTGCTTTGCTTTTCGCAGGTCGGCAAGTTGCTGTATGAGGAACTCGCGGGGGTTGGGCGGTCGGTTGTAGAGCAACAATGTTCCCAGACCCTCAAAAAGCTCCTTGATGCCATGCGAGGTCGTGTACAGCTCCGCGCGCGCTTTGGGGTCCTTTGTGTTGACCTCGGGAGGCATTGAAGTTGGTCGGCGCACGGACGACATGCTCACTGCTAGATTTCTTTCCCAGTCTGCCAAGCGGCGCTAAAACCAACCGTCGCGTCCGTCTACATTGGACGCGTTCCATGAACAAAGTTGACCCCCATACTGATGTGCACATTGCAAGCACCTTGACTCGGATAAAATAGAATTGTCCTCTATTTTGCACGACCAACCCACCATCCATCGCTTTAAGGACTGCACGGCGAGCATCACTTCCTCGGAAAAGGGCTGTGGTCGGCATAGCACTGCTCAAACATTTTGTCGACTTCATTGCGCGCTTCAGCAGGGAACATGGACTTCTCAAGGGTACAGCACACGCACAACCAGCATTAGATACAAAAGCGCAAGCTATTCCAGCATCGTTCGCAACAGCAATGAACCTCACACTTGTAGACCGAACGGCGTGCTCACGAACGCAGCGAGCGTTCAGCCAGCGCGCGCTCTTCTGGAAGAACTCGACATCAGGCAGCACAGTCTCTAGCAGCTTCGCCTTCTGGTAGCACTCAGACTCCCGCGCCGACCGGATCTCACTGCACCAGCAGAAGTAAGCGTCAACAATAAAGGATGGCAACCTGTCTTCTAAGCCATACGAACCTGCAGGCCAGCACGTCCGACTTGGTGATATCCATCTTGCGCACCGTGAACTGCAGCAATTAATCGTGTCAATCCCGGCAAACTTCAACACTGCGAGCCAATCAACGCACGTCGTAGGCGTGGATGAGCTCGTGCACCATGGTCTCCTCCACCTCCCGTGACGAGTGCAGGCGGTTGGCGCAGAAGACGACGGTGGGCGGCGGCGCCGAGAAGAAGGCGCGCGCGTTGCCCTCGGGTCCTGCAGGCAATACAAAAATAAAGAGGTCAGTACACCACACTCCCTCTCTCTTGTTATAGTTCGACGCACCGTCGTCTCGGCAGTCGAGACACACAAAGTCGATGGCGGGCACAGCGCTCTTGCCTTCAGTATGCTGCTGGGCCAGGAACTGGTGGTACAACGGGGTTAGCACTGCGCAGATCAAGACGAATCAACTATAGGAGAACGCGCCGCTCGCCTGCCTTGTTGATGATCCCCACAATGAGCTGCGGCCGACGCTGCTGCAGCGCCACCTGCACCGCGTCCTCGCACTCGTACAGCTCCATACTGAAGTGTGAGCGTTTGTGCCCCAGATCTTGACTGTCCAACGATAAGAGTCCCAAAAATGCATAGCCAGCTCAACCATTATGAGCCATTTCAACTTGGACATCAGAGTGATGGTCATACCTTCGTGCAACCTGCACTTGAAGTTCGACGTCTACGTCATTCACTTCGCAATTTGCCTCGGCAGTATGCGCTTCGATCGTCGCGGTAGGAAGGCGCCGTCCATTGCATATGTATATGCTTTGATACTAATGTGTCAATGCAGTGGCCATCGTTACGGGTGCCGGCAACGGACTGGGCCGCGCGTACGCCGAGTATCTGGGCCGTCTGGGGGCCCATGTGCTGGTGAATGACCCGCAATCTTCGGCTGCGGACGACGTGGCGCAGCGCCTGGGAGGAGGCGACAAAGCGCTGGCCAATTACGACAGCGTCGTGGACGGGCACAAGGTCGTGGCCGCTGCGCTGAACAAGTGTACGGACGGAAGTTGGAGGAAGCAGGAGGAGACGCTGACATTGATCTTCTGCTGTAGGGGGCCGCGTGGACATCCTCGTGAACAATGCGGGCATTATACGGGACAGTTCCTTTGCGAAAATGACGCAGCAGCAGTGGGACGACGTGTATAAAGTGCATTTGGAAGGCACCATGAGGTAGAGAAGAAAAAAGGAGAAGTAGAGCGCTGCTAACGGTTCGGATGTTGCTGTAGGACGACCAAGGCGTCGTGGGACATCATGAGAGAGCAGCAGTTTGGGCGCATTGTGAACATTGCGTCGGCGTCGGGACTGTATGGGAACTTTGGGCAGGCCAATTACTCGGCGATGAAGCTGGGCATTGCCGGGTTGACGTTCACGCTGTGCAAGGAAGGAGCCAAGCGAAATATTATGGCGAATGTTGTGGCGCCATTGGCCAAGTCGCAGATGACGGATGGGCTGTTGGAGAAGGAGCTGAATGAAAAGCTGACGCCGGAGAGTGTGGCTGCTTTTGTTGCGTGGGTGGCGAGATGGAAGTGGTGTCTTGTTTGAAGTATGTGCTCACTGGCTGCATTTGAATTGACTGCAGGTATTTGTGCCACGAAAGCTGCGATCGAACGGGTAATGTGTACGAGGTGGGAGGTGGTTGGGTGGCCCAAGCGCGCTGGCAGCGATCGCGTGGCGCTGTATTCCCGAAAGATGAACTCACGCTCGAAAACATCGCTTCACAAATCGACGAGATCGAGGTAACATTTGCCACTTGCAGCTTTCCCTCAACTACATGTAGTATTTGTTTTAACTCATCGCAAATTTCTTTTCCGATCGGTAAGAACTTTG
The DNA here is from genome assembly GCF_020800215.1 of Phytophthora ramorum. Taxonomy (NCBI): domain Eukaryota; phylum Oomycota; class Peronosporomycetes; order Peronosporales; family Peronosporaceae; genus Phytophthora; species Phytophthora ramorum. Next base: position 3,454,220 of record NW_027150650.1, read on the forward strand.
ACGTGGAGCCGACGCGCTACCCGAGAAGTCTGCAGGACACCATCGCGGATATCCAGAGTATTCTCAAGTGAAGTGATGAGCTATGATTTTGAGAGAAGAAAAAGCATGTCTCCGTGTCCAAGTTCGCAATCGGTCACTGCTGCAGACTACTTCGAACAATTCATCTATTATTTCTACTGAATTTTACTCGCACTTCTGTGCCAACTATTTCTACAATGTCTGCACGACTAACTTACGTTCAACTTCACTTTTAGATCCAAATGACCGCCGCTCCCCGCTGCTCGAGGCATCCAAAGTACCAATGACCCACCGCCTGTGCCAGGAAGCCCCAGAATACCCGGACGCCAACGGTCCAGGTACAATGTCTTTCCTCCAAGGGCCGTAATATTTGAGCTCCACGTCGCAGTACCACCAGCCGTGACTGTCACTTTGTCGACCTTTTTACCGGCGGAAATGATGTTCACAGTCACATCCTTGGTGTCACTACTCTGAAAAGTAATGGTGGCCATGCCATCACCTTCCTTCGTCCATGTGCCAGTGCTGCCGTTGAAGGCCTTGCCAGCCATCGTCAACCCCAATGCTTTGGCCACAGGACCATCGTCGATGTCGCCGACAAACTTTGTTGGGCCGCAAATTGTCTGCAGGTATTCTGCGAAGACATTGCTGATGCCCTTGATATCCCACACACCCGAGAACGAGAACGCTTTGTCTGCAATCTTGTACGCATAGTGCTCGGCAGACAGGTATGTGCCATTACTGCTCGTTCCAGACTTGATGAGGTCTTCCACGATAACTCCTAATGTTGTTCGTAGCGTGGTGCGGGTGGCATAGGCTTTTGCTTCGCCCGACTCAGCAATCAGTTCCTGCATGCAGTTGTTGGTCGCGATCGGGATGTCGCTCAGCACGAGGCTCGACTTGCTAATGTAAGCACGTAGGTCGTTCTCGGACATCTCTGGATTCTGCTTGCGGAGAGCTAGGACGGTCATCCACGTGCGGTCGGCGATGCGCTTCATGTCGTATCCACAGGTTGTGTTCGACTTGATCGCCGACTGCAGCGACGTGATCTCTGTCTTGCTTAACCCTTTGATCGACTCTCCCAGAAGTACTCTATTCATGAAAGCTTTGAAAGAGTCCCAGCTCTCGACGATCGAGTCGGCGCCTGCGACGACTTCTTTCAAGACGAGCTCGGCCGTGTTCGTGATCTTGTCGTAAAATCTCACGTCGGGTTTGACATTGATGCCGAGGCAAGAGGCGATCGTGACCGGGATATCAAACACCACGTTGTCAGTCTGGTATAGCATTGCCAGCAACTGAGACTGTGGAGTCTGTGGGTCAGTCACCTTCACGCCGCGGACATATTTGTTGAGCTGCTTTACCAAGTTTGCCATCTCTTTGGCGCACCGGAAGGCAACTTGAACGGCCTTCGCCATCAGCTTGAACTGGCCGTAGATGTCGAATAAGGCGAGCGCCATCACCGACTGAAACACGTACGCAACCTTGGACACCACCTCGAGCTTGCAGTCGTCGTTCTGTCGGATGCATTCCATCCCGCACTGTACTGGGAACTCGATCGAGCACTGCGCCCAACAGGTCCCCCACTTGCTGTTGAACTCGTCCGGACATGTCTTGCCAATGTGCGACTCGCGGTAGCACGCCATGTCTGGCGGCCTTACAACCGGGCCCACCCAGTTGCTGTAGGTCGACTCGAAGGTGCTGACGGCCGTCGTCGTGGAACCGATCATGAATCGCGTTGCATTTGTAGACCCCGAAGCAGACGATGCCGTCGACGCATGTGTCTGAGTGGTTTTGAGCTCCGATGGCCGATCCGTTGTAGAATAATTGGAGAGTTGTGGTGTCACTGTCGGTAGTGCTGTTGAGGCGGGTGCCGACGTAAAAATGCCTATAATGTCGTGGAACCCGAACTCCGGCGTGGACGCAACTACAGCGACGAACAGCGAAAACAATGCATAGTACGCAGCCACGCGGTTCATTTGCTTGACGCCGCAGGAATCACTCTAAACTGAACAAATGAAAAATGAGACTTCAAATAGTTGTAGACACATGCCATGCAGTTCGTTCTGTATGGCTGAGCGGGGGGCCCGAGCTGAGCCGAGCCCTTTTCATCTGTCGTCGATGATTGTTGGTGTGCCGGTGTTGTTTCGAGGTCTTCAACGACCAAATGCACAGGGATGAGGCAGGACAGATCGTTAAGAGTGTATAAGGACTTTCTTGTCCCGAAAATGCGGAGCGCAAGCGAAATAAATAGGAAATATCCGCAGCTTTTTGGGAGTTCATCCACAGTTCTGTGGGGCGTCGGTCCACAGCGACAGACGATTGGTTTTTGAGTCCAACGAAGGCGAGCTACATGTAATGTACTGCGCTCGGAAGGATGTTGAGAACACCAAATGGATGGATCCCGTGATGGGGTCGCCAAGCAGTGGAGGCCACACTGTAGACTGGTTCGTCGTCGGCGAATCGCCGAGCGCAAAACTGTGGATTAAGATCACCCTTCCTATCGAAACGAAGCATCGTCATACATGTACTGCGTCCACCACCGTCGGTTTGCAGGCGGGAAGCAACATTGAGGTTTGCGTAGTCGAGTCGTCGACGATTTCCATCGGTCCAGCTGCAGTTGATGCGTGGTTGCAACCTGCAAGACCAGACCAGGATACTGTACATGTTGGCGGCCACTACTCGAGATCGTTTTGAGAGCAATCGGCTGATCGGGGCGTTGAAAAACTGTAATCGATGTCCGTTCTCACAGCCACACAAGTAAAAAGCAAATCGTGTGCTCTTTGAGCACGTTGTTGTCATCGAGTCGTACTGTATTTGAGCTGCATCAAAGACTAAAGTTTAGGACGAACAGGTTGCTCGGGGCACTCGAAGTACGTGCACATGTATCCACAACGTCGACGACCGCGCTACATTACATACCAGGTTTGCCGTACAGCTGTACTGCACGACCAGCAAACTTCTGCGTCAAATCCTCTTTTACCACAGCACGCGTCCGGCGATCGGCCGCCTATCTTGGAGGTTCTTGTGCTACGCGACCACATAGCAGTGTCGTCGTCATCGGGGTCCGTGAATCGCGGGCCCTTGTGACGGGACAACCAATCAACACCACAATTAATAATACATGTACTGTGCCGACCAACGAGACTGCGGCGCACCGAGAAAAGAGCCTCAGTCGCAAGACCACGTGTAAACTTTGAAATAGCAGCTGGCTAATAAAAGGGCAAAGTGCATTATATATGCTTAGGTAAAGATGGATTATGGCTGCTTGATGTGTCCGCTGCTCACATGAGCTTGGAGCTGGCGACGTGGAACGGGTTCTTGGTGGCGGGTTTCTTGCCAGTCTGGGGCTTGCTGGGGCCCAGCAGGTACTCGAGCGAGAACTTGTCCGTGACGCGCTGCTGGGGCGTGCCCTGTGTCTTCCTGTGGACCTTGAGCAGCCGGTTGCTCGACACGACGAAGGGGCTCTTGCCGCCGTTGAGCGAAGCCAGGTTGAACTTCTCCGCGAGCTTCGGGTCCTGGCGGCGGCGCAGGGCAGCGACCGCGGACGGAACCAGTCGGGAGACCATCGTGGCTGCTGTTCGAGTCTTGGGCTTACGACCTTGGTGGCGAGTTGGAGAATGCGGAGAACGATCAGAACGCGGGTTGTTAAACCCTGTGCTTGATATTGTAGCCATCATCTAGACACATCGTTTTGTATTGAGCAGCCGTCGCCAAAGCGAAATACCTGCACATGCCGATCAACATAGAAGGATGATGGGCCGGTTGAAGTTTGCGCATTTATTTTCGAGATGGCTACACATTACTAGTAAGGATACTCGTATTATTAAGGACTTCCTCCACTTGAATTGAATTAGTTTCCTGTATCACTGCACCAACTCTCACGTTTAATTAGCTCACATTGAGCTTTACCGCCAACTTCAGGTTGCCGCCGCTCTCGGTCGCTCGGGGCACCCACATCAGTAGTGAACCTCCTCCCGTGCCAGGAAGACCAAGGATACCCGGACGCCAGCGATCCAGATACAGCGTCTTCCCTCCCAGCGCCGTCACATTCGAGCTCCACGTGACGGTCTCGCCCGTTGCAACGTCCACTTCGTCGAGTTTGCTGCCTCCAGACTGAATATTCACGGTCACATCGTCGGTGTCGCTGCTCTCGAAAGTGATGGAGACGGTGCCGTCGCCCTCTTTCGTCCAGGACCCAGAGCTACCGTTGAAAGCATCGCCGGCCATTGTCAGACCCAGTGCATCCTCTGCGGTGCCGTCGTCAATGTCTCCGATGAATTTCGTAGGCCCGCAGATCGTCTGGAAGTATTCGGCGAGCACGTTGGTGATGCCGGTGACGTCCCACACACCGTAAAACGAAGCCACCTTGTCGGCCACCTTGTACGCGTACTCTTCAGCGGCGAGGAACGTGCCGTTGCTGCTAGTCCCCGAGGTGATGAGGTCTTCAACAATCCCACTGAAGGTTTTACGCAGCGTGCCGCGGGTGGTGTAGGCTGTCGCTTCGCCTGATTCGTCGATGAGCTCCGTCATGCAGTTGTTCGTGACGATTGGGATCTCACTCAGCACGAGGTCGGACTTGCTCATAGCGACACGAAGGTCATTCTCGGACATCTCTGGGTTCTGCTGACGAAGAGCCGCTACTGTCATCCACGTGCGGTCTGCAACACGCTTCATGTCGAAGCCGCAGGTCGTGTTTGACTCCATTGCTGACTTTAACGACGTGATGTCTGTCTCGTTCAGGCTCGAGATCGGCTCGCCCAGCGCAACCTTCTCCATGAAGGATGTGAACGAGCTCCAGCTGGAGACGATCGAGTTGGCGTTGGAAATCACTTCCTTCAAGACGAGCTCGGCGGTGTTAGTCACTTTGTCAGCAAACTTGACTTTCTCCGCCACCTTGATTCCAAGGCACGTGCAAATTGTCACGGGTAAGTCGAACACCACGTTATCTGTCTGGTACAGCATCGTTAACAGCTTATCTTGAGATGTCTGTGGGTCCGACACTTTGATGTTGCGGGTGTACTTTGTCAATTGTTTGACCAGGTTCGCCATCTCTTTGGCACATTTGAACGCAGTTTGGATACCCTTCGCCATCGACTTGAACTCGCCGTACAAGCCGAACGTGGCGAGAGACATTGCTGACTGGAATACAACGGAGACTTTGGTTACGACCTCGAGCTTGCAGTCGTCATTCTGACGAATGCATTCCATCCCACACTCGACAGGGTAGGAAATTCCACATTGAGCCCAGCACGATGCAACTTGGCTGTTAAACCCCAATGGGCAAGTGTCGGCGACATGGGCTTCACGATAGCATGCTGTGTCGGAAGGGGTGGCGACGGGGCCAACCCAGTTGTTGTATGTCGACTCGATCGTGCTGACGGCACTTGTTGCCGAGCCGATTGTAAACGTCGCATCCGTGGATCTCGACGCGCCAGAAACGTTTGACTGCGTCGTTGTGGAGCTTGTCTGTGCCGCAGACGCCGATGTGCCAAGCGTGGACGAACTTGTCTGCACTGTGGACGCCGAAGCATTTGAGCTGTCTGCTGGTGCTGAATACTCGAGGTTTTGTGCTTGCGTTGTGTCCATTGTAGACCCTGAGATAGATGCTGTTGCAGATGGAGCCGACGTGAAGATGCCAATGATATCGCCGAATCCGAATTCCGGTGCGGCGGCAGTCGCCGTGACGAGCACTGAGAGCACTCCGTAGAATGCGCTCAAGGCGTTCATCCCACAGTCAGCACTTCACAATGAAAACAAATTTTTGTGTTGATGACGAAGCGGAAGCGACCCAACTGGGGCAAAGGCTGGAAATTGAATAATGAGACTGCCAACCTCTGTCACGTAGATGTGGTGTGCTCTGTTGCAGCGACCAATTATTCATGTGCAGGTCGTGTCGTCACGGCCTTCAACCTCCGTTGAGTAATTCGGCAGGTATAATAGCGACGCGGCGGTGCAAATCGCAAAGATCCCCACGGTCCCAGTTTTGGTGGCGTGGCGAGATTCATTGCACTGGAATTTCACAGTGAGTGTGGAGCAAACCTCATTTAGTTCTTATGATTAGCGCCATAACCGACGCACTAATGTGAAGCACACAAGGCTTTGTGTTGCTGGCTGGAGTCAACCATGGTAACGCATTTCACTTTTCCTCTTAAAACAATAGTGCACATGTATTGTACTTCGAAGTACAGTATGATATATGTATTAATACATCTACCGGTATGGCTGACCAACATCTGCCTCGCCCGAAAAAAGCAAATCCCAAAAGAGTCCGAGAGCTAGTGAATTTCCCCGGCTCAAGGTTCGCCTTACACCTGTTTGAATCTTGTGGACAGTGTACCCCGGCTTTCGTCAAGGTCGCTTCGACTTCGTTAATTGGAGCTGTAACCCTTCTTCTTGAAGAAGCTCTTCGTGCGCGATTATCGGCATATTATGCTGATTAAAACGTATTGGTGACCGCTGCTAGATTCAACGGGAAGGCGCCAACGAATGCTGTCGGCAGCAACTACATAAAGCCTTTGACTTAAACACTAGAAAGGATCCAGACCGAGCAGGACTGCGAAAGCATGGCACACCTAAATGGCTACTTCTCGTACAAATTCACTGAAAATCAAATGGAAAATGAACTTATTTTGTCGTCCTTATCCACATGCGCCAGAAGCACCACAGTTTCGATCGTCTGATGGACGAACTGACCCAGATGAACCCTGCCCTCGGTGTATGCAGTATTAGATACGGATGGCGGACAGGAACACCACCGTGATGACAACGAGCTGAATGGGGCCCACGTCAGGGGCAACGTGCTGCAGACCGAACTTTATGATGGCGGGTAGCCGGCAGCGATGTTATGCAGACACAGGGTAATATAATAGAGTCCTTGTTACTTCAACATCCGCTTGAACAAGAAACTGTTTGACCAAAAGCAGCAGGCCATGGTTGATGGATTTCTAAGGCGTTTCTAAATCAATTGCTCAAGCCGGTTTCTTAGCCACATTTACCCCGGTCAGAACTTTGACGTGGAGCCAACGCGCTACCCGAGAAGTCTGCAGGACACCATCGCGGATATCCAGAGTATTCTCAAGTGAAGTGATGAGCTATGATTTTGAGTGAAGAAAAAGCATGTCTCCGTGTCCAAGTTCGCAATCGGTCACTGCTGCAGACTACTTCGAACAATTCATCTATTATTTCTACTGAATTTTACTCGCACTTCTGTGCCAACTATTTCTACAATGTCTGCACGACTAACTTACGTTCAACTTCACTTTTAGATCCAAATGACCGCCGCTCCCCGCTGCTCGAGGCATCCAAAGTACCAATGACCCACCGCCTGTGCCAGGAAGCCCCAGAATACCCGGACGCCAACGGTCCAGGTACAATGTCTTTCCTCCAAGGGCCGTAATATTTGAGCTCCACGTCGCAGTACCACCAGCCGTGACTGTCACTTTGTCGACCTTTTTACCGGCGGAAATGATGTTCACAGTCACATCCTTGGTGTCACTACTCTGAAAAGTAATGGTGGCCATGCCATCACCTTCCTTCGTCCATGTGCCAGTGCTGCCGTTGAAGGCCTTGCCAGCCATCGTCAACCCCAATGCTTTGGCCACAGGACCATCGTCGATGTCGCCGACAAACTTTGTTGGGCCGCAAATTGTCTGCAGGTATTCTGCGAAGACATTGCTGATGCCCTTGATATCCCACACACCCGAGAACGAGAACGCTTTGTCTGCAATCTTGTACGCGTAGTGCTCGGCAGACAGGTATGTGCCATTACTGCTCGTTCCAGACTTGATGAGGTCTTCCACGATGACTCCTAATGTTGTTCGTAGCGTGGTGCGGGTGGCATAGGCTTTTGCTTCGCCCGACTCAGCAATCAGTTCCTGCATGCAGTTGTTGGTCGCGATCGGGATGTCGCTCAGCACGAGGCTCGACTTGCTAATGTAAGCACGTAGGTCGTTCTCGGACATCTCTGGGTTCTGCTTGCGGAGAGCTAGGACGGTCATCCACGTGCGGTCGGCGATGCGCTTCATGTCGTATCCACAGGTTGTGTTCGACTTGATCGCCGACTGCAGCGACGTGATCTCTGTCTTGCTTAACCCTTTGATCGACTCTCCCAGAAGTACTCTATTCATGAAAGCTTTGAAAGAGTCCCAGCTCTCGACGATCGAGTCGGCGCCTGCGACGACTTCTTTCAAGACGAGCTCGGCCGTATTCGTGATCTTGTCGTAAAATCTCACATCGGGTTTGACATTGATGCCGAGGCAAGAGGCGATCGTGACCGGGATATCAAACACCACGTTGTCAGTCTGGTATAGCATTGCCAGCAACTGAGACTGTGGAGTCTGTGGGTCAGTCACCTTCACGCCGCGGACATATTTGTTGAGCTGCTTTACCAAGTTTGCCATCTCTTTGGCGCACCGGAAGGCAACTTGAACGGCCTTCGCCATCAGCTTGAACTGGCCGTAGATGTCGAATAAGGCGAGCGCCATCACCGACTGAAACACGTACGCAACCTTGGACACCACCTCGAGCTTGCAGTCGTCGTTCTGTCGGATGCATTCCATCCCGCACTGTACTGGGAACTCGATCGAGCACTGCGCCCAACAGGTCCCCCACTTGCTGTTGAACTCGTCCGGACATGTCTTGCCAATGTGCGACTCGCGGTAGCACGCCATGTCTGGCGGCCTTACAACCGGGCCCACCCAGTTGCTGTAGGTCGACTCGAAGGTGCTGACGGCCGTCGTCGTGGAACCGATCATGAATCGCGTTGCATTTGTAGACCCCGAAGCAGACGATGCCGTCGACGCATGTGTCTGAGTGGTTTTGAGCTCCGATGGCCGATCCGTTGTAGAATAATTGGAGAGTTGTGGTGTCACTGTCGGTAGTGCTGTTGAGGCGGGTGCCGACGTAAAAATGCCTATAATGTCGTGGAACCCGAACTCCGGCGTGGACGCAACTACAGCGACGAACAGCGAAAACAATGCATAGTACGCAGCCACGCGGTTCATTTGCTTGACGCCGCAGGAATCACTCTAAACTGAACAAATGAAAAATGAGACTTCAAATAGTTGTAGACACATGCCATGCAGTTCGTTCTGTATGGCTGAGCGGGGGGCCCGAGCTGAGCCGAGCCCTTTTCATCTGTCGTCGATGATTGTTGGTGTGCCGGTGTTGTTTCGAGGTCTTCAACGACCAAATGCACAGGGATGAGGCAGGACAGATCGTTAAGAGTGTATAAGGACTTTCTTGTCCCGAAAATGCGGAGCGCAAGCGAAATAAATAGGAAATATCCGCAGCTTTTTGGGAGTTCATCCACAGTTCTGTGGGGCGTCGGTCCACAGCGACAGACGATTGGTTTTTGAGTCCAACGAAGGCGAGCTACATGTAATGTACTGCGCTCGGAAGGATGTTGAGAACACCAAATGGATGGATCCCGTGATGGGGTCGCCAAGCAGTGGAGGCCACACTGTAGACTGGTTCGTCGTCGGCGAATCGCCGAGCGCAAAACTGTGGATTAAGATCACCCTTCCTATCGAAACGAAGCATCGTCATACATGTACTGCGTCCACCACCGTCGGTTTGCAGGCGGGAAGCAACATTGAGGTTTGCGTAGTCGAGTCGTCGACGATTTCCATCGGTCCAGCTGCAGTTGATGCGTGGTTGCAACCTGCAAGACCAGACCAGGATACTGTACATGTTGGCGGCCACTACTCGAGATCGTTTTGAGAGCAATCGGCTGATCGGGGCGTTGAAAAACTGTAATCGATGTCCGTTCTCACAGCCACACAAGTAAAAAGCAAATCGTGTGCTCTTTGAGCACGTTGTTGTCATCGAGTCGTACTGTATTTGAGCTGCATCAAAGACTAAAGTTTAGGACGAACAGGTTGCTCGGGGCACTCGAAGTACGTGCACATGTATCCACAACGTCGACGACCGCGCTACATTACATACCAGGTTTGCCGTACAGCTGTACTGCACGACCAGCAAACTTCTGCGTCAAATCCTCTTTTACCACAGCACGCGTCCGGCGATCGGCCGCCTATCTTGGAGGTTCTTGTGCTACGCGACCACATAGCAGTGTCGTCGTCATCGGGGTCCGTGAATCGCGGGCCCTTGTGACGGGACAACCAATCAACACCACAATTAATAATACATGTACTGTGCCGACCAACGAGACTGCGGCGCACCGAGAAAAGAGCCTCAGTCGCAAGACCACGTGTAAACTTTGAAATAGCAGCTGGCTAATAAAAGGGCAAAGTGCATTATATATGCTTAGGTAAAGATGGATTATGGCTGCTTGATGTGTCCGCTGCTCACATGAGCTTGGAGCTGGCGACGTGGAACGGGTTCTTGGTGGCGGGTTTCTTGCCAGTCTGGGGCTTGCTGGGGCCCAGCAGGTACTCGAGCGAGAACTTGTCCGTGACGCGCTGCTGGGGCGTGCCCTGTGTCTTCCTGTGGACCTTGAGCAGCCGGTTGCTCGACACGACGAAGGGGCTCTTGCCGCCGTTGAGCGAAGCCAGGTTGAACTTCTCCGCGAGCTTCGGGTCCTGGCGGCGGCGCAGGGCAGCGACCGCGGACGGAACCAGTCGGGAGACCATCGTGGCTGCTGTTCGAGTCTTGGGCTTACGACCTTGGTGGCGAGTTGGAGAATGCGGAGAACGATCAGAACGCGGGTTGTTAAACCCTGTGCTTGATATTGTAGCCATCATCTAGACACATCGTTTTGTATTGAGCAGCCGTCGCCAAAGCGAAATACCTGCACATGCCGATCAACATAGAAGGATGATGGGCCGGTTGAAGTTTGCGCATTTATTTTCGAGATGGCTACACATTACTAGTAAGGATACTCGTATTATTAAGGACTTCCTCCACTTGAATTGAATTAGTTTCCTGTATCACTGCACCAACTCTCACGTTTAATTAGCTCACATTGAGCTTTACCGCCAACTTCAGGTTGCCGCCGCTCTCGGTCGCTCGGGGCACCCACATCAGTAGTGAACCTCCTCCCGTGCCAGGAAGACCAAGGATACCCGGACGCCAGCGATCCAGATACAGCGTCTTCCCTCCCAGCGCCGTCACATTCGAGCTCCACGTGACGGTCTCGCCCGTTGCAACGTCCACTTCGTCGAGTTTGCTGCCTCCAGACTGAATATTCACGGTCACATCGTCGGTGTCGCTGCTCTCGAAAGTGATGGAGACGGTGCCGTCGCCCTCTTTCGTCCAGGACCCAGAGCTACCGTTGAAAGCATCGCCGGCCATTGTCAGACCCAGTGCATCCTCTGCGGTGCCGTCGTCAATGTCTCCGATGAATTTCGTAGGCCCGCAGATCGTCTGGAAGTATTCGGCGAGCACGTTGGTGATGCCGGTGACGTCCCACACACCGTAAAACGAAGCCACCTTGTCGGCCACCTTGTACGCGTACTCTTCAGCGGCGAGGAACGTGCCGTTGCTGCTAGTCCCCGAGGTGATGAGGTCTTCAACAATCCCACTGAAGGTTTTACGCAGCGTGCCGCGGGTGGTGTAGGCTGTCGCTTCGCCTGATTCGTCGATGAGCTCCGTCATGCAGTTGTTCGTGACGATTGGGATCTCACTCAGCACGAGGTCGGACTTGCTCATAGCGACACGAAGGTCATTCTCGGACATCTCTGGGTTCTGCTGACGAAGAGCCGCTACTGTCATCCACGTGCGGTCTGCAACACGCTTCATGTCGAAGCCGCAGGTCGTGTTTGACTCCATTGCTGACTTTAACGACGTGATGTCTGTCTCGTTCAGGCTCGAGATCGGCTCGCCCAGCGCAACCTTCTCCATGAAGGATGTGAACGAGCTCCAGCTGGAGACGATCGAGTTGGCGTTGGAAATCACTTCCTTCAAGACGAGCTCGGCGGTGTTAGTCACTTTGTCAGCAAACTTGACTTTCTCCGCCACCTTGATTCCAAGGCACGTGCAAATTGTCACGGGTAAGTCGAACACCACGTTATCTGTCTGGTACAGCATCGTTAACAGCTTATCTTGAGATGTCTGTGGGTCCGACACTTTGATGATGCGGGTGTACTTTGTCAATTGTTTGACCAGGTTCGCCATCTCTTTGGCACATTTGAACGCAGTTTGGATACCCTTCGCCATCGACTTGAACTCGCCGTACAAGCCGAACGTGGCGAGAGACATTGCTGACTGGAATACAACGGAGACTTTGGTTACGACCTCGAGCTTGCAGTCGTCATTCTGACGAATGCATTCCATCCCACACTCGACAGGGTAGGAAATTCCACATTGAGCCCAGCACGATGCAACTTGGCTGTTAAACCCCAATGGGCAAGTGTCGGCGACATGGGCTTCACGATAGCATGCTGTGTCGGAAGGGGTGGCGACGGGGCCAACCCAGTTGTTGTATGTCGACTCGATCGTGCTGACGGCACTTGTTGCCGAGCCGATTGTAAACGTCGCATCCGTGGATCTCGACGCGCCAGAAACGTTTGACTGCGTCGTTGTGGAGCTTGTCTGTGCCGCAGACGCCGATGTGCCAAGCGTGGACGAACTTGTCTGCACTGTGGACGCCGAAGCATTTGAGCTGTCTGCTGGTGCTGAATACTCGAGGTTTTGTGCTTGCGTTGTGTCCATTGTAGACCCTGAGATAGATGCTGTTGCAGATGGAGCCGACGTGAAGATGCCAATGATATCGCCGAATCCGAATTCCGGTGCGGCGGCAGTCGCCGTGACGAGCACTGAGAGCACTCCGTAGAATGCGCTCAAGGCGTTCATCCCACAGTCAGCACTTCACAATGAAAACAAATTTTTGTGTTGATGACGAAGCGGAAGCGACCCAACTGGGGCAAAGGCTGGAAATTGAATAATGAGACTGCCAACCTCTGTCACGTAGATGTGGTGTGCTCTGTTGCAGCGACCAATTATTCATGTGCAGGTCGTGTCGTCACGGCCTTCAACCTCCGTTGAGTAATTCGGCAGGTATAATAGCGACGCGGCGGTGCAAATCGCAAAGATCCCCACGGTCCCAGTTTTGGTGGCGTGGCGAGATTCATTGCACTGGAATTTCACAGTGAGTGTGGAGCAAACCTCATTTAGTTCTTATGATTAGCGCCATAACCGACGCACTAATGTGAAGCACACAAGGCTTTGTGTTGCTGGCTGGAGTCAACCATGGTAACGCATTTCACTTTTCCTCTTAAAACAATAGTGCACATGTATTGTACTTCGAAGTACAGTATGATATATGTATTAATACATCTACCGGTATGGCTGACCAACATCTGCCTCGCCCGAAAAAAGCAAATCCCAAAAGAGTCCGAGAGCTAGTGAATTTCCCCGGCTCAAGGTTCGCCTTACACCTGTTTGAATCTTGTGGACAGTGTACCCCGGCTTTCGTCAAGGTCGCTTCGACTTCGTTAATTGGAGCTGTAACCCTTCTTCTTGAAGAAGCTCTTCGTGCGCGATTATCGGCATATTATGCTGATTAAAACGTATTGGTGACCGCTGCTAGATTCAACGGGAAGGCGCCAACGAATGCTGTCGGCAGCAACTACATAAAGCCTTTGACTTAAACACTAGAAAGGATCCAGACCGAGCAGGACTGCGAAAGCATGGCACACCTAAATGGCTACTTCTCGTACAAATTCACTGAAAATCAAATGGAAAATGAACTTATTTTGTCGTCCTTATCCACATGCGCCAGAAGCACCACAGTTTCGATCGTCTGATGGACGAACTGACCCAGATGAACCCTGCCCTCGGTGTATGCAGTATTAGATACGGATGGCGGACAGGAACACCACCGTGATGACAACGAGCTGAATGGGGCCCACGTCAGGGGCAACGTGCTGCAGACCGAACTTTATGATGGCGGGTAGCCGGCAGCGATGTTATGCAGACACAGGGTAATGTAATAGAGTCCTTGTTACTTCAACATCCGCTTGAACAAGGAACTGTTTGACCAAAAGCAGCAGGCCATGGTTGATGGATTTCTAAGGCGTTTCTAAATCAATTGCTCAAGCCGGTTTCTTAGCCACATTTACCCCGGTCAGAACTTTGACGTGGAGCCGACGCGCTACCCGAGAAGTCTGCAGGACACCATCGCGGATATCCAGAGTATTCTCAAGTGAAGTGATGAGCTATGATTTTGAGAGAAGAAAAAGCATGTCTCCGTGTCCAAGTTCGCAATCGGTCACTGCTACAGACTACTTCGAACAATTCATCTATTATTTCTACTGAATTTTACTCGCACTTCTGTGCCAACTATTTCTACAATGTCTGCACGACTAACTTACGTTCAACTTCACTTTTAGATCCAAATGACCGCCGCTCCCCGCTGCTCGAGGCATCCAAAGTACCAATGACCCACCGCCTGTGCCAGGAAGCCCCAGAATACCCGGACGCCAACGGTCCAGGTACAATGTCTTTCCTCCAAGGGCCGTAATATTTGAGCTCCACGTCGCAGTACCACCAGCCGTGACTGTCACTTTGTCGACCTTTTTACCGGCGGAAATGATGTTCACAGTCACATCCTTGGTGTCACTACTCTGAAAAGTAATGGTGGCCATGCCATCGCCTTCCTTCGTCCATGTGCCAGTGCTGCCGTTGAAGGCCTTGCCAGCCATCGTCAACCCCAATGCTTTGGCCACAGGACCATCGTCGATGTCGCCGACAAACTTTGTTGGGCCGCAAATTGTCTGCAGGTATTCTGCGAAGACATTGCTGATGCCCTTGATATCCCACACACCCGAGAACGAGAACGCTTTGTCTGCAATCTTGTACGCATAGTGCTCGGCAGACAGGTATGTGCCATTACTGCTCGTTCCAGACTTGATGAGGTCTTCCACGATAACTCCTAATGTTGTTCGTAGCGTGGTGCGGGTGGCATAGGCTTTTGCTTCGCCCGACTCAGCAATCAGTTCCTGCATGCAGTTGTTGGTCGCGATCGGGATGTCGCTCAGCACGAGGCTCGACTTGCTAATGTAAGCACGTAGGTCGTTCTCGGACATCTCTGGATTCTGCTTGCGGAGAGCTAGGACGGTCATCCACGTGCGGTCGGCGATGCGCTTCATGTCGTATCCACAGGTTGTGTTCGACTTGATCGCCGACTGCAGCGACGTGATCTCTGTCTTGCTTAACCCTTTGATCGACTCTCCCAGAAGTACTCTATTCATGAAAGCTTTGAAAGAGTCCCAGCTCTCGACGATCGAGTCGGCGCCTGCGACGACTTCTTTCAAGACGAGCTCGGCCGTGTTCGTGATCTTGTCGTAAAATCTCACGTCGGGTTTGACATTGATGCCGAGGCAAGAGGCGATCGTGACCGGGATATCAAACACCACGTTGTCAGTCTGGTATAGCATTGCCAGCAACTGAGACTGTGGAGTCTGTGGGTCAGTCACCTTCACGCCGCGGACATATTTGTTGAGCTGCTTTACCAAGTTTGCCATCTCTTTGGCGCACCGGAAGGCAACTTGAACGGCCTTCGCCATCAGCTTGAACTGGCCGTAGATGTCGAATAAGGCGAGCGCCATCACCGACTGAAACACGTACGCAACCTTGGACACCACCTCGAGCTTGCAGTCGTCGTTCTGTCGGATGCATTCCATCCCGCACTGTACTGGGAACTCGATCGAGCACTGCGCCCAACAGGTCCCCCACTTGCTGTTGAACTCGTCCGGACATGTCTTGCCAATGTGCGACTCGCGGTAGCACGCCATGTCTGGCGGCCTTACAACCGGGCCCACCCAGTTGCTGTAGGTCGACTCGAAGGTGCTGACGGCCGTCGTCGTGGAACCGATCATGAATCGCGTTGCATTTGTAGACCCCGAAGCAGACGATGCCGTCGACGCATGTGTCTGAGTGGTTTTGAGCTCCGATGGCCGATCCGTTGTAGAATAATTGGAGAGTTGTGGTGTCACTGTCGGTAGTGCTGTTGAGGCAGGTGCCGACGTAAAAATGCCTATAATGTCGTGGAACCCGAACTCCGGCGTGGACGCAACCACAGCGACGAACAGCGAAAACAATGCATAGTACGCAGCCACGCGGTTCATTTGCTTGACGTTAGAGGAAGCGCCGAACTGAATAAATGAAAAGTAGGTGCAGTAAATACCTAGTAAGCCAAATTCACAGCTTTTTGAGAGCCCTCTTGGTGTCGGTCCACAGCGACGGACGATAGGGTTTTGAGTCCAACGGAGGCGAGATTCATGCACATGTACTGCGAAGGGTGTTATCTCGAACGAACGCCAAATGGAGTGATCCCATGATGGGGTCGTTGAGATATGGACTGGTTCGTCGTCGGCGAATCGCCGAGCTGTAGATTTTCCTGTGGACCCACCGACCTCGCAAAACTTGGATTAAGACCACCCTTCCCATAGAAGCGAAGCATCGTCATACTGCGTCCACTGCTGTCGGTTTGCAGGCGGGAAGCAACATTGAACGAATGCAAATCGCACACCGTGCCTTGCTTGCTGGTTGGGTTTGCGTAGCCGAGTCGTCGCCGATTTCCACCATCGGTCCAACTGCAGTTGACGCGTGGTTGCAACCTGCAAGACCAGATCCCGTTGATTAGAATCAGCTGATCGTCTTGGTCAAACACCTTGAAAAACGGTAATGATGTCCCTTCTCACAAAAAAAGCCACGTAAGAAAAAAGCAAATCACGTGGTTGTTGGCTGTCATCGAGTCGTATCATACTTTCAAGACGAGCATGCTGCTCGGAACAGCTCGAGAATCGACAACGAGCCATCCCTGTGCTACATGTATTATTATAAGAAGGGTTGCCCTACTGCGAACACTATAGTTTGACCTACACGGCCAGCAAGCTCCCGCGTCAAATCCTCATTTACAGTACAGTACTACATGTACGGTAAGCACTCTTCCCGGCGATTTGGTCGGGACCACATCGTCATCGCATTCCCGCAGCTCGGGACAATCGAATGAACCCTACAAACGAAACCACAAACTATTACATGTAATGAGGCTGCGACGGCGCTGTGCGCACTAGGAAATGCATTTGTATTTGTTGCGATTATGCCGACTTCACCCGAGGCGCGCTACCCTGCATCCTTGCACTTTGAAAAAGCAGGCTACTAATATGGCAAACGGCGCTCTATGTTGGTCATTATCTTTTTTCCTAGATATGTAGTGAGACGTCCTAACAAAGAGTCTGTCGGAGTCAGAAATGGAAAACGGTTTGTGGGTGCTTCATGTGGCGGCAGCTTACATGAGCTTGGAGCTGGCGACGTGGAACAAGTTCTTAGTGGCAGATCCTTGCCGGAGAGGGGAGTATTTTTGGCAAGATGACTAAGAGTATCATCAGGCTGGAACTTCCAGTGGAAACGATGCAAGTTTTATTTTTATGATTGTGTGGTATATTGTGCTACACTAGAAATGAACTCTAATGACCATCCCAGTCACATATTGACCAGTGCTTCGGGCGCCTTGCGGGTTCCACGCGAGCTCTGGCATCCCTGCTCGTCCCTCCATCCTTATCTCACTCGCACATGTACGGCGCACTGCGGGTTTCTTCAAGGACACTGTTAGTTCCAGCTACACTACCACCACGGCACTGCGCCGATTAAAGCCTTCTTGGTGGCCCTGCAAGATTCAACTGGAAGACGCCAACGAATGCTGCCGAGCCTCATTGCAACGATATCTGTAACTACTGTAGCC
The DNA here is from genome assembly GCF_020800215.1 of Phytophthora ramorum. NCBI lineage: Eukaryota > Oomycota > Peronosporomycetes > Peronosporales > Peronosporaceae > Phytophthora > Phytophthora ramorum. Next base: position 3,471,882 of record NW_027150650.1, read on the forward strand.
AACACATTTAAAGGATCCCGAGCGAACAAGACTGGATCGGCTACATTTTGGGTATCCATTCACGATCACCGAAATGTTGCAATCTTTTCGGCAAGGATATTGAGCTCCTCACAAATCAGTCTGACGATCTTCGAGCAGCAAATGCCCCGCGCCAACGAGTTCACGCCGCTGCTGGTGAGCGACGCGGACGTCTTCCGGCCGCCGCATCGTCGACGTCGCAATGTGTGGCAGTTTGTGCTGGCGGGGGCGCTGAGTCTCGGCGTCCTGAGCCTCTTCCGGCAGCAGGGCAGCCTCACGGGTTCTCCTCTCAACGTGGCGGTGAGCTTGGACGCTAACGAAGCAGAAGATGCGGCATTTCTCTCGTCCATGGAGACGTACAAGGACCCTTCGGTGGATCCTTGTGTGGACTTCTACCAGTACGCGTGCGGCGGGTGGCTGCGCAACCATGAGATCCCATCGGATCGTCCAAGCATCGACGCGTCCTTCTACGTCGTCTCGGAGACCAACAAGGACACTATTCAGAAAATCTTCGACCAAAAGCCGCCGCAGATTCACGAGCTGTATCAGTCGTGTCTCAATAGCCAAGAGGTGGACAATGACGCAGTTGCATTCGTCGCCCAGCTCATTGAAAACGTCCACCAAGCCAACTCCACTCTTGCTCTGATGGAGTACGCAGGCGAGATGGACCAATCTCTGGGCATCAGCTCGTTCTTCAGCTTATTTGTGGGTGCAGACCCGCGAGACCCAAGCACAAATGTCCTCCAGCTGGCTCAAGGTGGACTCACGCTGCCGTCCAGAGAGTACTATTTGGAAGAGAGCAAGGTGGACGCTTATGCGGCGCTCTTTGTGGACTACGTGACCAAGTTGTTTGCAGTGGGGGGCCTGGACAAGCACAACGTGAGCGAGTACGCGCAGGCGGTGCTGCAGACGGAGACGTCTCTTGCCAAGATTTCTCTGCCGAACGCAGCGCTGCGCAACCCGTGGACCACCAGCAAGGCGTACCCTTTTGCTGAGATTGCGCAGAAATACCCCTTCTTGATGGCATATCTCAATGGAATTTACAAGCAGGAACCGTTCCCGATGCTGCATGCAATTGTTGCGACGCCGGATTTCTTCGAAGCTCAGAACAAGCTGCTGGGTGATGAGTCGTTGCTGCCACAGCTGAAGAATTACCTGAGTTTCCATTTGATCGACTCGTTTGGGGCCATTCTCGGAGAATATTTCCGCCGTGCGAGCCATGAATTCCACGGTACGATCCAAGGTGCAGGGGCTCTTCTGCCTCGCGATCAGTTTTGCGTGCGCTTGACGACGGCGTTTCTCGGAGATGAACTTGGAGAATACTATATGAAAGATGTGTTTGGTCCTGACGCAAAAGCGGCGGCACAGGCGCTGGTGGCGGAGATTGAAGAGTCGCTCAAGGCGCTGCTGACGACGGAGGCGTGGCTTGACAAAGTCACGTACGATGCTGCTGTGGCCAAGCTCGACAAGGTCAAGAATTATATTGGCGGTCCGGAGATTGTACAACCGTTGCCGTTTGCGCTGCAGGCTGATGCGTTCTTCAACAACGTGAAACGCTTGATGCAACTGAGCGCTGCAGGAACTATTCAAGCGATTAATGAGCCAGTGAATGAGCAGGCTTGGGATATGTTTCCGTCGACAGTCAACGCTTACTACGACCCGAGCGCGAACAAGATGGTTTTCCCTGCAGCAATTCTGCAGCCGCCATTTTACAGCGCCGAACACTTCCCAGCGGCTGCAAACTTTGCTCGTATCGGTATGGTCATGGGTCATGAGCTCTCGCACGGATTCGATGACCAAGGACGCAACTACGACGGAAATGGCGCGCTCCGCTCCTGGTGGACTCCGTCAGTTTCTGCCGAGTTTGCAGAGAAGGCGCAGTGCTTGTCTGACCAGTACTCAACCTTCCCTGTCATTTCTGTTGAAGATGGCCACGTGCTTGGCACGGTGAACGGTAACCTGACGCTCGGTGAAAATATTGCGGATAATGGTGGCATCCATTTAGCATACGAGGCGTATCAACTCTGGAAGAGTACGTTTGCTACCTCACCGCCCACCGAGGTACCACCTGAGACGCCTTCTCCACCAGCAGAAGCCCCTGCCGGCCAGACACCAGTACCGACCGAGCCAACCCCAGCATCAGTGCCAGTAGAGACAGCTCCTACTCCGGCAGAAACGATCCCAGAAGTACAATCTCCCGAGCCAAGTGCACCAAACCCCAACGAAGATATTCCAGCCGTGACGCCAGCTCCGGTTCTTCCGAATCCTGAACCGACTGAAAGTGGGCCGGGTGAACATATTCCGGCACTGACGTTGCCTTCTCCAGTCCTTCCTGTTCCTGAAGCTGAGACGCCAGAACCAGCTCCAACCGGGCCTAGCGGAGAGATTCCTATCACTACTCCATTGCCGCCCCAAGGCGTCCCTGTGCCGACACGTGAGCCGTCCACAAGTAGTCCATCGGTGGAGACTAAGCCTGTCGATGTTACTCCTAGCCCAATAGCTACTGAAGCCTCACCGGAGAAGCACAAACACAAGAAAGAGAAGGACGAGCCTGAGGTAAAAGAATCCTCTGGGAAAACGAAGCACCACAAGGATGAATCCGACAAAGACAAAAAGGCTGACAAGTCGAAGGATGAAGAGAGCCACAAGCGTTCCTCTGAAAAAGACGGCGAAAAGGAGGCAAAGAAGTCACACAGAGACGAACATCTTGGCGGCGAGAATGAAGGAGATAAGTCGTCCAAGCACTCTAACAAGCACGGCAAGGATGAAGAAGATGAAAAGCACCGCCGTCATGACGAGGGTTATGAAAGCAAGGGCGGTGACAAGAAACACCACAACGATAGATCCGAGGGTCACCATGAAAAGGACGAGCACAGTCGTGACAATGACGGCGACGACCTTCAAGAGCCTGGCGAAAACCACCACCACGAAAAACGAGGAGAGAATGGCCACCATAGCCACGAGCACCGTAGGGATGAAAGTAAACGTGAGCGACGCCGACGCGAGGAAGAAAACGAGGAGGAAAGTGATCACCACGGACGTAACGAGGAGGATCGTGGTCGTCATGGGAAGTATGGCCACTCTGACGAAGAGGAGAATGGCCGACACAAGCACGGCAGACACGAAAGCAAGGAAGAGCGTCGGGAGGAGCGCAAGGAACGCGAGAAGGAAGAGGGCGGTCGCCACCACGGCGATCACGAAAGCAAGAAAGAGCGTCGTGAAGAACACAAAGAACGCAAAAGGGAAGACGAAGAGCGTAAGGAAGAACGCCGAGAAGAGCGCAAAGAGCGCAGAGAGGAAAAGGAAGAGCGCAAGGAAGAGCGTAAGGAAGAACGGCGAGAAGAACGCAAAGAACGCAGGAAGGAAGAGGGCGGTCACCGTGAAAAGAGCAAGCACCACCATCGATCGGATGAGGAGTATGGTGAGGACCGCGAATCTGGACATCATGAGAAGCACCGCCGTCATGAGGAGGAATGCGATGACTGCGAGAGGGAGAGGCACATTCGTCACCACGGATGTGGCAAAGATGAAAGTGGTTGCGGGTCAAAGCACCACAAATGGGCTACCTCGGAAAACGTGTACCCGTTTTCTGGTGGCGATGTGAGGATGCATAGTATGGTTGAGAGGCTGGCGCGTGCTATCGCGCAGACCGGCGATCCTGCGGCAGACGATCGGTTGTTCTTCACGGCGTTTGCCCAGAACTGGTGTGAAAAGCGCACACCTGGTTACGCCGAGCTGCTGCGAATGATTGATCCTCACTCACCCGGGAAATGGCGTGTGAACGGCCCACTAATGAACTACGGCAAGTTTGCGGAGGCGTTTTCGTGCCCCGTCGGGACGCCCATGAACCCCGAGAAGAAGTGCGTCATTTGGTAAGGGACGGGTGAGATTCGTAAAGTATGGCGGCAGGAAGAGAGGACATCCAAAGCGATGGAAAAACAAAGAAAGAGGGATTAGAGAGGTCGCTAAAGAGAAAACAAGTGTTGATACATGTAGCTGGACTGTTGGGGTTGTTGGTGTGCACCTCACAAGACCATAAGCCAATTCTGCTGTAGTACGATATCTCATAATACTTGTATGCACATTATTCAGGAAGTGGCGTCTGCTAAAAACTCCATCGTTGTAGGTTTTTGACTATTTTTGTAGTCTCTGTTTCTGTTTCTTCGCTGTGCAGCTTAAAGACCTGGAGGTGAACAATTGCAACTGACCGAGCCACATGGATGCATCCGAGTCACCAGCGGGAGTGCCAGGCACCGGCGGTGGGAAGGACAAGGAAACAGTGAAAGTGGTGGTCCGATGTCGACCGCTCTTCGGCAAAGAGCTCGTTGAAGGTCGAAAGTCGATCGTGACGCTGGACTCGGCAGCGGCGCTGATCTCACTCAAGTGCCCAGACAACGGCCAGATCAAGTCCTTCACATTCGACTCGGTGTATGATGAAAACACTTCGCAGCGGCAGTTCTACGACGAGTCCGGGTACCCCCTCGTGGAATCGATCTTCGACGGCTATAATGGCACTATTTTCGCCTATGGACAAACTGGTTGTGGTAAAACGCATACGATGCAGGGGAAAGACTCCCCTCCAGAGCTACGCGGAGTCATCCCGCTCTCTTTCGACCACATTTTTGATACAATTAATGCTGACACGACGAGGGAATATATGGTTCGGGCATCGTATCTGGAAATTTACAACGAGGACATTCGAGACCTGCTTACCGACGATGCGAAAAAGAAATTGGACTTGAAGGAGTCTGCAGATGGAACCGTGTACGTGAAGGATTTGACAGAGATCGTTGTGAGGGACGTGGATTCCATGAACAATGTGATGAACCGAGGGTTTAAAAACCGAACTGTTGGTGCTACCTTGATGGTAAGTGGCAGCAGTAATGAAGGATCATAGTTTATCAGGCGTTCTTATCGGCGTTTACCTTGTCGATCAGAACGAAGGTTCGTCACGGTCGCACTCCATCTTTACTGTTGTAGTGGAAACGAGTGAGACTATTGGCGGTCAAGATCACTTCAAAGCTGGAAAGGTAAGGCTGCAACGAGATGATTTCGAGGGTAATTTATCTAAGTGAAGCCTGGATTGGTTTTCATGCAGTTGAACCTGGTAGACTTAGCAGGTAGTGAGCGTCAAAGCAAGACAGGAGCAACGGGCAATCGTCTCAAGGTGCGCGACGACCAGAAAACTGCTTTGCTGGATGGTTCTCATTTGTTGTGATGTGCACGTGTTCGCATCTGGCAGGAAGGTTGCAAGATTAATTTGAGTCTTTCGGCATTGGGCAACGTCATTTCAGCGCTTGTAGACGGCAAAGGCAAGCACATCCCGTACCGAGACTCGAAGCTTACGCGACTGCTACAGGATTCGCTGGGGGGCAACACCAAAACGCTCATGGTAGCTGCTGTAAGTCCCGCAGACTACAACTACGATGAGACACTGTCCACCCTGCGCTACGCTAATCGCGCGAAAAACATCAAGAACAAGCCGATCGTGAACGAAGACCCTAAGGATGCCAAGCTACGCGAGTACAAGGAAGAAATCGAGCGTCTGCGAAAGATGCTCGAGTCGCAGTCGCAGTCTCGAGGTTCTGGGCTAGGCACTGCGAGCGGCATGGGTACTCCCTCTAGACCAATCTCTCCCCGATCCGGTAGCAGCAGCGGATCGCGAACGAATAGTAGCAACGAGTTGGCAAAGGAGCGAGAAGAAATCACCAAGTACCAGCAGGAAGCTGCCGAAATGCTTGAGCGCGCTAAGCGAATGATGGATGAGGCGAAGGAACTGCAGGCGCAGCATCAAGGACAGCAAGCGGACCCAACGAGTGATGCGGGCGGTGGTGAAGTCCCAGTTCAAAAGCGAAAGAGTTCCAGTGTTCTAGGAAACCTCCCTCCTCTCTTGGGTCTGTTTGGCAAGCAAGAGCAGCAGCCAAGTCCAGGGGCTGCAAATAATAACGGCACGGCGCCTTCGGTAGTAGGAGATGCAGTGTCTAGCGGGACTTCGCTTTCGAAAGAGGAGGATGCCGCGATTAAGCAAGCAATACGTGAGGCGGCCCAGATTGACGCCCAAGCTAAAGCCATGATGGTGAAAGCTGAAGCCATGATGAAAGAGGCTGCCCAGCGAGAAGGTGCCAAGCAGACGGAGGTCGTGGTGAAGGAGGTGATTCCAGCCTCCCATGTGAAGGAACGAGACGAGCTACGCGAATTGAACCAGACGATTCTGAACCAACGCGATCGAATCGGCCAGGAGCTCGAGCAAACACAAGTGGCGATGGAGGCGTACCTTCGAGAGAAAGAGATGCTACACGCCAAGCTCAAGAAGATCGAAAGCCACATTCTTGGTGGCGCGTCTAGCTCATCTTCGACGCGCGGCTCTGTTGGTGGCGATGCAGACTCGGAGGTTGCGTTGCTAAAGCAGCAGGTGGAGTACCGACGAGCACAGATCAAGCTGCGCGAGAAAGCCAAAAAGCAGGCCAAGAACGAGGCCGTGCGCCGTGCGCTTGAACTGGAGAAGCAGCACGTCGAGGAGGAGCTGAAGACAGCGCAAGAAGCCGCTCAAGCGAGTCTGGCTGCAGCACGCAAAAAGGAGACGAAGTACCGAGCAAAGCTCGAGGCCACTCGGCAAGAAATCGCCGACCTCAATAGTGAGTTTGAGCGCGAGCGTGAAAACCTGCTGGACACGATCCGAGAGCAGACGAAAGAGGCCAAACTGTTGGAACAGCTCGTAGAACTCTTTCTGCCTCAAAATGAACTGGTGAAGGTGTGGGAGCGAGCCGTGTGGAGTGAAGAACGGGAGGAGTGGAATCTACCAAAGCTGAGGCCTCGCAGTGACTTCCACACAATCAAACTGCCGACGCTGCCACTTGGAGGCGGCGGAGCTAACGTTGGCATTGAATCTGGTGGTGCTGAGGTCGTTTTGGACGAGGACGACAACAGGCGAGAAGGAAGCGCGGGGGCTGCTGGCCACTCTACTGTGCGCTCTTCGGGATCATCGTCGAGTGCGAAGCGAAGGAAAAGTGTCTCCAGACAAACCTCGCAGGGTGCTCATGCAGGTGCCATTATACCGTACACGAAGCCAAGTGACCACGACAACGAAGGCCAGGCAACGTCACATACTCCAGCAACCTCGGCTCGCCTACCCAGTGCAGTGCATACAAGTCGCCCCGATGCTAAGGCAGCTAGCTTGGCTTCAAGAGGAATGAGTCCGCACAACAGTTCCAATGGGAGCAAGGAGCGACGGAAGCACAAGGAGAAGGACAAGAGCTCGGGTAGCTCCGGGCAAGCGGTATCGCAGTATCAACGCCAACCGCAGGAGGATCAGGAGCCTCAACTCGCAAGCGCGTATGAGGCTCCGGGTGCAAGTCACTATTTCCCGGCTGAAGAGGATCTGCTTACCCCATTGTCTGGCGAGTACCAACCTCGTGATCGATTGCAGTCGCGTCAAGGTTCGCGGCAAGACTCGCGACAGGAGAAGAACCGACGAAGTGGTAGCTCTGGTGCCAATTCTCGAGGAGCTCCGAGTGGACTCGGCCAGCTTGAACACTCCCCCCCACCGATGGTAGCAGCTTCGGATAAAACTCGGTCATCGAGTAGAGGCGATGGAAGTCGACAGGGTAGTCACCGTCACCACCGCCATCGCGACAGAAAGGAACGACAGCAAGAAGACGAGGGTGGATCTGCTGGTCCGGGCGGTGAGGAATGGGTCGAGACCGGTGATGCTGCACAACTACCTGCATCCAAGAAGAAGAGTGGGAAGCACTCCAAGAAGAAGAAGGAACGACGAGACAAGTCCGAGCTCCCAGCAGCAGAGAGCGACATTGCTTTACCACCTACAGACTCGCTCAACGATCACTATTCGTCGCTGCGTCGACCATCGTTTCGGTCTCTTGATGGCCCTCTATAGACCACGAAGCAGGTAGTTCCCCACGTTGAATCGAAAGCACTGAAAGACAGCCAACTAGACCAGAAGAGTTGCAACCGAAAGAAAAAGGTTCCTAGCTGGCTATTCGTCGTAGTTACCATCAGCGTTTGGCTTTTCGCTGAGATGCAGGTACGATTGCGCCTGCCTGCTGCCTCATTTTCTTCTGGGCTTGGAAGAATGCCAACGAGTCCGGGTCCTGCGCTCTGATGCGGTCCACCTCCATTTGGTCGAACTTCTCGCCGTCATCCAATTTGTCATCCTTGCTGAACGCAGGTCCTGCACACGCGTCAAAGGCGCCGCCACCTGAGGTTTTACTGAGAGCGTGCGCGTGTCCCTCTTCGTCGAACCAGTCTTCAAACTCGCGCACAAGTCGTCGTCGAAGCAGCTCCACGCTGCGAAGAGAAAACTCTAACTCCGCCTTCGCGTCCTTGAGGTCCCCAAAAAGCGAGCGATAGTCCCGCTTAGCTTCGCGCTCCGCTGTCATGAGGATGAACTCTTCTTCGTCCACAACTTCGTCGCGCTCGTGCTCCACCTGCTTGGCACCTCCCTTTCGACCACCATCCGCCTTTCGCTGGTTGCGCTTGTCCTCTAGCTGCGCGCGAACGGCGTCTATCTGAGCTTTCGCAGCATTCACGCGCCGCGTGACTTGCTTGACTCGCTGCTTGGCATCAAACAACTTGTCCTTCTCTTCTTGCAGATTATGATGCAGCTTCCTCCCAGGCCCAGCGGACCGGTAGAACTGGAACGCATCGTTTTTCGCGCGAGTCTCGGCATCTTGCGCTAGCGTTGCGCCATCGCCATTGCCACCTGCACCAGTAAGGCCATAGTCATCGTCACGATCATCTTCGTTATTGTCAGACACGCCTGGTAGCTCAGCACCACTGGGTGAACGCGAGGCAGACAGACTGCGCTGCGCATTGGCAGTCGGACTGGGTCCACCTGCAGTTCCTCCTGCTGCTCTGAAGTCCTTCTTCTTGCCGGTGTCCATGGTTGACGGCCTTGCTGCACCAGGTACCAGGCCTAAGGGAAACCCAATTGCACCAGGTTCCTCCTCGCCCACTAATGCTTCACCATTAGGTCCATGTGCTGCATGCAGGCGAAGATCATCACGCGAGCCAGTGGATGTCTGTGTCCGCGAAGCGGAGGACCCTGCGGACCCCGATCGGACCGAATTGTTCGAGTTCGCTGATCCACGAGGCCCGTTCATTCCAGACGAAGCTCCTTCGCTCATGAAGTCAAGGCCAGAGCTCTTGACCAGTAACTTGAACTGGCGAAACAGCTCACGAATTTCATGTACGCTTGTAAGTCGTAGTGCTTCGTCCTCCATCTCTTGACTCGGTGCGTCGACATAGCGACGTACCATTTGCAGTAGCTGGTGCTTTTGCTCCGGTGTATGTTCATCGTAGACGACTGCTGTACGCTCCACAAGTGCGTCGTGCATGACCAGCTCGTGCTTCAGCTCCCGAATCTGCCGCTCGTACTTGCGTAGCAATAGAGCTGGGTCCGTTTCCACGATGGTGGACACCTCGTTTTGCACTCGCATCATGCGTTGGGCTAACTTCAGAGTCGAAATGGTCTCCTCCAGGTGACGGCCTTCTCCCCAGATGCACGCGAACATGAGCGTGTTCGAGTTGCCCCCCAACGAGTCTTTGAGTACATTTGTGAGTTTCGTCTGGCGGTACGGGATGTGGCGCGGCTCCTTCGAGCCTAGCGCCAGGATGCACTGCTCCAGAAAGCTGAGACTCTGGTTGATATACATGGATTCCTTCTTGATAGTCGATAACGCTGAGCCAGCCTTGGAAGCCGAGGTTTTGGTGGGGCTGACGTCCCCGTCGAGGGTCTTTTTGAGTCGCTCGCTCCCGGCGAGATCGACAAGGTGCAGCTTGCTGAGCGTGACGCGCTCAGTGCCGCCAGCGCGTGACTTCTGCGCGATATGGAAAGTCAGCACGCAGTGCGAACGGTTTGAGCGCTTGTTGAGCTGGTGCTCGGCCACTGTGCGCTGCAGCTCGCCGTTGAAGAGCTGATCCAGCGCCTCCTGCTCGCTGTGCACTTCCACCTGCGTGAGCCCACGCACATACGTCCCTCGCGCGTCCTCCACGACTACGAGCTCTCCACTGCCACCTCCAGTGCCACGATCACCGCCTTGCTGTCCTTCCAGCAGGTCGTAAATGCGATCGTTGTAGATCTCCATGTATGACACGCGGACCGTGTACTGCAGCTCGATGCGGTTCTCCACCTCCTCGAATAACTGCGCGATGGAGCGCGGGGCGATGCCTCGATGCTGGTAATTGCGCGTGTCTCCGATCATCGTGAAGCTCTTGCCCGCGCCGGTCTGGCCGTACGCCAGGATCGTGCCATTGACGCCGTCCACCACTGCGCCGTGCACAATGTCCCGAGCGATGGCCTCGTAGACGCGGTCCTGGCCGGCGTTGTGCAGTACCTGGTGGAACTTGAACTGCCAACAATCCTTGCGGTTCGACGGCCCTCCGTCCGTTTTCGACGGCGAGAGGCCCCCCGAAGCCGCTGCAATCGCCGCCGCGCCGCTGAAGACAGTGATCGTGCTGTCGTCCGGGTCGATCTGCAGCTGGTGCGTGGCGAAACTCGCCGTCGGCCGCGTGCGGATGATCACCTTGACGCCATTGCGCCCCATTCTACCCTTACACACAACAGTCGTTTCCTGCAGCAAAGGCAACTTCAACTATTCCTAGCGTGTAGCCATGTCACTCTGCAGCCATAGCAACTTTCTAACCCTTTCCAAATAGCTCGGCTGTATCCATATCATCTTCTCCATGTCAGAACCGCTCACAAACCCACGAGCAAGAAGTACGTCACCAAGAGGCGTTAATGCTGCTGCGTCTCGTGCTGTGCATTTGCCTCCTGGCGGCCAGCAGCGTCGCGCATCGCCCTCAGCTGCTGGAGCAACTCGGTACCAATGTCCCGGCCATGAGCCTCGTGTCTGTCGCGCCGCTGAGCCGTGCCGAGGCCGCCCGGACGCGCGTCCTGTGCTGGGTCAACACGTATCACGCCAACCACAAGGCGCGGCTGCGCTCCATCAAGAAAACGTGGGGCAGCAAATGCGACAAGCTGCTGTTCATGAGCGACGAGGAGGATCCGAGCGTACCCACAGTGCAGATCGTGGCCCCGCCGCTGCACGAGACGCTGTGGCAGAAGCACCGCGAGATCGTGCGGCTGCTAGCTCGCGAGTACAGCGAGGAGCAGTTCGACTGGGTCTTCAAATGTGATGACGACACCTTTCTGCTCATGGAGAACCTCAAAACTTATCTCAACTCGCCAGAAATCCGGGCTATTCCTACAGATGAACCGACACTTTTAGGGCACCGGATGACCTTGCAGTGGTGGGAGATGCAGCGGCTATTTGAACCGTTCGAAGACCACAACCCGGACCATGTCGCAGCGGTGCTCAAGGTGAAGCAGGACACGCAGAAAGATGGGGGACTGCTGTACACCCCTGGAGGAGGAGGCTACGCTATGAATTGGGCCTACCTCAAGAAGCTCGAGTCGATTTTCGACCAACCGTACTGCTTGCCAAATGAGCTAGTCCCCGATGACTGGGCTATTTCGTTTTGCATGCACCATTTGGGGGTGACCCCGCTGGATACGAGGGATAGCGAGAAACGAGAGAGGTTCCACCAGTACGACCCTGATGATCTGTACTCGAGACCACACGACGAAAACGCCTACGACCACAAGATTTTCTCGTCCATTTACCAGGAGAACAATTGGTTCTCGGACCATAAAGGAATCGGATGGCAGAATGGGGAGAACTGCTGTGCGCCGGACACGATCAGCTTTCACTACGTCAAGCCGCCGCTGATGGAGCTCTTCTACGAGTACTACTACGGTGTAAATGTCACCACACAGTCGTAGAATGACGAAGAAGCGTGCAATTAGATAAAAGGATGCGCTACTACATCAAGATGATTCTTAGAGTGGGTGTTAGCTACAGCTGTACGAGTCACACCCAAGCACAATTTCGACGTCGCCCAGGTTGGAGCGCAAATAGACGCTTCCGAAAGCTAAGCAATTGTTGATAGCAGGGTTGCAGTTGATGCTGCCATGCCTTTCGCGTCCGTCGATCGAATCCTGCGAAAAAGTGCATTCAAATGTTAGTTAAACAACTTTGGATTTAGCCGTAGGCAAGATCATATGAGCTGCTCACCTCAGAATCGAAGATAGTGTCGCTGGAATAGTTAGATTGGCGGATGGACATGGTTCCGTACTCGGATCTCATGAAGTACATTCCGGCAAACGTTTGGGTCTATAACGTTCACATAGTACTCGTTAGCGCCTTGAAGGGTAAGCAGCAGCAACCGCACACACAACTTACATTCAATTGCACAGAGATTTTCCCGGAAGAAGACTCGACGTGGATGGTGCCGCTTGCAGTGATTTCTTCGAGTGTGACGTCTCCTGATACTGATGTGACTTCCAACCTGCCCAGGAAAGCTCCATTTCCCTACAACCGCATCCACACATACAGCATTGAGCAATTCATAATGCAGATAGCTGCGTCGCTGCAAGAGACCTCACCTCGACAAGTAACTCTGAGCCGTAGATGTCTCCAGTTTCACTTTTCAGAGTGATCCAGTTTGCCTGAATGTCATCTACGGAAATGGAGGCAGACGAGCTTTTGGCCTGGATTTGGCTTCTTCCCTCGTTGACCGAGCTGCAGAAGACACCAACACGAAGTCAGATTGAAAAGGAGAGCTACTGCAAGGTGGTGGGTAGCTCGTACCTATGAACGTCGGAGAGCTCCAGACTGCTAGCTCCGGTTTCGACGTGAAGGTCACATTGGGACAGAACAACATTCGTCAAGCTGACCAGGCCGAGAGCAGATGAGACTCTGGCAGGCGACCCCGCTACCATGTCGCTCGCGTCGATTACCATGCCATCTACACTGATATCACCCGAAGTCGAATGCAATACCATGTTGTCCCCCTGAACGTCGACATTCGAGCATTTTATGCTTGACTGGACGGTTGTGACGTTAAGCCCTCGAAATGTTACCGGGTCGGAATCTGATGCCTTCACTACGACGGTTGTGTTGCTGTTCACGACAAGAGTTCGAAGCGGGGTCGGCGGCACTGCAATCTGCATCATCGATCGCTACACCACGTAAAAAAAAAACACTTCCTGAGAAGGCCACGACAGATAACCACTGCAGAGAACTTTACGCACCTGGCATGATGTATCGAGCCACAGGAACTGAGTCGTTTCCTTCGGCCAAATAGTGATGCTGATTGTATTGTTCTCAGTTCCCATATCGTACATACTTGTTGCTGCAACAGCTCTACTCTGTGGTGCGTTCAACAAAGGAAATAGGGGTTAGTTAGAGGTTCAATAATGCATGAGGGCTTTTGATCACTTACCTCAGCACTAAAAACCTCCATGTCCACGCTTCCGTTTGTAGAATTTACAGACCCCACGACCATTTCTCCCCGCGAAAACGAGTTCGTCAAGCGAATGGTATCTGCTTCTTGATCCGTGCTAGAATTGAAGAGTGGAAAATTGGCTGAGGCGATGCGACTCCCGATGCTGCTGCACTTGGCGACTAAAATGACGTTGGCGCACATGACTGCAAGGATGAATACTACGGCCAGCACGATGAAGACGATGACAATTCGCATGGCAATCCGCTGGCGCCTCGTCGATGACTCAAAGAGTCGAAGCCACTGTAGAACGCACAAAACACAATGAGTGGCCTAGTGTGAGACCAATGCGGTATTAGCCATGCAGCGAACCTGTTGGAGGGACGAAAGCGGGGAGTCTGGTCGAGGAACTCTAGCGGTGGGACCGATTGGGCTGAGATTAACTGCTGTCTGCCGGAGGTCTTTCATGCTTTGTTTCGCCCGCGCGACTTGACGCTTCCACGACGAAGCATGCCGTAGTAGCGTCAAGCTCATACTCGCTTCAGATAGGACAAAGAGTCCCGAAATCAGTCCTACGAAAGCGACCGTGTTCAAGTTGGACCGCATGACCGCTGCGAACCGATCACGGTCGTATGCTACTTGCGCTGTCGGGGGCAAAAGGATGCGGATGCTCTCCCAGTTGTCGATTATATTGCCCTCCACGAAGCTGCGTCCGGCAAAGCAGGTGATCGCTAGCACGACTAAGCACGCGCCGATAAGCGCTGAAATCAAGTAGCAAACTGATAGCAGTCGACGATACTCGAAGTTCCCGCCGATAAATGCCAGAAGTGCTACCAGTAGCAACAGAACTCCGCTAGTGAAAATCGCAAGTCCTGCGTATGGTGCAGAGGCAAGCGTTCCGGTATCGACGATGTAGTTCCCACCGAGAATGAGAAAGAGAGAGATCGGGAACATGATCACACTGAAGACCTGCGCAACAAAATGATATTAGACCCCCGTAACACCTCGAGATTGTTGAGCACTTTACCTGCAAGAAGGCCACGGCAGCGCGTCGCGCGCCCACCAATCGACGCAAATACGAACTAAAGCTTAGGTGGGCGATAGCATTCACGATGAGTACGGCTGCCGCAATTCCCAGTATCTTCTTGGTGTCCGAGAGAAGCTAATAAGCAGGAGTCAGCAGGACATTTCACAAAGGGTACTAGCATAATTAACAAAACAAACCTCCTCCCTGTCCTCGACATCACTTGGCACTAGTGACTTGTTGAGAAAAGCTGCCACCTCCAGTTCGACACTTGATGTGAACAGAATGCACAAGCCTCCGAGCAGTGAAAAGCCAAAGCTCGACCCAATAGCAACCATGTAGCTTGTCACCACCGCTGGCGTCGACCTGCAGACTCCCTGGCACACGAAATTGGGTGAGGCTTCATTCTCGCGAAATAACCAGCGATGTTTTTGAGAACGATAAAAGCTTACCATAACTCCACACAAAATGCTGACAATCCCCACCAAACTGTTCAGAAGCAGCGTATCACGGTGAAGAGGAGCCAATGCGTACAGCGCAAATAGTGCGCCGGCACTCACAAGCTCTAGCAGAAGGAGCAAAGCGCTGGTGCATCTTGTCTTGGAGGTGAAAGTTGGCGGCGCCAGGAAGTCGTGGGGCATGGTAGCCTCAGTATAATACCGTGAAGGCTATTTGCTGTATCGAGGACCAGTGCAAACGTCCACGTGCGAGTCGGTCCAAGTGGAAATGATGCATCGGAGTGGCTTGTCGATGCGTTTCATGCTGACACGGGACTTGGTGACGTTATTTTAGTTCCTGCGAAGTCGCAGCACTCGCACCTTCGACCGACACGCTTCACTCACTGCTCTCCAATATGACGGACTGGTATATGGACAATCTCTACCTGCTCGCTGCGGTGCTGGGGTGCAGCCCGTTGGTCTTCGTGTTGGCCTTCGTAGTCATCAGTATGCGGGTGCGACGCAAGTTCGTCGGGGCTGCGGCCGAGAGTCGCAAGACCTCGGACACCCCTGAAGTGGCTCTGATTAAGGCACACACGCGGATGGTTCGTCTCCTTTCGGTCGTGGGCATTCTCCTTCAAGCGGTGCTGATCGTGCGGATCACCAGGCTTTCGTCCACAAGCGCGTCATACTCGCTCGCACTCATCCGCCCAGTCATCAACCTGTGCGCGTTCATCCTCGGCTTCATGACCAACACCCACGCAGCCTTCCGTCTCGCGTACATGCTGCTGCTCTTTCAGATGATCGTGTTGGACACCATCGCTGAGGTGTCGTTCGCCATGGTCGTCAACTGCCTGCAGGTGGAAGGCATGCAATGCGGCGACAGCGCCCTCTCACTCTCCCTCAGCCACCTGAAGCTCTTACTACACCGCGAGCTCGCCAGTCTCTTCTTAAGTCCATGGGTGGCGCTGGAAACGGCGTATCTCTGCGTGGCCATCGGCTTCTGCTCGTCCAGATACTCTGCCCGGCGTCTCTCGCTCTCTCGGCCCACCTTCAACCTCCGCGCCGCGCTGCTCGCCCACTTCCCCGTCCACCCTCACGTCACTGCAACAGCATCGACCAAACGTCCTCGCTTCGCCGCTTAATAAAAAGGCAACTTCAACATGTACAGTTTAAGCAGGTTCAGCACAGTGTAAGCGTAGTATGAGCACAGGATAAGCGCAGGTTACGGAGTGTAACCTCGCAAGGTTACAGATGGGGAAATAGGCGTGTAACCGTGTTCAATAATCCCAGTCACTTGCCATGACGATGGCGCCCGAGACGCCGGCGGCTGCCTCCAAGCCTCGGCGCACGTTCCACGTCCAGCTGGACAGCGGCAGCCCCGCGGAGATCAACTTCAAGCAGCTCGTGACGCAGAGCGCGCAGCCGTCCGACCCGTCAGCGTCCGCCGCCAGCTCACCAACCGCCGCGCCCGCGAAGGCGGCGCGTCCGCAGCGCTTCAACATCATCGAGCACCTAGAGAAGCGCTACGGGGGCGGCGCGGTGCTCGCGGACGGTGACGAAGGTGGCGGTCTGGACCGACGCGACGACGACGACCTGTACGACTCGGAAGACTCGTTCATCGACGACGTGGAGCTGCAGCAGAACATCGAGGACGCGCGCGGCCAGACGCGCGTGCAGACCAAGCACGTAGGCTTCTTCGTGAACGCCGGGGAGGAGATCGAGACGCTGGAGAAAGAGGATGAGGACAGCAAGCGCGGCAGGAAGCGGACGAACGACGGAGCGCTCCGGTCATTTTTGGAGGAGCTGCCGGATGCGGCCAGTGATTGGCAACCGGAGGAGCAGGTGGTGAGGAAGCTCGAGGTGCTGCGCACGGCGGTGCAAGAACGTAAGAGCTTTATATGGAGAGGAGGAGGAGAGAGAGCTAATGTTGTGGTTTGTGGTGATGCTAGTGGTGGACACGGCGCCGATCCCCAAGGTGTTCCCGAGATCGTTGGATGAACCGCTGCGTGCGGTGGATAAGCTGGTAGTGGAGGCACATCCCAATAAGTGGCGCGTGACGGGCTACTTCGCCACGCTCATGACGTTCTTGCCGTACACCAAGCAGTATTTGAAGGTGCGGGATGTGGTGAGAGGGTTTCTGGATGGATGACTGAATTGTACTGTGGGTGCTAGTCGAATATGCTGCGTCTGGAAGCACGAGATGTGGCGAAGAGTGAGAGGGAGGAGCTGGACAACGCGCTGGAAGCGCTGACGCAGCTCGTTATTGCGTACGGGACGCGGGCTCCAACAGAGCCTGCTGAGGTGGTCAAGGCGGGTACGGTGCCGACAGTAATTGTTGTTGTACAGGCTTCGCGTAGACTGAGCTTGGCTTGCTTACAGATATCGCAAAGGACAAAGAGCTAGGAACGAAGCTGCATGCGCTGCTGGAGCTTCAAGACGACTGGGTTTCTAAAGAGAACGACTACCGGTAAGAGTGCTCGCCGGCCTACGTCTGCCAGCATCAACATCAGTGATCTGATTCTCGTTTTGTAGGCAAATGCTGAAGACGGAAGACAAGAAACACATGAAGGAGGCAGACTACAAGCCACTGAACCAGCGCCAAGAGCGGAATCGAATGTTCAACCGCGTAAGTCGTCGTGGCGCAACAAAGTCTCTGTGCTCGGGCTAATGCTCGTTACACTTCCACGCAGATCCTTGCACTATTCCCATCGGGCCTGACCGACCTCCAGACATTGCGCGCCCTCAACAAGGCTGCAAAGGTGAAGACACCGAAGAAACCTGCACAGCCAAAGCCAAAGACACCAGTCAAGGGCGCCGCTACGGCAGCAAAAAAGAAAACAGCCGAGCCCACTGTTGGAGGAGCTGCTCCTGCGAAGCGGTCGATCAAACCGTTTAAGTCACGGATGATGGACGAAGCCCCACCGTTCGTAGAGGCAGACTTTGAGGAGGTAGAAAAATGAGATAGGACGCTGGCAGAATGCGAAGAAGTCAACAATGGGCAATACCTATTAGAATGAGGGTATGTTCATCTATTCGGTCTTCTTGACGCGATCAAACACGATGATCATCTCGCAGTGAGGTGTGTGTGGGAACATGTCCACTGGGACGGAGTGCACAGGCTCGAAAGCCTGGCCCTGGAGCGACTTGGTGCTGGGTCCGCAGAGCGTCACAGCGTCTCGCACCAGCGAGTTGGTCGGGTTGCAAGACACGTACACGATGCGCTCCACCGGCGGGCAGGCACGGAGCGCGCGCAAGACCTGGTGGTGCAGACCAGCACGTGGGGGGTCCACGATGGCCACCACACGGTTTAGGTGCGTCTCACTCTCCTCACGCTTCTTGTACAGCAAGTCTTTCATCACGTCTTCGGCCTTGGAGTTCACGAAGGTCACGTTCTTCACATCGTTGAGCACCGCGTTCACCTCGGCGTCGTCAGTGGCAGGCTTGCAGATCTCAATCCCCACGACCTTGCCCGCGCCCTTCGACGCGCAAATGCCAATCGTACCGGTACCGCAGCACACATCGTAGAGTAGTGTGTGCTCGTCCGCGTTGGCGTACTGCTTCACCAAGGAGTACAGCTTCTCGGCACCACGCGTGTTCACCTGGAAGAAGGCGTTCGGCGACACAGAGAAGCGCATGCCCAAAAGGTGCTCGTCAAGCTTGGTTTTGCCGAACACGTGCTCCACTGGGTCGTTGTCTGAAGGAGCTGACAATCCCTCGTACTCCTGCATGTAGATAGACGTCACCTTGAACGAGTTACTCTCGTCGGTTAACCGCTTCACCACCAGGTCCTTGATGGCGCTGCGCTCTTCGGGCGTCTTGCCCGCCGGGTTCACCTGCATCATGACCATGAGATCGTCCGTGTTAACACTCTGGCGCACAGTCAGCACGCGCCACACACCCGACTTCGTCGTAACACTGTAGACGGGAACATCAGACGTCTCCAGGATGTTCTGCATGACGGTGCACACCGCCTTCATCTCGGTTGACACGTTGATGCACTCATCAGGTTTGCTGACAACAACAGAGCCTTCACGGAACAAACCAAGACGGAAGCCGACGCACGGCTTGTCCTCCTTGTCGAAGCCAAAGCTGAACTCGCATTTGTTGCGATAGCCTTCCGTCACAGGGGAGGCGCGGATGGACTCCATCGGGCAGCACAGACCCTTGTGGCTCGCAAACCCACTGAAAGTCGCACCCTTCAGCTCCTCCGTCAAAGCAACAGTCGCCTTCACGTTTCCATCCTGCTCCACGAACTGAAGCGCGTCGGGTGTGAGCAAAATAAACACCGTGTTGTGCGAAGTGATGCCAAGCAACTTTGGCATCGGCACCTCGAACGGCTCAAACTTCGGGGCCTCCAGCGCACTTGCGTCCAACGGAGCGCGCGACCACGCGCCTGACGTCGAGTTACAAGCGTACAAGAAAGCATTGTGCAGTCCAATCGTGGTAGCGCCAGAGACTTCGCTCAGCAGCTTCCATTCACCAGACGCGAAGCGGCCCGTGCCTTCTTGCTTGTAGATCTTGCCCTCGCTGGTGCAGCACACCAGCATGCCTCGCAGCGACGCGAACGACGTGATCTGCGTTCCCTCAGGGCCGCTGCAAATTTTCTCCCACATGAAGCCATCCTTCGACGCCGAGTCGGGCTTCAGCGCGTAGATAACATTGTCTGTCTTGGCAGCCACTAGATCGCTGCCAAACGAGATGATCGCCACCACATCTGGGGCTTCAGCCACACGCAACCACGGCGTGCCCGCTTCCGCCTCGTGTGCACGCGAGTACAGCACACTGTTGGCCACAACAAAGAGCGATCCATGGCTGTTGAGCCAACTGGGGATCTTGAGCGCGTACTGCGGCTTGGTGTCGTCCACGTACGTCTCGGCTGGCTTTTGCTCCTGCTTCTCTCCGTCCTTCTCCTTGTCCTGCTCCATTTTTCGTTTCTTCCTGGCAATGTTGCGCTGGTCCTGTGCCACGCGCTTCTCCTTCTTGCCGAACTCCTTGCGGGTCTGACGCACGATCTTCACGAGCACCTTCTTCATCTCGTTCTCCTTGCGTTCCAGCTGCTCCTCGTACGGGACGCCAGCCCACGGGGTCACCACGTCGCGCACGTCACGGGCTGAGACGTCCTTCTGCGGCTTGTCCTCCGGCGTCTTGTCCTCCTTCGTGTCGCGGTCGCGCTTGGTCCGCGTGCGCATGGGCTTCATGCTCTTCTTGGGTAGCGCGTCCTTGACCTCGAGCTTCTCTCCGTTCCAGTCGATGGTCAGCATCTTGGGCGTGGCCTGGGCACGTTCCTCCGTTGAGTGGAAGTGCACGAAGCCGAAGGACAGCTGCCGCGCCTTCTGCACCTTGAGGAACGACACGCCCTTGGCGCGCAGCAACTCGCTCAGCGCCTTCGAGTCCTTCCACTTGCCGTAGTTCATCACGATCACCTTGATGTCCTCCTCCTGATGGCGCGCATCGCTCTCAGCCACGGCCACGGCCGCCACCTGCTCCTGCTCCTTGTCCATCGTCTGTAAATGACACGCCGCTCGGTTGGTGGGCACGACAAGCTCCTTTGATTGGCTGAAAATATCCAACCTATTTTGCTGCAGCAATCCCATACTAACGCATACGCCTTCCAGCACCAGCGGAACGAGAGGTTCATTTGACGATGGGCGAGCTGGAGACGACAACTCGCAGCGTGCGCGGATGGCTGGAGCCACTGCTGCGGCCCACGGAGCTGCGCGAAGGCTTCCAGGTGTCAGTGCACGCGTGTCCGCGGCTGTTGCAGCGCGAGCTCAAGCACGTGTTCCCGGCGCAGTTCCAGCGCAAGGGCAGCGACTCGGTGCTGGCCGTGCTCACGTGCCAGAAGTCGCTCCTAGACCTGAGCCAGTTCGGCGTGGACGCTGACCGGGAGAAGGACCGACTTCTCGAGACTTTTGTGGCCTTCGCGCAGCAAGTGGCCAACGCACTCATCGCCAGGAAGTACTGGGCGGACTTCATCGACCCGTGCTCCGGTCTTCCGGTGCGTTTGCGGCACTGTCGACTGGTTCAATGGGAAGTTGTGGGACTGACTTGGTATGTTGCCATTTTGTGCGTGTTTTGCTACCTGCAGATGCTCACGCTGTCGAGTAACAAGGTGTACAGTGAAGTGGACGGCGTGGAGCTGCTGCTGCGGTACCGCTGTCTGAGCGCGGGCATGTGCAAAATTCTGCTGCATCCGGCGTGGGGCGCCGCAGTGTATCCGGCCTCGCTCTTCACGACGGCGCCCTACGACGTGGTGCAGGACGTGCTGCACTCTCTGCCCGACGCTGCCTGGGACGCCTCCTCCTGAACTGCCAAGCTGTGCAGGAGAACGGCAGCTCGTATGTACAAATAACACTAATAAACGCATGCACGCACCGTCCTCACGACGGCTGCAGCGCATGTAGATGCATGGCCGTCACACTCACCAAGACTGAGCTTGTTTTGTCTATTCCTGTATATTTAACAAAAATTAAAGGACCAGACGAAATATTTCGCCGTATTGCGTATCTTTTGTTGAAATCCGTACAAAAATTGCATTGATTCAAATAGCTGGCGGCGATGGCGATCCGGGGCACGAGCGCGAGCCAGGACGGACGCTACTTTGCTCAGGAGAAGAAGCTGCTGGCGACGATGTCGTTCCCCAAGTGCTTCGCGCAGCGCGTGGATATGGCCAAGGTGCAGCGCGAGGTGGTCAACCAGTGGGTGGCCGAGCGACTCACGGAGCTGCTGGGCTTTGAGGACGACATCGTGGTGTCCATGGCCATCAACCTGCTGGAGCCCAAGGTGGACGAGCGCCTGGACCCACGCCAGCTGCAGATGGCGCTCACGGGCTTCTTGGAGAAGCAGGCGGGCGCCTTCACGGAGGAGCTGTGGCAGCTGCTGTTGAGCGCGCAGAGCCACCCCACAGGCATCCCCAGCGCCATTTTGGACAAGAAGAAGCAGGAGATGCAGAGCATCGCGGCGGAAAAAGACAAACTCAAGAAGGTGCTGGACGCCAAGAGGGCGGAGGTCGAGGGACAGCGGGCGAAAGAGGTGGAGGGAGGACGACAACCTGTGGACACGGGCAGGAGGACGCAACGACGCAGCCCTGAACGGAGAGTGGACGCTCGTAGACGGTCGAGAAGTCTTCAGCGACGACCACGTAGTCCGCCGCGACGCGCTCGTAGACGTTCGCCAAGTGTGCGGAGACGATCGCCTAGTCCGCGTAGACGCAGGCGCTCACCGAGTCCACGCAAGAGGTCGCGTAGTCCCCGACGACGCTCGCGCAGCTTGCCACGTGGTCGCTTGAGACGCGACCGATCTCGCTCGCCATCTGTGAAGCGCCGACGCAGTCGCCGGTGAGCCCTGTAGTTTTTTCATTGCATCTTTGATGGGGTGTTAATGCAGTTTTGCGTCAACTGTAGGTCACCGTCTCGATCGCGTGAACGACGCATGGAGAGGCCTTCAAAACGGGAGAGCAGGTACTGGAATGCAAAGCTCATTCGGACGTCGTTCTCGGCACGACTCTAATGGTGATGATGTATATTTCTCTTTGTGCTGCAGTAGACGCTCTCGCCGTTCGCCATCGAGCTCGCTGTCGGATGCCCGCCATCGCTCGCCATCCTCTTCACGCTCACCTTCGCCCCGTCGCCGCTCAACGAAGTCTCGCCGAAAGGACTCGACTGAAAGTGGATCGGGTAGCGACTAATGCAGCGGGTCGATAAGGTGGAATCGGGTCACCTCGATTCCTGGAGGTAGCCTTTCATTTTTCAGGCCAACTCCATGACCGTTGGTTCTCTTACTATTTCGTTGACTTCTTCTACCTACAAGGTGTGGGTGGACGCCCTGCGATGATGGAGAAGAAGGTGTAACATGTATCTTAACGCACTGCGTTAGTAGATCTCCAACGTGGCGTTGGGGTTGACCGCGTAGACGCCCTTGTAGCTGTCGAAGAGATCCTTCAGTGCTTGCACGTACTGCGCCTGGTACTTCTGTACATCCTCCTTGGTGGGGTGCTCGATCCGCGGAAACCGCAGCGGCTTGCCCACAACAGTAATGAGGTCGACATCATTGCGCGGGAGGTAAAAGCACGTAGCGTCCCCAAAGAATAAAGTCCCGGGGATCTGAAACCTGTTCAGCTGCAAACGCAGCGATTGCAAGTACGGGAAGGCGTGGTATGTGTACTCCTCCCCAAAGGTATACACAGGGTGCACGTTGTAGCCGTGTTGCAGCGCAATCTTGATGAAACCAAAGCGCTTCTTCAGGTACAGGCGGTGCTTGCCTCGCTGGTACAGCGTCGCCTCCTCAAAGCCGCCAGGAATGATGCTCACATTCTGGTCCTTGCGCATGAACTTGAGCATGTTGGCTTTGGCGCAGCTGCTGTATTCCATCCAGTTGAGAATGTCACGGACGAGAGGGAACCAGAAGAGGTTTTCAGCCGATAGCCACCGGCAGGCGGAGCGCTCGAAGCCCATGTGATACGCGCCGTTGAACGAGAAGCCGCAGGTCAGCACTCCATGAGGATGGAAGGCGAAGAGGTTCTTCGTCCCTGTCTCCACGTACGGCGTGATGTCGTTCTCCTCGACGGCCTTGATCGCAGCAGCCGCACTCAAATGCTCAGCGTCGACTTGCTCGTCGTCGTCGTCGTCGTCTTCTGTAGCATCGTCACTGTCCTTGGTCTGCTCGTATTTCAGCGGCAGCTTGTGCTTGGCCAGCTCTCGCTCCTCGAAGATGGTCACGTTCAGGCGGAAGTACGGGTAGTGTAGCAGAGTGTATCGCGCGAGGCGTCGCATCCGTGGCCACAGATGCAGCGAGTCGCGCGTGACGAAGTGGTACCCCTCGTACAGCGCGGTAAACGCCAGATAGAGCTGCACACTCATCGGTGGCGGCGTTGCTTGTGCCCAGCCGCCGCTCTGCACTGCCGTCCACGCCCACCGAGCCACACACAGCCCCGAGTAGAGCCACATGGCCACGTACGCCCCGAGGCCGAAGATCCAAAGGCCAAAGAGCGACCACAGCAGGAAGCGCCGCATCACGTACCCGCGCAGCGTTTGCAGCTCCGGGGCTGCATTATTGTTGGGCCACGCGGGTGTGCGTCCGCAGGCGGCGTGCCGCAAGGTCGGCAAGGTAGAGGCGTCCTCCATCGCTTGCTGCAGCCGAGCGACTTAGAGAATGGCTTGACCGCAAACCGCTAAAACATGTCTCAGCATGATTGCGCTCCACGCTTGAAGTGCATGGTGTCCGTCGATCGCAGTTTGAAGCACTTGTCCAGCTTGGCCAAAGGCTATTTGAGCTGTGTTTTACATGGGAGACGCGACACAGTGCCTCTATCTACATCGTCGGATTCGTCGCCTAAAACAGCTCGAGCTTGGCGTCCGGGTCTACGGCGTAGACGCCCTTGTGTGTGTCGAATAGGTCTTGCAGCGCCTGTACGTACTTGTCGTGGCACTCTTTGACTAACTCCCTACTCGGGTGCTCGACGTGTGGGAGGTGGAGCGGCTTGCCCACGACGGTGATGAGGTCTACGTCGGAGCGCGGCAGGAAGAAGCAGAGCGGCAGCCCGAAGAAGATGGCGCCCGGGATCCGGAACCGGTTGAGCTGCAGACGCAGCCACTGCAAGTACGGGAATGCGTGGTACGTGTACTCTTCGCCGAAGGTGTACGTCGGATAAACATTGTAGCCGTGCTGCAGTGCCAGCTTGATGAAGCCGAAGCGCTTTTTGATGTAGACTCGGTGCTTGCCGCGCTGGAAGAGCGTGGCTTCTTCGAACCCTCCTGGCAGCAGACACAAGTTCTGGCCCGTGCGCATGATGCGCTGCATACTGGTCTTGCTGCTGCTGCTGAACTCCATCCAGTGCAGGATGTCGCGCATGATCGGGAAGTAGAAGAGGTTCTCCGCCGAGATCCAGCGGCACCCCGCCCGTTGGAAGGCCATGTGGTGGGCGCCATTGAGAGAAAACCCGCAGGTCAGGATGCCGTGCGGGTGGAACGTGAACAGCGCGCGCTTGTTTGGCTCGACGTACGGTGTCACGTCGTTCTCTTCGATGGCTGCAGCAGCAGCCTTCGCAGTCAAGTGACCGGCGTCTCCCTTCCCGCTTTCATCGCCAGTTATAGCGTCGCTGTCCTTCTCCTTCTCTGGTTGCTCTCCATTGTGCATTGTCTGATTGGCCTCCTCTCGCTCTTTGAAGACCACGACGTTCAGCCGGAAGTACGGGTAGTGCAGGAACACGTAGCGTGCCATGCGACGCATCGCCGGCCACAAGTGCTCGGACTCGCGCGTCACGAAGTGGAACCCTTCGTACATGACCATTGCAACCAAATACATTTGTACTGTAACCGGCAGCGGTTCGGCTTCCGTCCAACTGCCCCGTTGCATGGCGCTCCAGGCAGAACGCGCCACGCAGACGCCCGAAAAGAGCCACAAGCCGATGAATGTAGCAAGGCCCACGATCCAGAGCCCGAAGAGGAACCACAGCAGCACGAAGCGTAGCACGCGCCCGCGCAGCGTCCGCAACTCCGGCCGCTCGTCGTTGTTCGGCCACGCCGGCGTTCGCCCGCCCGCAGCATTTCGCATCGGCGCCAACAACAAGCCGAGTGCCGACATACATACTACCGGTGCACTGCGATCATTTTGTCCAGTTGGCAGGCGCCTTCGTCTCTATTTCGTCCAATTAGGAGGCGAACTGAAGTACCAACATTGATGTACGAAACGTCATATGCGTCCACCGAAACAGTATTAAAATACGTAGTCTTCGCGGCCATGTTCCTGGTGGGCCGTCGCGGGGCTCGTGCAGCTACCCGACCATCGCTAGCGCCGCGCCGACAGCTCCGTCCGACGCACAAGTCGCAGATCTCGACGTGGCCGCGGCTGGCGCCCCACCAAGCGCTCGTGGCGTACTCCAGACACTGTGCCGACGCCCACGCGCGACTCGCCCGCGATGCCTGGACGCGCCGCAACGCGGAGCTGCTGCGCGTGTTCCCCCGAGTGCTGGCCACATCCTCCTCTACGGTGGAGAAACAGTCGCTGGTTCAGAAGCTGCGGCGTCTGTTGCGGGTGGCATTGCACTTCGCCAAGCTGCTGGGGCTGGCGCTGCCGCTGGCCTTCACAGCTCCCGTGGCGTTCACAGCGGGCGCACTGCTGCCTACAGTTGCAGAGCAGTGGTGGGGGCTGGCGCTGTGGCTGGCGCAGTTCTCGTCCCCGACGGTGATGAAGTTTCTGCAGTGGGCCAGCACCAGGCGCGATATGTTCCCAGCCTCGTTCTGCGACCGTTTCGAGAAGTTCCATGAGCACGCGCCAATGCACTCGTGGGCACAGACGGAGGACGCACTGAGGATGGCGTTCGGACAGGAGTGGAGAGACGTGATGGAGGTGGACAGCGATCCCATTGGGTCGGGCTGCATCGCGCAGGTGTATCGAGGTCGCATCCGCGCGACGAACGAAGAAGTGGCGGTGAAGGTGATTCACCCGCACGTGAAGCAAATGGTGGCGCTGGATTTGCAGCTCCTGCGCGGGTTTGTGGCGATGTTGGAGGTGGTCCCGACGCTCCGGTGGCTGGGCGGGAAGGACAGTGTGACGGAGTTTGCGTCGCTCATGGAACGGCAGCTGAATCTGCGGACTGAGGGCGAGAACCTCGCGTTGTTTAGCGAGCACTTTCGCAACCGGAAAGGACTGCGGTTCCCCACGCCGCTGATGGACTACACGACGGAAAATGTGCTGGTGGAGAGCTTTGAAGATGGCCTGCATTTCAGCGAGATCCTCTCGCAGATGGAGCCGCCGCGCCGGAAAGCCGTCGCACGAGTTGTGCTCGAAGCTTATCTCCGGATGGTGTTCCTAGACAACTTTGCTCACGGAGACCTGCACCCAGGAAACTTTCTGTTTGACGAGCAAGGCTGTGGCGCTAATTCTCGTGTGTCTCGCTCCGAGGCCATTCGAAACGCTGGTGTAGTGGTGATCGATGCTGGCATTGTCACGAAGCTGGAGCAACAAGATTTGCGGAATTTTGTAGAGCTTTTCCACGCAGTAGCAACGGGCAACGGATACAAAGCTGGCGAGCTCATCGTCTCAAGGAGCAAGGGAAGGGTGCTGCCAAATGGAGAAGTTGTCCCGGCCAAATGCAAAGACCTCGAGTCGTTCTGCACCGGCATGGAGAAGATTGTGGACGAGGTGCTGAGTTGGCGACTCGATTTGAAGAAGGTGCATATCGGAGCGCTGCTACGTCAGGTGATGGAACTTTGCTGTACCCACGAAGTGAAGCTGGAGGGGAAGTACGCCTCGATTGTTGTGTCCATTGCGGTGCTCGAGGCGGTCGGCCGAAAGCTCGACCCGGATATCGACATTCTGGCTGTGGCGCTCCCCATCATCACGCAGGCGCTCATAAAGAACGTGTTGAAAACTTAAGTCGGCAATTTACCCCGACTAGGTGGCTCGCTGAGGCTGGCGGTAGGTCACCTCATACAAGAGAATGGCAACCAGGTGAGAACGCAACCGCTCCGCCATTTCAAGTGCCGTCTCGCCCGTGGACTCCGTTCGGGCCTTGAGGTTGATGTCATACTGAACGAGGACTTCAGCCGCCAAGGCGGCGTCGTTCGCAGCGGCTGGGCCACGCAAGCAGTAGATCATTACGAGGCCAATGGCAATGCAGTGCAGAGGGATTCGAGAGCCACGTACCATAGTGAAGCGCACTCCATCCATCGTTCTGAGCATAGAGGCAGCTCGTTTGTAAGCATACAGATGTGTAATAGATTCCGTTCATACTCGACGCTGCAGACACGTACATCCGTCTCGTCGATGAAGGCTTTCTTGCGCAGCAGCAGCTTGGCGACGCTTGCGTGGTCTTCGCCGCATGCCTCCGACAAATACAGACAAAGAGTTGGAGAAAGAATCGCTGGAGTGAAGTTGCAGGCTGCTTACGAGCATAAGGGGTGTCATGCCACCTTTCTAGTTCACACGAGAACGCCAGCATTGGTCAGGGGAAAAGTATCCGAGAAGCGATGCAATAGCGAGAAGTACGCACATCCTTGCGGTTAATTGTGATTCTCCGGACAGGAGCCTTGTCTACCAAGCGCTGTACAATAGACTCGTGGCCTCCCATCACCGCATAGTGCAAGGGAGTCCAGCGCATTTCGAGCTGATAAAGTGTTAGTTATACAGCTTGAACACAGTACGAGAACCTTGCCTGGCGTACATCCGGATCATCGATCGTGGTTTCTTCATGGATAAGTGTTCGCACTGCACCACCCGCCCCCTGTAAACATGCAATGAGAGTTTGCACGTTTGTTACTTCGAAGTACTATTTACATGTTTCGGACGGAAAAACGTTCGGCAACCAACGCACGTGTCGGCAAGCGTAATGCAGCGCTGTTCGTCCCTTCTCCTGTTTACAGCAAGAATTCAAGTGGGCTGAAGGGAACCATTGCATCAGTCGACGCACGACTTACGTCTTTGCCGTTGGGATTTTGGTTGTTTAGGCGCAAGTGCTGCGTGACGTAACCACTATGGTCCAGCTTGGCTTCACAGATGAAAAATGGAGACAGAATGAGAGCGAGCACAGACGTAGCAGCAAAAGTGAACTTCTTGCCGTGGATGTGGAAGAAGATTGTGCGCCGATAGAGGCGGATGCGCTGGTTGATCGAGTCTCCTTCCACCTGACGCAAGACGGGTGTTGTGGCTCCCATCTTCCGCTGCTCAGACCATTTCAGCTCCATGAACAGCTTGGGTCGGTCGTCATCTGCCTTTTTCTTCTGCTTCGATGTCTTCTTCCCACCTTCTTCCGCTTCCTTGTCCAGAAACGCCGCGATCTCAGCATCGCTGCCGCTTGCGGTGATCGCCTCGTGTCCGAACCCGAAACGGGAGAGCATAGTTGTCCGAGCCCAGGCACAGAATATTGGACACCGTCCTCAAAACCGGTTGATCTCTTCACGCAGATTGAATGTAAAATGTATTCGTTGCTAGCGAGAAGACGCCACGACTGATGGCATCAAGCTAGCTAAAATAACTGCGAGGCTATCTATTCTATAGGGAAGCAACGGGGCAACTTACTCGCTGTCGTCTTCTGGGTCCTCGTCGTCCTCTTCATCATCATCATCGTCATCTTCTTCCTCCTCCTCACTGATCTCGAGGCCCTCGTAGGCCTCTTCCTCTTCTTCATCATCGTCGAAGTCGATTTCGTCGTCCGTCGACTTCTGTTTCTTGCGCGCAGGCTCGTCGTCGACGATCGGGATGTCCTTGAGACCGTCGGCGCAGAACAAGACGCTGTTGAGTCGCTGCTTGGTGTAGACCGTGTGCCGGTACTTGCGCGTGTTGATGTCGAACACGTGCACCATGCGGTCGAGGCCCACCGCCGCGATGTACGGCAGCGTCGGGTGGCACGCGATGTCGCGGATCGAGCCCACTGGTCCTGTGCAGCGACCCATGTGCTTCAACGTACGCAGGTCCAGGATGTCCAAGTTGCCTGCAGTGTCGCCGACATAGATCCGCGTCTCATCAGGTGATACACATAGTGACTGGATCGGGTTCTCGCCGAAGTTGTCGAGCTGCTGCACCGGCCGCCGCTTCGTGTTGGTGTCGTAGATCCGGACGTGACGGTGGCCACTGCCCACCACGACGCGGTGTCCGTTGCTCGTGCCGGACAGGAAACGCAGGTCCTTGACCCACACGGGCACACGCATGTCGAGCTTGTCGTGTGACACGTTCTTGGCCCGGAACAGCATCTGCTGCGTCTCGAGCGACCACAGGTTCAGGTCGTGCTCCTTGCCGCCCACGCCAATGACCGTCTGTGCGGCAGCCTCGAGCCTCATGATGTGCAGGTCGCCGCCAACGTTGAAGGATGCAGGCTTGCCCGCGTCCTGCAGCGTGCTGCGCACCAGCACGTCACCAGCGTCCGAGCACTGCACCACGGAACCGAATTTCTGAACGACGTCGAGTCCCACGCAGCGCGTCCTGTCCTGCTCCTTGTCCTGCGCCGGCCAGGACCAATCCGGCTCCCGCGTGGCGCTCAGACTCTTACCGTGCGACGCCTCGTAGCTCTCCACGACACCGTCGGCACGGGCCGCCACCACGTTGCGCTGGAAGTTGGCGGCCTCACGCTCGTCTCCGTACCAGCAGAGACGCTGGATGCCGCGCACTCGGGCCTGGGGCTGCTCGCGACTGGACAAAATCCGCTGCTCGTTTTTCTCCAGCTCAATAGACTTGAGCAGACCAGTCTCGTCGCCTACCAGGACGCGCATTGTGCTTTACTTGTTGAGTACTGCCTGCTAATGACTGGCATTGAAAGTCTTGAGATTGTGGCATGGTGATTGGCGGAAATCAGGCGAAGGTAAAAAGAAAAAATGAGGATAGATTTTAAACTGCTGATTGGCAGATAAGCCCCCATCGTTTATTTTCGGACATAACGTGGTTTACCATTGAGTCATCCAATCAGGAGCGAGAGTTCTCATTTTTTGAGCCGAAGCAAAGCAAGCGGTAATATTGTTTTTTTACACACTGCCCAGGACTTATCGGTGATGTTGAACCTTCAACTCCGATATACGTCTCTGGCGCACTTCAACTAAGCAACACATAAACGTATAGGAAATCGTTGGTAGATTATGGCGGAACCCATTATAGTTAATATCACCAAAAATTGAAGTAAATTCGGGGAAAAAACTATTGACTCCCATATTCACCTAAATGAATTTGACAATCCTTCCCCGTTTATTCTGGTTTTAGAAACCCAGTAGCATCACGCGATAGCCCAGAACCTCAGCTTTATTCTGAGGTAACACTCGCCCCTAATAAAACTTTCGGGGTTGTTGGTGCGGTTGACCAAAATGCCAGGGGTTCCAGAAGTGCGAAGGATACAGCTTCAGCCACGTCTTGAGGAAATGTCGTTTTCCTGTTCGCATCAGGGAACGGATCGGCGAGAGAACTCTTTTAAACTCCCAGGATACGTCGCGCACGACCACACTGACCAGCATTATCTGTCACGACAGCCCCGATTTTCCACCCCTTTGCCTCAATCTCTTTCATCAGCTTCTCTATTTGTTCTGCGATCGCAACTCCATCGTGTCGTGAGCCAGTCGGAACCAGCCCGTACGTTATGATAGTTCCAAACAGAGCGAGCATACACCCGCAACTTGGCGACGTTCTGCCACACATCAGACAGGAAATTCAGTCGTCCACCACCGAAGTCCAGTCTGTTGCTCAGTGCAACGAGCTGATTATCTTCTTCGACTCTGCTATGCTTGTCAAGAATCCGACTTATATATTTGCTTTTCGGAAGAGCTGTCGCACAGGCCCTGTTGAGGAAGATAAACAGCCGGAGAGTCGATATCTTTCCAATAAAACGATCCGGAAACCCGTTTTCCGCTTGGAAGTGAATGATGAGACGCAGAAACTCTTCGTTATCTTCCTCAGTGAAGATATTGTCAAAATATTTACTGATAAATCGTTGGCACTTGTCAGAACTTGTTGACGAAGCAACCTCGGCCGTGTTATCTTGTGCATTATGACGTAGAAAGGTATTGAGAACTGTTTGCTGTACTTGGGGCGGCTTAATGTCTCCGCGTGCGACCGCTTCTTTGTAGAATTGGCAACGCTTGAGATGGTTCGCGAAGGTAGTTGATCGCGAGGAAACAATCTTGGGCACTGGTGGATCGTCGGTTCTAGTTTTGTCTCCGTAAGCGGCAAGGTAGTGCTTACACACAAGCTTCTCCCTACCGTTCTTTGTTGGTAGACCTGTACCAGCGAACTGCTGCCTTACGAAGCCTTGCTCGCGTCCCATTGCATTCAGGCTTGCGTCGAGAAGAGTTAGGCTTGCGAGGAACTGGGGTGCCTCGAATGTAGGCGTAGACGCTTGCTGCGTCGGGGTTTCCGGTGTGGTGGGCTACGTGGGCACTTCCTGCTCGTGCGGATCAGGTGTATGCGTAGGTTTTCCTGCGAAGGGGAGTGTTGTAGGGTGGCGACGAGTGCAATACGTGTACACACTCGTATACAGCGCAACTCACTATCCGAATCACGCATTTCCTGTCGTATATGAGAGACATTTTTTCAAAAGTATCATTATGGCCATTTTGAGGTTTTCTGTAATGGGCCTCACAAGTTGGTGGATGGTTCGTGGACCGCTTTTCCTCGAGCTGAGGAAAACGCAAAAACAATTCGACCCACCTCAAAAGCATGTCTTCAGACAGCGAGGAAGACGCATTTGACGACGCATCGGCGGCTGGGAGCCCCCCGACAGACGATGGCGACGCTACAGGATCGGCGGAAGATGATGCAGTGTCTCTCCCCAGAGGCGGGCCTTTTCTCGAAGAGATGGAGGGCGTGGTTACCCAAGTTGCTGGGCTGGAGGAGCTAGAGTGCTGCTCCAAGCGTCGCTTCATCGGCAAGCGCGACGCAATGATCTACTTCTTCCTCTCGCTGACCCGTATGACGAAGAACGAGCGGCAGGTGTCGCTGCTCAGCGTCTTGAGTGTCTCTGCTGCAGTATCTGACAAAGCGAGCGGCAGTCGCGATCGTTTCCCTTACTATCTACTTTTGTGGGTGTTGTATGTAAGACCGGGTTCGAGAAAGCTTATGGAGTCAGTCATAGGACGCTTTCAATACATCGCAAGCGGTTGAAAGATGGCTGGATATCTGCTAAGGAGCATGGAAACACGGAGAATAAGAATGCAGCGGCCATTGATGAAGATCTATTGGTTGGGTGGTTTGAGTCAATTAGTGAGCTTTACGGAGAGGTGGTACCAGTTCGGGTTCAGCGCAAACCATTAGGCGCATCCAGGCAGCGGCGCTATGTTTCGTACGCCATGCATACTTTGCTACCGCCTGTATTTACGTGGGATTTACTGTGCAGTGAATACAAAAAGCACTGTATGAAGATACACCGCGTCCGTCACTGAACGCGTTCATGCGAATTCTACGGAAACGATGCCCAAAAGTTGGCATTCGGTCCGGCAGAATCCAGGTGTGTGACGTGTGCGCTATCTACCGCAATAAGATGACCCCAGAGGTTGACGCTGTGGAGACAGAGGTCTTTGGGGTGCATTTGACAACAGCTAAAGCGATGAGGTAAGTAAGGCTACTTTTGATTAGGTGCTACAATTTTGTGAGCTCACTAATGCTTTGGATTGTATAGAGTTGCTTATCAAGTCGACGTTAGTAAAACGACAAGGACAACATAGTGTTGATCATGGATTTTGCTCAAAATCTATCGCTGCCGCACGTGCCCGATGTGCCCTCGAGCTGGTATTTCCTATCCCTCGTTTCTGTTTCGATGTTTGGAGTGTACTGTGCTAATGATTCTAGTTACAATCACTTCATGTACACGGAAAGAAAGGGTGGCAAGGGAGCTAACGAAGTGACGAGTATGCTTCATCATTCTTTGGATCTGTATAGTGTTTTTGATGCTGCAACCAAGTCTCCTGTAGACAAGGATGCAATGGACACTAGCGTCACTGTGTGGGCTGATAATTGCGAGGACAGAACAAAACCTCGCAGGTTGTCTGGTATTTACTGTTTTTGGTGGAGTATGGAGTTTTGAGCGAGGCGCATCTAAAATTCTTTACTAAAGGACATACCAAAAATGCATTTGATCGTGGATTCGGAATTATCAAACGCCACATGCGTCGTGAATCATGCTGGACCATGGATACTCTAGTGGAAGATGTGGAACGTGCTACTGAGAACGTGAGCGTTGTGAACCTTGAAGAGGAGGAAAAGCCGTTCTGGGCGTCTAAAAGTTTCTTTGCAGCTAGGTACCGTAAAGTGGCCGGTATACAAAAGTATCACATTTTCAGGATCACCCGAGAGAAGTCGGGTTTTGTGGAGTGCAAAGAAACCCCTGCTTCAAAAGGCGTATGGATAAGACTTCACAAAGACAAAGAACCGAAGACACAGTCGCTGGCAGACTTCCTGAGCGCATGGAGTGTGGTCCCGAAAGCGAACGACAAGCCACTCAATCCTGAAAAGGTTTCTGACATTTACAGTAAAGTGCTACCTTTTGTGCCGTCACAGTTTACCGACGACCCCATTTACATGAAGCCTTCAGCGAGAATGATTGAGACGGCCCAAGAAATCAAACGATCGAGGCGGAGCAAGGCCGACAAAACGAGAAAGGAGAGAGAAGAGGTTGGCGTTTCAGTGGACGACGACGAAGGGAAGGAAGCTGTTGTCTAGGCTGTTGACATATTGATAGTGATACTTTTGAATAAACAAAAACATTTTTTGCGCATGTCAGTTTCGACTTCAAATTTCATTTTGAAATTGTTTTCGTACGATTCGGAAGGCGCGGATTGGTTGATTCGAAAGCGCCGGAATTGAGGTTTTAGAAAATATCAAAAAATCAAATCGGCATTTTTGGTCACCTGGTCATGACATCTGCCTCCACCGCGGCATAACTTTGCTTCCACGTCGAGTTAGAAGGCAGTAAATAGCCGTAGATGAAGCCAAGATGCATCCGTTTCGCGCCATACCGGTGGTTTAATAACCTCAAAATGGCCATAAGGATACTTTTGAAAAAATGTCTCTCATATAAACAGTCTTTCGGCTTTATATCGGCTGAAAATTCGGCTTTTCGGGCATACCTCTTTGGCTTTATGTACAATACACCAGAGAGCACAGAGCCGGCAAAAGCCGATTTTTTCCGGCTTTATCTAACACTGCTGTGCCGCCCAAATGCAGTGTGCTAGCTTGTGGTCTGGCGTCAGGTCCAGGGTGTTGTCCATTTTGCAGTACTGAAGCCAGTCCACACCCGCGAGTATACGCTGGATTGTCCGCACAGACGCTTTGACACTAAGCTCTTCCTTCAGCTGCGAGGCGCTGTGATTACCTGCGGCCGGTTTATGTACAATCCTGCTCAGCTCTCCGTCCGTGGTGAGGGGAGGGCGGCCTGTGTACTGGTCAACTGGGACGTTGTTTACGACCCGCCGGACGGTATCCCTGCAGCGCCCTACTCTGGCACGATGTTGCTTTTTGAGAACTCCGCTTCGTGGGGGCCTTGATACGGCCGCGCTCCTCTGACGTTACTGGTGGCTTGTGTGCCATGAGCACAGCAGATTCTTGACTGGCTGTGCAGCGTTCATCGCTTTTTCATACATTCTTTTTATATAGAAGTTTGTATGTTGTGGTCTAAAACCGGCCAGTGACGATACTTTTGACGCAGTAAAAACAATCGACGTTTGTATGCTGGCACTATCAGGGACGCCGAAATCGACGTCGTTAGCACATGGAGGTGGTCGGCAACGGTATTAAAATACACATATCTAAATAGATAGCAGTCCTTATATCGAAAAATCGACCGAGATATGACCACCGACCCACCCGTCGATAACGTTTGCCGCGGGTGTACATGTATGTTTTGTATACTTGTGTAGCGGGGCTACACATTCGGTTCACCTCCTACCTTAGTGCAACATGCACTAAGGCATACATTCAGGTGACCACCACAGGGTGGTCCACATTCATAGCAAGAGGCATATGACTGGTAGAAAGTAACACCTTTCTACCAATGAGAGTCATTCAATAGATAGGGGTTCTGCCAGCCATCCAATGGCAGAACCTCTCATTAGAAATATCAGTTTTAGGAGGAAACCCCATTTACAATCAATACAGTTCTCATTTACCACCAAAGCTTTCGTTTGGTTCGTTTATCTAGGTTTAAGTATACTTGTGGATACAAGTATACTGAACTTAAGTAAATTACTCCTACGCTTCCTCCTACACGTGCGCACACGTGTAAGCTTAAGTAGTGGGTCTAAGCAGACCCATTACACCTGGTAGCACTTTGTAGTCCGTCCAACGACCGACTAACACGTTCGTATGGAATACGAACGCGGGGCTGAGAACCTGCCCTCGGACAGTAACATGTCCGTGGGTAGCCCAAACACGTCTGCAACGCATGTTGCGCGTGCAGACTGCCCCCACCTGTCGGAACCAGAGTGGGAGGCCCTCCAACGACTGTCAACAGTCATTGGGGAAGCGGCGGTAGCAACGATGTTGCGAACGCTATCACCGACGGAGCAACACGGTGTTGCTCTGGGTTTCATCGTGAAGGAACAGCGTGAAACCGCTGCTCGAACTTCGGTGTCGCCATCGGCCACACCGCGCGTGGAGTCATTGAAACTCCACGTAAGCAGCTACGTTGGAAGAGAGGGGGAGCCTCTCCTCCGTTGGCTTGTCGAGGTCGACACTGCCATTGCGGCTCGACGTATCGTCGACCCGTTGTCGAAGGTTGCGTTCGCCATGTCATGTCTTGGCGGACGAGCGAGGAGTTGGGCGTACGGACGCCGACTCACAGATCCTACGTGCTTTAGCACGTACGAGGATTTCAAGGAGGAGCTCAAACAAGCGTTTGAGCCCCCGCAGAACGAGTTCCGATCGAGGGCGGAGTTCCTCGATCTGCAACAGGGCAAGCATGACGTGCATGCTTACGCCCAAAGAGCACGGTACTTGGTCTCGAACATCGTGACCAACCCGATTGACGAGGCGACAAAGGTCGTCACGTTCATGAAGGGCCTTAGAGATGGGCCTGTGAAGACCTATCTCTTCCGAGAGTATCCAAATACTCTCGAGGCTGCAATTGCGCTCGCAATGCAAGAAGAGTTTAGCCTGCGGCAGGCTAAACTGCATGTGAACGCCCCGCGGCTGATGCCACGACCGGTGGTGAGGCCGTCGGGAGGTCCCGAACCAATGGACCTCTCGAGTGCGACCGCTGCTGGGAACCAGCAGCGTCATGGATCAACGAATGTGCGTTGTTTCCGCTGCGGAAACATCGGTCACTATGCCCGCGAGTGCACAGCACCTGTGCACGCGGCGAGGAGCCGTCGTGGCGATACTGGGTATCGCCACGGGCAATCAAAAAACTAAAGGGACCAGCAGGCGCGGGGCGCCCTGCTGGTGATGCGATCGAGCGTGTCGACATCGGACACGCTGCAATGAAGATCGCTGCCCCCAGTGAGAGTCAATCTCACTGCAAGAAGCAAGATGACAAGCCGAACCTTGTCATCTTGAAGGTAAGCTCGAAGAGAGAGAAGTCTCTTCGTGCTCTAGTGGACTGTGGTGCGTCGAACAACTTTGTTCGACTGCAGAGCCTTCCAAGGCTTGACTTCGAGGAGGTGGAAACACCTCGAAGTCTATTGGAAGAGAGGCTAGCAACGGGTGTCGTTGTTAGAACCGAGAAGCGTATCGTACGCGTACGCTTCTCTTACCAAGAGAAGGAGTTCGTCGACGAGCTTATCGTCCTGGAACTGGACGATAAGTTCGATATGGTGTTGGGCATGCCGTGGCTTGCACGGCATGATCCGGTGATCGACTGGATGAAGCGCACGATCGTGCGCTTCGGGAGCAGCAGCAGCGCGACAGAGAGCGATGGCCCTGTCGGCGCAGCACATGCACCACGTGGTGCATGCGGCCCTCCACTAGAGACAGCGCGGAATGCGGCTGTCTCCGGTCACCCCAAGCGAACGCCAACGACTGCGAGAGTCGTTGGGAGAAGATGTGAACCGAATCAGCAGGGCCTGGTTCAATCCGATTCTAGAGGGTCTCGAAGCATCCGGGGCGACGCGGTAGTGTCGACAGGTAATGTCGACACACAATTGGTCGAAAGACACTCCGCCGTTAGGCGTAGAGGTAAAGAAGACGCGTCGGCTCTGGGAGCCGACGCTGCAAGCAGTGCGGACGGTTGCAAACGTCCCGCACCGGAAATGTTTGCGAGCTCGCGTGCAGCCGGGCTGCACGACGAAGCGGTGCGCGATCAAGCCGGGCTTGAACGCGTGCGCCCGCGGGTAAAACCCGCCGGCGAATACAAGGAACAACTGTCCACGGCCGGGCCTGGACAAGAAGAAACTCGCGGAGCCGGGCTCGGCACGAGAAGTGAACGGCGCAAGCGGGAAAAGCTGCGCAAGTCTCGGTCAGGGACCGAGACGCTACAAGCAGTGTCTGCCGGGCAGACACAGGAGTTGGAGACGACCGTCGAGACATTGAATGTCTTGACGCGTACGAGTATTGGTCTCCAATACAAGAAGATGAGGCTGAATAATCCTCCGACGTTAGCGTCGGAGTTGATGTCCCTCCCAGTTACAAGCTGGAAGCGTTTCGCTCGCGAACTGCACGATGGACGCATCGAGCAGATCTGCATCCTCTCGGACGTCGAGAGGATGACGTGTGAAGCAGAAGAGCTGAATCAGCTCATCTCTGAGGGCGCGGACGCCCTCAGCGCGAAGTCGAAGAAGGAACGCTTCGACGAGCAAGGCTGGGACTCGCTCAAGGCGAGCCCCTTTTACAAGGTCTTGCGTGAGTACAAGGATGTACTCCCGGACGACATTCCTGCGGAGTTACCGCAGGACAAGGGTGTTCAGCACGAGATTGATCTCGTGCCGGGAACGAAGTACTGCGTCACGCGACAGTGGCCACTGCCGCGTGAGCAAGTCAAGGCAATCGACGACTTCTTTGAAAGTCGTCGCAATGCAGGACAAGTGCGGGAATCGAAGTCCCCGCACAGCGCGCCTACGTTCTGTGTGAAGAAACCACAGGGCGGGTGGCGCATCGTTCATGCGTACAACAAGCTGAACGATGCGACGGTACCGGCACAGACGCCGATACCTCGAAAAGATGTGATCATCGATTCGATGACCTCGAGTACTATCTTCAGTACTCTGGATCTGAGAGACGGGTTCTATCAGATCCTCATGCGTGAGAGTGATATCCCTCTCACGGCGGTAAGCACTCCGAGCGGCATGCTCTGGGAGTGGCTCGTGATGCCGCAGGGGCTGAAGAACGCCCCAGCGACGTTCAACAGGTGCGTCACGCACTTGTTGCGCTCGGTGCGCGACTTCGCACCGAGCTATTTCGACGACGTGTTCATTCACAGCCGGGCTGTGAATGGGAAATCGGATGTGGAGATGCATACAGAGCATCTCCGCAAGTTGCTTGAGCTCATGCGAAAGCACAAGCTCTACGCGAACCTGAAGAAGTGTATCTTCGGGGCAACCGAGATACCCGTACTTGGGTGTCTCGTGGGGAAGAACGGCGTACGCCCTGACCCAGGATAGGTCAGAGTGATCAATGAATGGCCTACGCCTTCAAATGTAAAGGAACTGCGGCAGTTCCTTGGACTCGCCACGTACTTGTGCAAGTACGTGAGCAACTACGCGGGCAAGATTCGCCCGCTGTCGCAGCTCTTAAAGAAAGAGGCTGCATGGGAATGGACTGCTGATTGTCAGCAGGCCTTCGAAGCAGTCAAGCAGGGCTTGACTGAGGCGCCGATCTTGGCGGTGGCCGACCAAGATCGCCCATTCCACGTTGTGTGCGATGCATCCGATTTCGCGATCGGATGCGCACTGATGCAACTCGATCACGAAGGTCGTGATCGTGTGGTTTACTACCAATCGCGTCAGCTGAAGCCAGCTGAGCGCAATTACCCGGTACATGACAAGGAACTCCTTGCCATGAAGTATGCACTCGCAAAGTTTCGAGTGTATCTACTTGGGAGTAGACCATTCGTGGTCTACACCGACCACGCATCGTTGCGTACGGCGATCAAGTCGCCGCACATATCACAAAGAATGGCACGGTGGCTGTCATTCTTTGCTGAATACAACTTCCAGGTTGAGTACAAACCTGGAAGGTTGAATGTCGTGGCCGACGCGCTTTCGCGTCGACCAGATTATGCGGTGCAAGAGGCCGACGCCAACGCAGTTGGCGTCGTCAGGACGACTACACCCTCGTCGTCCTTGCTGGACGAAGTGAAGGCCGCATACGCACATGATGCGGATGCGAAGCAATTGTTGGAGTACTTCTCCACACCTTCTGACAAGTCTCGTCAGAAGCTGGCCAAACACCTTCGTGCCCGTGTACACCGTTATCGTGTACACAATGGTCTGCTGCTTTACAGCGCAGTCGACGACAACGCAGATCGCATTGTCGTGCCGGATGATCATGAGCTGAAGCTCAAGATCACGTACGAGTACCACGATGCCCCGACATCGGGACATCCTGGCCGTGAGAAGACATATTTGCTTCTCACGCGTGACTTCTATTGGAGTCACCAGTACAAGTGGGTACGCAAGTACGTTCGTGCTTGCGAGGTATGCCAGCGCGTGAAGCCTGCGCCCAACTCGCAGGCTCCGCTTCAATCACTACCGACTCCGTCGGAGTGCTGGCAGTCCATTTCAATGGACTTTGTTTTTGGTCTTCCGCAAGACAACAAGCGGAGGACTGGTATTGTGGTCTTTGTTGACCGCTTCAGCAAGATGGTGCATCTTGCTGCAGTACCAGCCGAGGTGACAGCCAAACAGACGGCATGTCTGTTTGTCGACATGGTGTTTAGACACCATGGTATGCCACTCGACATCGTGTCGGATCGGGATCCGCGCTTTACAGCGCGATTCTGGCAAGAAGTGTTTACACTTCTTGGGACGCAGTTGTCCATGTCGACTGCGGATCACCCGCAGACCGACGGACAAACAGAGCGTGTCAACCGCGTGCTGGTTGACACCATGAAGAGCTACGCGCACTCGTTCCATCAATGGAGCGACTGCTTGCCGATGGCGGAGTTCGCCATCAACAACTCGGTGCATGTCTCGACAGGACACACACCGTTCTACGTGAATGCCATGAGGCACCCACGCGTACCGAGCGTACTCGGTGCGGTAGCTCCTTCCTTAAGTGGGGGAGGATATCCGGTTAATTCAAAACAACCGGATAAGCACGCTGATACAAGCAATGTATCAGCTGTGACGACTCGCGCACGTACTGCGCGCAGTCATGGCGACGAAAAGACAGTGTCTACGACGGGCGTAGACACTTTAAACGACAACGAACATCACGCGCAGGCCGGGCCTGCTGCGAACAAGGAGCACGAACTGAACCAGGGGTTCAGCTCGGATGCAATGGACTTTGTCCAGCGTCGACAAGCCGTAATTCGGTTTGTCCAAGATGCAATAGCAGCTTCTGTCGATCGACAGAAGCTGAATGCCGATAACATCGGCAGGGGAAACACAAATGAATTCAAAGTTGGTTCATTAGTTCTGTTAGCTACTCAGAACCTAGCTAAACATGCAGTTTCCGATTTCGGAGCAAGCAAGCTTGCTCCGCGCTTCATTGGGCCATTCACCGTGTTGGCGAAGCATGGCAACGCGTACACACTGGACATACCGTCCAGCATGCGCCTGCACCCAACGTTTTACGTTGGGCGACTGAAGCCGTACGTGCAGCACGAGTCACCTACGTCTGGTGACTCGCCAAAGCGCTCTCGAGCGCGGCGACGCGCTTCGAGACGCCAGAGAGTCTCGTCCCGACCTCGACCTTTACGTTCGAGGTCGTCTGCGCAACCTCCGCGAGCTGAGCCTTTAACAAGCTCAGCTCCTGACGCAGAGCAGCGAACTGCGACGCTTGGAGACGCTCAACAGCCTCCAAGCGAGACTCAAGGTTTGGTTGACCAAACCCGGGGCGTCTACCCGCCCCCCCCCCCCCCCCCCCCCCCCCCGTTGCGAGACGCACGCGGGGCAACTCGCTGGATCGTCCAGCGAATTGTTGGTCATCGGAACCAGACCCGAGGTCCGGTTCATTTTCGTATTCGTTGGAGAGGATTTCCTCCCCAACACGATACGTGGGAATCACGGAATGTCCTGATGGAGGACATTCCGGAAATGGTGACGGCGTACGAAGGCCGCCACCGCCACCTCCGCCGAAGGGCGTAAAACTTGGGCGAGCGCTGTAGTCGCCTACAGCACTCGGATAAGTGCTGCGATTATCCGCAGCACTAGAAGACGCCTGCGCCTGAAAACTGGCGCGCAGGGTCTTGAGGTCGTCAGGTACACACATGGACGTGTACCCGTTGACGTCCCGCTCGGTGATGCGTACTGCTCCAGGGTAGCAGTACTCACAAGCAGTGTCATAAGGCACTGCGCAAGGAAGTCCAATACCGACTGCACCATGGTGCAGTCGTTCAAGTTTACCACGCTTCGAGAACTTCTCGTAGCCTGGCTAATCCGGTCGCGATAGCCAGCGGGGTTCTTGTTGAAGTTTTCAACAAAGGCACTCCAACTTTGACAAAGTGCCTGCCACTCGGGCACTTTGCTTCTGCGAGAAGTCTTCTTGCTCGCAAACCATCGGAGCTCATGGAAGAGCCCGATGTAGTAGTCGCGCCTTTGATTCGTTAACGGATCAAAGTGTACTCGCTTCGCGACGTCATCGTCAACGATGGCGTTGCACGAATACAGCGCGTACAGATTCGGTGGTGCGGTCGCACCGAATCGGCTGCCGATCTCAGACTGAGACGGCATCAACGGCTCGCGCACTGGTTCAGTGCGCGAGGCCGCAACAGCAGCGGATGGAGTGGAGTCATCTCCATCCCGCGGAGTCGACAAGGCTCCAGCGGCAGCGAGCGGTGTTCCACTGCCGCTGCGCGAACGCTTCGAGCTCGAAGCGTTCGGGTCGTCCTCGCGTGGACGACGCAGACCCACATTGGGGTCAGTGTGGCCCGGAGACAAGATGTCCTTGTCTCCTTCGAGTTCCCCCTCCTCGACTTCACTTCCGTAGTCGAGGGGAACTCCCTCTCCACCCGGAGAGTAGATACCCACTCCGGTTTCGACAGCAATGATCTTGCCTGTCTTGTTTCGGATGGCATGTTTCTCATGCCATCTCGAGTGGTATCCAGCAACAGAGAGGCGACTCTCTGTTGCCGCGCTTGTCGGCATCGCCGTCGAGGCGATGCCAGTAGCGGTCGTGGCTGAGGCAGCGGCCGTCGTCGCCTTGGAGGCGACGACAGCACTTGCTGTTGCCGAAGCGGCCGGCGTCTTGGACGAAGACGTCGTTGGCGTGCTCATTGGGAATGAGCACGTGTTCTCCCGAAGAAAATACGGATTGACGTGTCGAGACCGGCACGTCAAATCCTAACGGGGGGATGGTGTAGCGGGGCTACACATTCGGTTCACCTCCTACCTTAGTGCAACATGCACTAAGGCATACATTCAGGTGACCACCACAGGGTGGTCCACATTCATAGCAAGAGGCATATGACTGGTAGAAAGTAACACCTTTCTACCAATGAGAGTCATTCAATAGATAGGGGTTCTGCCAGCCATCCAATGGCAGAACCTCTCATTAGAAATATCAGTTTTAGGAGGAAACCCCATTTACAATCAATACAGTTCTCATTTACCACCAAAGCTTTCGTTTGGTTCGTTTATCTAGGTTTAAGTATACTTGTGGATACAAGTATACTGAACTTAAGTAAATTACTCCTACGCTTCCTCCTACACGTGCGCACACGTGTAAGCTTAAGTAGTGGGTCTAAGCAGACCCATTACAACTTGGCTATAAATGAACACTCAACTTATGGACAACCCTTCTTAACTATCGAGTATCTGAGACGCAGTGTGCATCACTACGCCAGCATCTTGACCTTGGCTTCGCAGCGTTACAGTCGTTAGAATGATGTAGAGTATGCAAAAGTGATGGAGCAATCAATAACAATGCGTAACCATAATTCGGGCTGAAGCACAATGTCATGACATGCAATAACGGCGATCCGGTGCAATAAGGTCTCGCTTGCGACGCAGACGCCCGGTTATCAAGTGAGCGAGACTAGCAATAAAATAAGAGTCCACCGATTAAAGCAGAGACCTCGTGACTCTCCAGCATCTTACGCAGCTTGCACGACCCGCACAGAGTTCACGAGATAGATGGGCGGTTGTCTAGTCTGCATCTTCTCCTTATTCCTCTTCCCCAGCTCCGGCTTCAACGGCTTGTCAGTGGTCGCAGTGCACTCGATCCATCAATGGCCATCTCCACCGCAGTTGCCGTAGTTGGTATGCGTCTTTTTGTCACACATGCCCTTGCCGCGCTCGCGCTACTTCTTGGTGCGCTTGCGATCCTTGTTGTGGTCTGCCGTAGCATGCGTCACTTGTGCGGCAGCACGTCCCACGGGTTGTGACTGCGACTACAGCTGTTGTCGCCGGTGCTCCGCAGCACGCAAGCGCTGCAGCACCATGGACAGCTTCAACGCCCTGTGATCATGGCCGTTGAGTCAGTTTGCGTACTCGTGCGTCAAGTCAGGGAAGACGAATACGGATTTGGACAACATCAGGCAAGCTTGTT
The DNA here is from genome assembly GCF_020800215.1 of Phytophthora ramorum. Taxonomy (NCBI): domain Eukaryota; phylum Oomycota; class Peronosporomycetes; order Peronosporales; family Peronosporaceae; genus Phytophthora; species Phytophthora ramorum. The sequence continues at coordinate 3,515,715 of NW_027150650.1, forward strand.
GTCACTCCTCAAACTTACCCTTGGATTGATGCAAATTGGTCGTCTTCAACTCGATGTCCTCGGCGTACGCGTCCACCTTCTCGTTCGGCTACAACATCATCATCATCATGAGGTCTCAACAAATAGTCAGGGTTGATGCCGTCGCCGACCTCGAAGTGCTTTGTGATGAGCTCCCACCAGGTGGGCTCCATGCCGTCAAGTAGTGCGTCAATCTTGAACGTGGACCACAGGTCCACCGACAGTGACAGTGCTAGCGTCGAGAAGGCCTTGTTCTTGCGCGTAGTGTACGACTCATCGTACTTCGGTCTGCGTAAGCAGAGGTCCACATCATAGCGTTCGCTGCCGTACATAATGTCTCCAAGTGAGCACGGCACCAAGTACAGGGCATTTCGCTCTTCCAGGCTTTGTAGTCGTTATTGTTATAGAGCGTCGGCAACTGAATCGGCGCTGCGTTCCTTAGCACCATAGCGTACTCAACCAACTCTCGGTAGCGCCCACCAGAGAAGGTATTGTCCAGTGGCGCGACTTCGTATATTGACTTGTCCGGGTCCTTTTCTCCGCGGTCGCCGTGAGAGCTGCCGTTGCTTCCTGATTCGCTGGGTAGCTACGGCGGCGAAATTCCAACTATCGCAGCAGCGACTGAACGCGTGCGCTGTTTTATCCCCACATACAGTGTGCGGATTAGTGGCAGTCCGTCAGGGATTCAAACCAATGAGCGGACCAAGAGTTCAGCTTCGTCGTGCGACAGCACGGCGTCAGCGCAAGCGGTCTCTAGACCGCTTTCCGCGAGGGTTCTCGCGAATTCCTCACTTTCAGCCAATCGCTGAGTTGCTTGATTAGAATTGATTGAAGCTTTGTCTTGAACGTCCGCACCAGATGCCACGTTGGTCGATTGCGGTGCCCTGTTCGGGCTCAAAACCCTGTGATGCTGCAGAGCGTGTTTGGCCCTTGTATATCGCTGGGTCGTGTAACTGCCGTCGTAGGAAGCTTGCACATGAACAATATAGCAGTGATAAGCAGGGAAGATCGTAAGCACCATGAGTGCCGAGCAAAATACCGCTACAGGACCAGCGTGATTGGGTGCAGGAGGCTCTCCCTCTCTCTTGTAGTGCTCACTGAACTGCAAACTCGTAAGTGTGTGAGAGAGAGAGGTGTCCGTTGCCAGAGCACGCCGTTCCGCTAAGATTTTATTGGTAGTATACCAAAGCTAAGTCTAATGGAACTGATTGGCTACTAAGAGGTCAATCGGTGAGGGCCATTGGTGGTCATCCAAGAGGGAAGAAGAAAGGTGCCAGTGAGCCTCACAGATAAGCATAGGGGTGTAAAGGGTGAAATAGTCATGTGCTACTATCTCATTCTCAAAACTGACGTCAACTATACACCCAACCGAACAATAGTACTTCCAGGACAGTTTAGTGGTTGAAGTGGCCGTAACACAGCAATTCCCTAGTGTCGATGAGTATCATAAGTATACCAGGATTAACATCAGCTACGATGTTCTTTATGATCCCCCGACAAATCGAAAACATCAATGTACAGATGTTTACGTCAACGTCGATAAGTAACATAAGAGTACAAGAAAAGAGCGCGTCCGGTTTGGAGGGTTTGGGTTGTTTTGGCCTGGTATCTTGCCCGAGTGGTCTAAGGGGGCGGACTTAACCCTTTTACTACCAGACATGTTTTGTAGGCCCGCAGCGGCCCTGTAATTCCGCCAATCAGCTGACGTAAAATCCAAAATTCCACCAATGACTGTGCAGCGTGTTTTCTCTCCCTGCTTGGTACGGTACTACCAAATTTGAAATTCAAGCTCAGATCCATGGCCGCCAGCAAGACGACGCCGCGGACGTGCAGCTACTGCGGCGATGAACCGTGTGAGTGGGCCCTGTACGGCGAGGCCATCATCGGCAGCAGGCTCCGGATGCTGACGCAGGAGCGGCGTAGACGGCGGCTCTCATCCCGCCACGTGCAGAGGGCGCTGTGGCAGCTCTATTACTACAAGAAGCACGGTTGTCTCTGCAGGACGAAGCGCGTCGACTTCCCGCTCTGCGTGGACAAGGAGATCGCTCGACTCAACGCCATTGGCAGGTATCATTTGCTTACTCCCTCCTTGCCTCTATGGAAGCTCTAGCTGATCTAAGTATGTGATGGTTTTATTCTTCTTCAGCCATGTATGTACTGCAGAGTCTCCCGTTGCAGCGTCGCACACAGCATCCAGTGCTGAACGGACCGTAAGCGATATGGACGAGAGCGCATCTCTGTAATGGAAAGCGCTGAAGCAGGTCACGTAAAAGCCACGGTGGCACCCCGTGCAGCCAAAGCGTGCCTTTTTGGCGAAGCCACGCAGCGAGCAAAGATAACATGTAAGCTTACCTGCTGAATGCTGAGTTGAGTTCGGTGTAATTGCGTGGACGCTGTCATCGGCGCCCACGACGTCTGCAATTGGTTCGTTGGGGACAGGTTGGCGACGACGCTGCTTTTCCACTCGAACACGCTGTACTGCTGTCAATTTTTCCGCCACTCGCTGCTTGAAGTCGCGTAAGGTGACGCGCGTAGCATCTTCGCCGGCAACCTTCTTGAGGAGCGTGAACGCATTGATCAACGCAAGATCCAGCGCCCAAGTCAGGATACTCACCGACAGCCTTTTCTCCTTTCGACGAATTGGATTCGTGCTCCTTAGTTGACCAACGCGGTCAACGCCATTCATGAAGAGGTTGTAGGCGACTACCATTGACGGCTCTCGGAAGGTTTGCCGATGCATGACTCTGTCTGCTGTCCAGCGACGAAGCGGCGCGAGGCCTCGACAAAGCCAGATTGCCTCCGGTGAATTGCCAGGTAGCACCCGTTGCGATGGCGTCCCCACCAGATCGTTCGTGTAAAAGATCATCGTTAGTTTGTCTCGGAAGACGATGTATCCTGCACCGGCCGCCACCGTCATCGACGCAACGTACTCCGTTTGGAGGTGTGGCGGCAGCTTCTTCTGGGCCCGCTTGTGCTTCTCTTGCAGCTTCTCCCAGCCTGGAGCTACATCTACCGCGGCAACGAGCTCCCAACTACCCCTTTCTGCAGCGTCAACTCGCGCCTTCGCCGTCTCCAAAGCTGCAGCGTTCCACTTGCCCTGCAACGAAATTCTGACCGTTCCCAACATCCTCATTTCACCATCGGTGAACGCCATAAGGGTCTTTGCAAGATTGTGCCTCGTGTAGAAGTTGTCACAGACGAGCAGTCTGTGGCCATCCTGCGCTGGATATTGCTTTGTCAAGTGGCCGCACATCGCGACCCACAGCACGCTCGGATCTTTGCGGCTTATTGGAATATCTCCACGGTCGAGCGTTCTGAACAAAGGCGTCCGAAGCGCCGGAAAGACGCCCACGTAGCGTTCTGCTGGCGTAGTCCTCGTTCGATTACCAGATCCGTTGTCCCATACAGAGTAGGCATGCAAGCTCTCCCACCCCACCACCGCGTAGAAGCGCACTCCGTATTTGTCCGGCTTGGACGGCAAAAATGTCTTGGCCGAAGAGCGAGCCTTCGTCCGCACGGTGTTCTCGTCTAAACTAACAGCACCAACTGGGACAGCAATTGTGGCAAACTTCTCCTGAATCTGGGCCATCAGTCGCCGGCTGTGCCACAACGGATCCAGCTCACGCCTCTCGACGGGGACGCTCTCTGGCGCATGAACTTGGAAGCGAGCGCGAATGCTCTCAAACCGGTTTCTTGCCATTGTCGAGGCGAAGTCCGATTGACCCATGAAGAGCTTCTGCGACCACAGCTCTTTGATCTCCGTAACGGGGTTGAAGCTCATAGCGATCTCTAAGCCGATATAAGCATCAATTTCAAACTCCGTAGCCTCGAACCTCCCCTTGGTTTTGAGCATTTCGTTGGTCCACGTCTGTAACGACGTCCGGAACTCCCGGGTGAAGAACAGCGAGAAGAGCCCCAACTCGCCGCGGTCTTTCTAAGCAGTGCGGATCTCTCTGTCACGGACAATATGCAGGCCGCTCGCCTGGATGAGGTGGTCGACGTACGCGTTGCCGGTCCGACGTTGTGCCGACGGACTTGTAGAAACTGGCGGCGCTTCCTCGCCATCAGACTCGGCAGCAGCGCCCCCCTCGTCATCTGCTGCATCCTCTGCGCTCTCGTCTACCTCTTCTGCTTCTGACACCTCGAACTCCCAGTCCGCACCGTCGCTGTCGTTGTTCAGGAGCTGTGAGATGTCCATCGTCGAGCTGCTGCTGGACAAGTGCAATGTTTGCAATAGAAAATAGTCGAGTGGTTACGAAGGCAGCATCAAACTGTTGTGACCGCTACGGTACTACAAACCGTTGGGGACTGTTGCGGTCCTTTGAGGCTTGTGCAGTGCAGCATGCGCCTGCAACCTCAGAATTTTAGCCTATCAAACGACAGCCACCTACTCATTACGGGACCACAGTGGACCTGTAAGCCTTGTCAAATCAACCGGTAGAGAAAGGGTCAAGATCCGCTAGACATTCCAGTCTGCGTGGGTTCAAACCCCACAGATACCATTCCATATTGACCTCCTCCTCTTCGGAAGAGACGTTTGTGCGTGCGTGCGCGCGTGCATGCGCATGGGTGCGTGCGTGTGCGTGTGCGTCGTGCTGCAGCCACCATGCTGTCGCTCCCTAGAGCGCGGAGCCTGGAGGCTCTTGTTGCTGCGTTTGGGCGCCGGTAATTTATATCCCGCACGCAAGCTGGACGTTGGCAGGGCGGTAATTTATGGTCACGGGGGTCGGCTGCGTCGGCTTCGTGGTCGACATAGAGAGGAAGAGACCGAGCAGCGAGCGTAGCGACGTGGCTTTGCTGTGGCGAGGCTGGCGGAGCCGTATCGACAGTGCGGCGGGCTAGCGGCTAGCGGCTAGCGGCGATGCTGCAGTCGGCTGTGTGGTGGGCATTGCTGCGGTGGAGAGGCTGTGGGTGGCAGTGGGAGTGCAAGAAAAGAGCGCGTCCGGTTTGGAGGGTTTGGGTTGTTTTGGCCTGGTATCTTGCCCGAGTGGTCTAAGGGGGCGGACTTAAGATCCGCTAGACATTCCAGTCTGCGTGGGTTCAAACCCCACAGATACCATTCCATATTGACCTCCTCCTCTTCGGAAGAGACGTTTGTGCGTGCGTGCGCGCGTGCATGCGCATGGGTGCGTGCGTGTGCGTGTGCGTCGTGCTGCAGCCACCATGCTGTCGCTCCCTAGAGCGCGGAGCCTGGAGGCTCTTGTTGCTGCGTTTGGGCGCCGGTAATTTATATCCCGCACGCAAGCTGGACGTTGGCAGGGCGGTAATTTATGGTCACGGGGGTCGGCTGCGTCGGCTTCGTGGTCGACATAGAGAGGAAGAGACCGAGCAGCGAGCGTAGCGACGTGGCTTTGCTGTGGCGAGGCTGGCGGAGCCGTATCGACAGTGCGGCGGGCTAGCGGCTAGCGGCTAGCGGCGATGCTGCAGTCGGCTGTGTGGTGGGCATTGCTGCGGTGGAGAGGCTGTGGGTGGCAGTGGGAGTGCAAGAAAAGAGCGCGTCCGGTTTGGAGGGTTTGGGTTGTTTTGGCCTGGTATCTTGCCCGAGTGGTCTAAGGGGGCGGACTTAAGATCCGCTAGACATTCCAGTCTGCGTGGGTTCAAACCCCACAGATACCATTCCATATTGACCTCCTCCTCTTCGGAAGAGACGTTTGTGCGTGCGTGCGCGCGTGCATGCGCATGGGTGCGTGCGTGTGCGTGTGCGTCGTGCTGCAGCCACCATGCTGTCGCTCCCTAGAGCGCGGAGCCTGGAGGCTCTTGTTGCTGCGTTTGGGCGCCGGTAATTTATATCCCGCACGCAAGCTGGACGTTGGCAGGGCGGTAATTTATGGTCACGGGGGTCGGCTGCGTCGGCTTCGTGGTCGACATAGAGAGGAAGAGACCGAGCAGCGAGCGTAGCGACGTGGCTTTGCTGTGGCGAGGCTGGCGGAGCCGTATCGACAGTGCGGCGGGCTAGCGGCTAGCGGCTAGCGGCGATGCTGCAGTCGGCTGTGTGGTGGGCATTGCTGCGGTGGAGAGGCTGTGGGTGGCAGTGGGAGTGCAAGAAAAGAGCGCGTCCGGTTTGGAGGGTTTGGGTTGTTTTGGCCTGGTATCTTGCCCGAGTGGTCTAAGGGGGCGGACTTAAGATCCGCTAGACATTCCAGTCTGCGTGGGTTCAAACCCCACAGATACCATTCCATATTGACCTCCTCCTCTTCGGAAGAGACGTTTGTGCGTGCGTGCGCGCGTGCATGCGCATGGGTGCGTGCGTGTGCGTGTGCGTCGTGCTGCAGCCACCATGCTGTCGCTCCCTAGAGCGCGGAGCCTGGAGGCTCTTGTTGCTGCGTTTGGGCGCCGGTAATTTATATCCCACACGCAAGCTGGACGTTGGCAGGGCGGTAATTTATGGTCACGGGGGTCGGCTGCGTCGGCTTCGTGGTCGACATAGAGAGGAAGAGACCGAGCAGCGAGCGTAGCGACGTGGCTTTGCTGTGGCGAGGCTGGCGGAGCCGTATCGACAGTGCGGCGGGCTAGCGGCTAGCGGCTAGCGGCGATGCTGCAGTCGGCTGTGTGGTGGGCATTGCTGCGGTGGAGAGGCTGTGGGTGGCAGTGGGAGTGCAAGAAAGAGCGCGTCCGGTTTGGAGGGTTTGGGTTGTTTTGGCCTGGTATCTTGCCCGAGTGGTCTAAGGGGGCGGACTTAAGATCCGCTAGACATTCCAGTCTGCGTGGGTTCAAACCCCACAGATACCATTCCATATTGACCTCCTCCTCTTCGGAAGAGACGTTTGTGCGTGCGTGCGCGCGTGCATGCGCATGGGTGCGTGCGTGTGCGTGTGCGTCGTGCTGCAGCCACCATGCTGTCGCTCCCTAGAGCGCGGAGCCTGGAGGCTCTTGTTGCTGCGTTTGGGCGCCGGTAATTTATATCCCACACGCAAGCTGGACGTTGGCAGGGCGGTAATTTATGGTCACGGGGGTCGGCTGCGTCGGCTTCGTGGTCGACATAGAGAGGAAGAGACCGAGCAGCGAGCGTAGCGACGTGGCTTTGCTGTGGCGAGGCTGGCGGAGCCGTATCGACAGTGCGGCGGGCTAGCGGCTAGCGGCTAGCGGCGATGCTGCAGTCGGCTGTGTGGTGGGCATTGCTGCGGTGGAGAGGCTGTGGGTGGCAGTGGGAGTGCAAGAAAAGAGCGCGTCCGGTTTGGAGGGTTTGGGTTGTGTTGGCCTGGTATCTTGCCCGAGTGGTCTAAGGGGGCGGACTTAAGATCCGCTAGACATTCCAGTCTGCGTGGGTTCAAACCCCACAGATACCATTCCATATTGACCTCCTCCTCTTCGGAAGAGACGTTTGTGCGTGCGTGCGCGCGTGCATGCGCATGGGTGCGTGCGTGTGCGTGTGCGTCGTGCTGCAGCCACCATGCTGTCGCTCCCTAGAGCGCGGAGCCTGGAGGCTGTTGTTGCTGCGTTTGGGCGCCGGTAATTTATATCCCACACGCAAGCTGGACGTTGGCAGGGCGGTAATTTATGGTCACGGGGGTCGGCTGCGTCGGCTTCGTGGTCGACATAGAGAGGAAGAGACCGAGCAGCGAGCGTAGCGACGTGGCTTTGCTGTGGCGAGGCTGGCGGAGCCGTATCGACAGTGCGGCGGGCTAGCGGCTAGCGGCTAGCGGCTAGCGGCGATGCTGCAGTCGGCTGTGTGGTGGGCATTGCTGCGGTGGAGAGGCTGTGGGTGGCAGTGGGAGTGCAAGAAAAGAGCGCGTCCGGTTTGGAGGGTTTGGGTTGTTTTGGCCTGGTATCTTGCCCGAGTGGTCTAAGGGGGCGGACTTAAGATCCGCTAGACATTCCAGTCTGCGTGGGTTCAAACCCCACAGATACCATTCCATATTGACCTCCTCCTCTTCGGAAGAGACGTTTGTGCGTGCGTGCGCGCGTGCATGCGCATGGGTGCGTGCGTGTGCGTGTGCGTCGTGCTGCAGCCACCATGCTGTCGCTCCCTAGAGCGCGGAGCCTGGAGGCTGTTGTTGCTGCGTTTGGGCGCCGGTAATTTATATCCCGCACGCAAGCTGGACGTTGGCAGGGCGGTAATTTATGGTCACGGGGGTCGGCTGCGTCGGCTTCGTGGTCGACATAGAGAGGAAGAGACCGAGCAGCGAGCGTAGCGACGTGGCTTTGCTGTGGCGAGGCTGGCGGAGCCGTATCGACAGTGCGGCGGGCTAGCGGCTAGCGGCTAGCGGCGATGCTGCAGTCGGCTGTGTGGTGGGCATTGCTGCGGTGGAGAGGCTGTGGGTGGCAGTGGGAGTGCAAGAAAAGAGCGCGTCCGGTTTGGAGGGTTTGGGTTGTTTTGGCCTGGTATCTTGCCCGAGTGGTCTAAGGGGGCGGACTTAAGATCCGCTAGACATTCCAGTCTGCGTGGGTTCAAACCCCACAGATACCATTCCATATTGACCTCCTCCTCTTCGGAAGAGACGTTTGTGCGTGCGTGCGCGCGTGCATGCGCATGGGTGCGTGCGTGTGCGTGTGCGTCGTGCTGCAGCCACCATGCTGTCGCTCCCTAGAGCGCGGAGCCTGGAGGCTGTTGTTGCTGCGTTTGGGCGCCGGTAATTTATATCCCGCACGCAAGCTGGACGTTGGCAGGGCGGTAATTTATGGTCACGGGGGTCGGCTGCGTCGGCTTCGTGGTCGACATAGAGAGGAAGAGACCGAGCAGCGAGCGTAGCGACGTGGCTTTGCTGTGGCGAGGCTGGCGGAGCCGTATCGACAGTGCGGCGGGCTAGCGGCGATGCTGCAGTCGGCTGTGTGGTGGGCATTGCTGCGGTGAAGAGGCTGTGGGTGGCAGTGGGAGTGCAAGAAAGAGCGCGTCCGGTTTGGAGGGTTTGGGTTGTTTTGGCCTGGTATCTTACCCGAGTGGTCTAAGGGGGCGGACTTAAGATCCGCTAGACATTCCAGTCTGCGTGGGTTCAAACCCCACAGATACCATTCCATATTGACCTCCTCCTCTTCGGAAGAGACGTTTGTGCGTGCGTGCGCGCGTGCATGCGCATGGGTGCGTGCGTGTGCGTGTGCGTCGTGCTGCAGCCACCATGCTGTCGCTCCCTAGAGCGCGGAGCCTGGAGGCTCTTGTTGCTGCGTTTGGGCGCCGGTAATTTATATCCCACACGCAAGCTGGACGTTGGCAGGGCGGTAATTTATGGTCACGGGGGTCGGCTGCGTCGGCTTCGTGGTCGACATAGAGAGGAAGAGACCGAGCAGCGAGCGTAGCGACGTGGCTTTGCTGTGGCGAGGCTGGCGGAGCCGTATCGACAGTGCGGCGGGCTAGCGGCGATGCTGCAGTCGGCTGTGTGGTGGGCATTGCTGCGGTGAAGAGGCTGTGGGTGGCAGTGGGAGTGCAAGAAAGAGCGCGTCCGGTTTGGAGGGTTTGGGTTGTTTTGGCCTGGTATCTTGCCCGAGTGGTCTAAGGGGGCGGACTTAAGATCCGCTAGACATTCCAGTCTGCGTGGGTTCAAACCCCACAGATACCATTCCATATTGACCTCCTCCTCTTCGGAAGAGACGTTTGTGCGTGCGTGCGCGCGTGCATGCGCATGGGTGCGTGCGTGTGCGTGTGCGTCGTGCTGCAGCCACCATGCTGTCGCTCCCTAGAGCGCGGAGCCTGGAGGCTGTTGTTGCTGCGTTTGGGCGCCGGTAATTTATATCCCGCACGCAAGCTGGACGTTGGCAGGGCGGTAATTTATGGTCACGGGGGTCGGCTGCGTCGGCTTCGTGGTCGACATAGAGAGGAAGAGACCGAGCAGCGAGCGTAGCGACGTGGCTTTGCTGTGGCGAGGCTGGCGGAGCCGTATCGACAGTGCGGCGGGCTAGTGGCTAGCGGCTAGCGGCGATGCTGCAGTCGGCTGTGTGGTGGGCATTGCTGCGGTGAAGAGGCTGTGGGTGGCAGTGGGAGTGCAAGAAAGAGCGCGTCCGGTTTGGAGGGTTTGGGTTGTTTTGGCCTGGTATCTTGCCCGAGTGGTCTAAGGGGGCGGACTTAAGATCCGCTAGACATTCCAGTCTGCGTGGGTTCAAACCCCACAGATACCATTCCATATTGACCTCCTCCTCTTCGGAAGAGACGTTTGTGCGTGCGTGCGCGCGTGCATGCGCATGGGTGCGTGCGTGTGCGTGTGCGTCGTGCTGCAGCCACCATGCTGTCGCTCCCTAGAGCGCGGAGCCTGGAGGCTGTTGTTGCTGCGTTTGGGCGCCGGTAATTTATATCCCGCACGCAAGCTGGACGTTGGCAGGGCGGTAATTTATGGTCACGGGGGTCGGCTGCGTCGGCTTCGTGGTCGACATAGAGAGGAAGAGACCGAGCAGCGAGCGTAGCGACGTGGCTTTGCTGTGGCGAGGCTGGCGGAGCCGTATCGACAGTGCGGCGGGCTAGCGGCGATGCTGCAGTCGGCTGTGTGGTGGGCATTGCTGCGGTGAAGAGGCTGTGGGTGGCAGTGGGAGTGCAAGAAAGAGCGCGTCCGGTTTGGAGGGTTTGGGTTGTTTTGGCCTGGTATCTTGCCCGAGTGGTCTAAGGGGGCGGACTTAAGATCCGCTAGACATTCCAGTCTGCGTGGGTTCAAACCCCACAGATACCATTCCATATTGACCTCCTCCTCTTCGGAAGAGACGTTTGTGCGTGCGTGCGCGCGTGCATGCGCATGGGTGCGTGCGTGTGCGTGTGCGTCGTGCTGCAGCCACCATGCTGTCGCTCCCTAGAGCGCGGAGCCTGGAGGCTGTTGTTGCTGCGTTTGGGCGCCGGTAATTTATATCCCGCACGCAAGCTGGACGTTGGCAGGGCGGTAATTTATGGTCACGGGGGTCGGCTGCGTCGGCTTCGTGGTCGACATAGAGAGGAAGAGACCGAGCAGCGAGCGTAGCGACGTGGCTTTGCTGTGGCGAGGCTGGCGGAGCCGTATCGACAGTGCGGCGGGCTAGCGGCGATGCTGCAGTCGGCTGTGTGGTGGGCATTGCTGCGGTGAAGAGGCTGTGGGTGGCAGTGGGAGTGCAAGAAAGAGCGCGTCCGGTTTGGAGGGTTTGGGTTGTTTTGGCCTGGTATCTTGCCCGAGTGGTCTAAGGGGGCGGACTTAAGATCCGCTAGACATTCCAGTCTGCGTGGGTTCAAACCCCACAGATACCATTCCATATTGACCTCCTCCTCTTCGGAAGAGACGTTTGTGCGTGCGTGCGCGCGTGCATGCGCATGGGTGCGTGCGTGTGCGTGTGCGTCGTGCTGCAGCCACCATGCTGTCGCTCCCTAGAGCGCGGAGCCTGGAGGCTGTTGTTGCTGCGTTTGGGCGCCGGTAATTTATATCCCGCACGCAAGCTGGACGTTGGCAGGGCGGTAATTTATGGTCACGGGGGTCGGCTGCGTCGGCTTCGTGGTCGACATAGAGAGGAAGAGACCGAGCAGCGAGCGTAGCGACGTGGCTTTGCTGTGGCGAGGCTGGCGGAGCCGTATCGACAGTGCGGCGGGCTAGCGGCGATGCTGCAGTCGGCTGTGTGGTGGGCATTGCTGCGGTGAAGAGGCTGTGGGTGGCAGTGGGAGTGCAAGAAAAGAGCGCGTCCGGTTTGGAGGGTTTGGGTTGTTTTGGCCTGGTATCTTGCCCGAGTGGTCTAAGGGGGCGGACTTAAGATCCGCTAGACATTCCAGTCTGCGTGGGTTCAAACCCCACAGATACCATTCCATATTGACCTCCTCCTCTTCGGAAGAGACGTTTGTGCGTGCGTGCGCGCGTGCATGCGCATGGGTGCGTGCGTGTGCGTGTGCGTCGTGCTGCAGCCACCATGCTGTCGCTCCCTAGAGCGCGGAGCCTGGAGGCTGTTGTTGCTGCGTTTGGGCGCCGGTAATTTATATCCCGCACGCAAGCTGGACGTTGGCAGGGCGGTAATTTATGGTCACGGGGGTCGGCTGCGTCGGCTTCGTGGTCGACATAGAGAGGAAGAGACCGAGCAGCGAGCGTAGCGACGTGGCTTTGCTGTGGCGAGGCTGGCGGAGCCGTATCGACAGTGCGGCGGGCTAGCGGCTAGCGGCTAGCGGCTAGCGGCGATGCTGCAGTCGGCTGTGTGGTGGGCATTGCTGCGGTGAAGAGGCTGTGGGTGGCAGTGGGAGTGCAAGAAAGAGCGCGTCCGGTTTGGAGGGTTTGGGTTGTTTTGGCCTGGTATCTTGCCCGAGTGGTCTAAGGGGGCGGACTTAAGATCCGCTAGACATTCCAGTCTGCGTGGGTTCAAACCCCACAGATACCATTCCATATTGACCTCCTCCTCTTCGGAAGAGACGTTTGTGCGTGCGTGCGCGCGTGCATGCGCATGGGTGCGTGCGTGTGCGTGTGCGTCGTGCTGCAGCCACCATGCTGTCGCTCCCTAGAGCGCGGAGCCTGGAGGCTGTTGTTGCTGCGTTTGGGCGCCGGTAATTTATATCCCGCACGCAAGCTGGACGTTGGCAGGGCGGTAATTTATGGTCACGGGGGTCGGCTGCGTCGGCTTCGTGGTCGACATAGAGAGGAAGAGACCGAGCAGCGAGCGTAGCGACGTGGCTTTGCTGTGGCGAGGCTGGCGGAGCCGTATCGACAGTGCGGCGGGCTAGCGGCTAGCGGCTAGCGGCTAGCGGCGATGCTGCAGTCGGCTGTGTGGTGGGCATTGCTGCGGTGAAGAGGCTGTGGGTGGCAGTGGGAGTGCAAGAAAGAGCGCGTCCGGTTTGGAGGGTTTGGGTTGTTTTGGCCTGGTATCTTGCCCGAGTGGTCTAAGGGGGCGGACTTAAGATCCGCTAGACATTCCAGTCTGCGTGGGTTCAAACCCCACAGATACCATTCCATATTGACCTCCTCCTCTTCGGAAGAGACATTTGTGCGTGCGTGCGCGCGTGCATGCGCATGGGTGCGTGCGTGTGCGTGTGCGTCGTGCTGCAGCCACCATGCTGTCGCTCCCTAGAGCGCGGAGCCTGGAGGCTGTTGTTGCTGCGTTTGGGCGCCGGTAATTTATATCCCGCACGCAAGCTGGACGTTGGCAGGGCGGTAATTTATGGTCACGGGGGTCGGCTGCGTCGGCTTCGTGGTCGACATAGAGAGGAAGAGACCGAGCAGCGAGCGTAGCGACGTGGCTTTGCTGTGGCGAGGCTGGCGGAGCCGTATCGACAGTGCGGCGGGCTAGCGGCTAGCGGCTAGCGGCTAGCGGCGATGCTGCAGTCGGCTGTGTGGTGGGCATTGCTGCGGTGGAGAGGCTTGTTAGAGGGTGCTGCGTGTGCATGTGCGTGTGTGCACCAGGTGTGGGTGCAAGGCGTGTGTGCGTGCGCGTGCCTCTACGCGTGTGCGGGGGGATTTGTAGCGGCGTCAAGTGCTCATGATGAGACGCGCAGGTTGCGTGCGCGTGAGAACAAGCGTGTGGGAGCGTGTCCAAGTGCTGAAGCGGCGTGGACATGCGTGTGGGTGCATAGTAAGAGTTACATATGTAGGAGTAGGGTGTGCGTGACTTTGGTCATGCAGTATGGTGTAGTGGGTTAAGTGCCGGGTCTTTGATCCGTAGGGTGTGGGTTCGAGTCCCCACATGGACGTTTTTCTTTTTGCCGACAAGAGAGCGTAGGAGGCAGGCTAGCAGCTAAAACTCACTCAATCAATCTCACTTTTGGTTTTGCAATCTCGGCCCGAAGCCGTCTTCTAAGCTTTCAACTCTCCGCAGCTCGTAGCCCAACTTCCTTTTGGTTATGAGCCCAAGTACCGACACCAAGTTCAAGGTCGAGCCTTTCGACGGCTCGAACTACTCGCTGTGGAGCTACAAGATGAAGATGTACCTGATGTCCAAGGGATTGTGGGAAGCTGTCTCCGGGGAAGCCGGATCGACGGCGAAGGAGCAACAAGCGCACGCGGCGATTGTGCTCAACCTGAATGACTCGCAGTTGATGCACGTGGTGACGTCCACGACTGCGAAGGAGGCGTGGGACACGTTGAAGAAGTTCCACAAGACTCAAGACATGGCGAACCGGCTGTGGCTCAAGGAAAAGTTCTCGGCGTTCAAGTTCACGGCGTCCTCCGTCGGAGAAGCTCGTGATGGAGATGAGAACGCGGGGTGTGAGCCAACTGAGGAAGACGTCTGCGCGACGATGCTGCGGAGTCTGCCATCGAGCTACGAGGCTCTGGTTCAAGCGTTTCGCATGTCAGTGAGTGAGTTCAAGCTTGCAGACCTGGTGAGCAAGCTGATTGCGGAAGAAGTGCGTCAGAAGGACTCGAACCGCATCGAAGAAGCGACTGCGCTTCTTGCCGGCAAGGGCAATGGGAAGCGGCAGCAGAAGAAGAAGAACGCACGCGGGATGCGCAAGAAGGGGCCCTTCGGGAAGTGTTTCAACTGTGGCAAGCCTGGCCACTATGCGAGGGATTGCCGTTCCGAGGCAAGTCCCGATGAAAATGTCCAAGACCAGTCGAACGTTGCGTTCCATGCGACGGAAGCTTTTGCTAGCGAGTGCTGGGTGATGGACAGCGGTGCTTCGGCACACATGTGCAAGACACGCGACGCGTTTCAAGAGTACTCGGGTGTAAAGACTGCGCGCACCATATCGAGCGCAAAGAGCAGCGCGAGCTTGAAGATTCTCGGGGTTGGAACAGTTGTTCTGCGTGTCTGGACTGGTAGTGCGTGGATAAACGCGCGACTGGAAAACACACTGCACGTTCAAGATTTGAACAAGAACCTGTTCTCTCTCACGGCTGCAACGGCACGCGGCATGACCGTGACTATGGACAGCGAGCAGTGCGTTGTGAAACGCGGCGGCCAAGTGGTGGCGACGGGCAGGAAGCAAGGCAAGCTGATGTTCCTCAACATTGAGGGCGGCGACGAGTGCCATGCGGCTGAAGACAATATGGATTTGTGGCACCGGCGACTCGGCCACGCGTCTTTCGGCACGCTAAACTCCATGATCAAGGACGGGAAACTCAAGGGTGCGCTGGCAGAGCCTGGAACCGTGTGTGGCGTGTGTGCGACTGCGAAGCAGGCACGCAAGCCTTTCAAGTCGACCAAGGATGGACTCGAAGCCAGGGAGAGCGCACGCAAGGACACCACTGTGTGCTCTGATGTGTTGGGGCCCGTCACTCCTGCATCCAAGTCGGGCTACAAGTACATTGTGAGCTTCATCATGATGAAGAGTCGCTTTGTGACAATCTACCCACTGCGCAAGAAGAGCGAAGTGTGTGAGGCGTTCAAGAAGTTTCTCAAGGAGGCAGAAACAAGTGCGGGCATCAAGGTCAAGGTGCTACGCAGTGACAACGGCGGTGAATACTGCAACGCGGGGATGGTGGCTCTGTGCAACGAGAAGACCATCAAGCAAGAGTTCACGGTGCCTTACAACCCGCAACAGAACGGCATGGCAGAGCGGATGAACCGTACGCTGGTCGAAATGACACGCTGCATGCTGGAGGAGAGCGGGATGGACAAGTCGTACTGGTGCGAAGCCATCATGACAGCTGCAGACATTCGGAACGTGTTGCCTAACACGTCAAGCCCACACGCAAGCCCATTCCAGCTGGTTTTCAAGAGGGCGCCACGTCTGGAGCACATGCGCGTTTTTGGGACCGAGTGCTACGCCCATGTGACCAAGCAGAAACGCAAAAAGCTGGACAACTCGGGGATCAAGTGCGTGTTTCTCGGCTACGCCAAGCAACACAAAGCATATCGACTCCTGGACCCCAGCGACGGATCGATCGTGATTTCAAGGAGTGTGACGTTTGCTGAAGCGCCACCGGTCACAATGGTGAAGACGCGCAACCAGGAGGTGATCGACATCATCGACAACGATGAAGAAGAGGAGCGCACCGAAGAACCCAGTGTTGACGACGGTTTCAGCACGCCCCCGACACGCCCACTCCACGAACCCGAGGAGCACAGCGGACCGACCGGATCTGTGCCAACGCGTGGCTCTAGCACGCCAGGGAGAGACGGCGAAGAGGAGTGGATGGTGCGTCCGGCACGCAAAAGGCGTGGAGTCGTGCGCTACCAAGACGAATTTCCCGGGACTCGAAGGGGTGAGTTCAACCTGGACGACTACGAGGCTGAGTTCGATTCCCTCTACTGCTTCCTCACCGAAGACGACGACGGTGAGCGCGCGGTGTCGTACGATGAAGTCATGCGGAGCAAGTACAAGGACGAATGGCTGCGCGCCATGGAAAGCGAAATGAAGTCGCTTGAGGATCACCGCACCTGGAAGTTGGTGGACATGCCGTCAGACAAGAAGGCGATCGGGTGCAAGTGGGTGTTCCGTATCAAGCGTGACCCGAGCGGGAAGATCATCAAGTTCAAGGCTCGTCTTGTGGCGAAGGGCTTCACGCAACGTCCAGGGGTCGACTACACGGAGACTTTCGCTCCTGTAGCACGCAAAGAGTCCATCAACACGGCGGTGGCGATTGCAGCAGAGGAAGACATGGAGGCTGAAAATGTGGATGTGGACACCGCGTTTCTCTACGGCGACGTTGAAGAGGAGCTCTATATGGACCAGCCGGACGGATTTGAAGACCAAGTCAACCCAACCAAGAAGTGCCTGTTGATGCAAGCGCTTTACGGCACGAAGCAAGCGGCACGCCAATGGAACAGCAAGCTGAACAAGCACCTGGAGGGCCAAGGTTTCCATCGGTCAGCGGCGGATCCGTGTGTGTATGTTCGGCGTTCGGACTCGAAGTTCAGCATCATTATCGTCTACGTGGACGACCTCATGATCTTCAGCAGGACGAAAGCGGAGATCGGTGAGATCAAGAAGGCGCTGAAGCGCGAGTTCAGCATCAAGGAGCTCGGTGAGCTGAAGTACTGTCTCGGCATCGAGATCCACCGCAACCGCGACGACAAGACCATCATCATGAATCAGCGAGCGTATATTCAACGACTCGCGGAGAAGTTCGGCGTGGAAAAGTGCAAGGCAGTGCACACATCAGCGGACAGCAACTCGAAGCTGGTGAAGCCGTCAGAAGACGAAGATTTCGTGCCCAGGTACCCGTATCGCGAGTTGGTGGGGGCTTTGATGTACCTCGCAACTTGTACGCGCCCGGACATTGCTCAAGCTGTGGGTGAAGTGGCCAAGTTTTGCGAGCGGTACAACAAGTCTCACTGGGTGGCTGCGAAGCGGATTTTGAAGTACTTGAAGACCACTCAGGACCTGGGACTCGTGTTCAACGGCGGGACTAAGGGAGAGCTGATCGGCTACGCGGATGCGAACTGGGCAGGTGATTTGGACACCCGGCGCTCGACTACTGGCTACGTGTTCTTCCTGAACGGGAGTGCAATTTCGTGGAAGTCGAAGCGGCAACCGACAGTGGCAACCTCGAGCACGGAGGCAGAGTACATGGCACTGTACAACGCCACTCAAGAGGCAGTGTGGCTGCGTCAGCTACTACTGGACGTGGGGTGTGAGTGTGTGGGTGCGACTACCATTTTTCAGGACAACCAAGGTTGCATTGCGCTGGCCAAGAACCCAGCGTACCACTCACGCACCAAGCACATCGACTTGAAGTATCACTTCTTGCGCGAGAAGGTGGAAGACAAGGTCATCGTGCTCGAGTACAAGCCGACAGACGAGATGATCGCAGACGGGTTTACCAAGGCACTGGCGCGACCCAAGCACCGCCAGTTTCTCGTCGGACTCGGCATGGACGCCTAAGACGCCAAGCACAGCGCATCAAGGGAGAGTGTTAGAGGGTGCTGCGTGTGCATGTGCGTGTGTGCACCAGGTGTGGGTGCAAGGCGTGTGTGCGTGCGCGTGCCTCTACGCGTGTGCGGGGGGATTTGTAGCGGCGTCAAGTGCTCATGATGAGACGCGCAGGTTGCGTGCGCGTGAGAACAAGCGTGTGGGAGCGTGTCCAAGTGCTGAAGCGGCGTGGACATGCGTGTGGGTGCATAGTAAGAGTTACATATGTAGGAGTAGGGTGTGCGTGACTTTGGTCATGCAGTATGGTGTAGTGGGTTAAGTGCCGGGTCTTTGATCCGTAGGGTGTGGGTTCGAGTCCCCACATGGACGTTTTTCTTTTTGCCGACAAGAGAGCGTAGGAGGCAGGCTAGCAGCTAAAACTCACTCAATCAATCTCACTTTTGGTTTTGCAATCTCGGCCCGAAGCCGTCTTCTAAGCTTTCAACTCTCCGCAGCTCGTAGCCCAACTTCCTTTTAGGCTGTGGGTGGCAGTGGGAGTGCAAGAAAAGAGCGCGTCCGGTTTGGAGGGTTTGGGTTGTTTTGGCCTGGTATCTTGCCCGAGTGGTCTAAGGGGGCGGACTTAAGATCCGCTAGACATTCCAGTCTGCGTGGGTTCAAACCCCACAGATACCATTCCATATTGACCTCCTCCTCTTCGGAAGAGACGTTTGTGCGTGCGTGCGCGCGTGCATGCGCATGGGTGCGTGCGTGTGCGTGTGCGTCGTGCTGCAGCCACCATGCTGTCGCTCCCTAGAGCGCGGAGCCTGGAGGCTGTTGTTGCTGCGTTTGGGCGCCGGTAATTTATATCCCGCACGCAAGCTGGACGTTGGCAGGGCGGTAATTTATGGTCACGGGGGTCGGCTGCGTCGGCTTCGTGGTCGACATAGAGAGGAAGAGACCGAGCAGCGAGCGTAGCGACGTGGCTTTGCTGTGGCGAGGCTGGCGGAGCCGTATCGACAGTGCGGCGGGCTAGCGGCTAGCGGCTAGCGGCTAGCGGCGATGCTGCAGTCGGCTGTGTGGTGGGCATTGCTGCGGTGAAGAGGCTGTGGGTGGCAGTGGGAGTGCAAGAAAGAGCGCGTCCGGTTTGGAGGGTTTGGGTTGTGTTGGCCTGGTATCTTGCCCGAGTGGTCTAAGGGGGCGGACTTAAGATCCGCTAGACATTCCAGTCTGCGTGGGTTCAAACCCCACAGATACCATTCCATATTGACCTCCTCCTCTTCGGAAGAGACGTTTGTGCGTGCGTGCGCGCGTGCATGCGCATGGGTGCGTGCGTGTGCGTGTGCGTCGTGCTGCAGCCACCATGCTGTCGCTCCCTAGAGCGCGGAGCCTGGAGGCTGTTGTTGCTGCGTTTGGGCGCCGGTAATTTATATCCCGCACGCAAGCTGGACGTTGGCAGGGCGGTAATTTATGGTCACGGGGGTCGGCTGCGTCGGCTTCGTGGTCGACATAGAGAGGAAGAGACCGAGCAGCGAGCGTAGCGACGTGGCTTTGCTGTGGCGAGGCTGGCGGAGCCGTATCGACAGTGCGGCGGGCTAGCGGCTAGCGGCTAGCGGCGATGCTGCAGTCGGCTGTGTGGTGGGCATTGCTGCGGTGAAGAGGCTGTGGGTGGCAGTGGGAGTGCAAGAAAGAGCGCGTCCGGTTTGGAGGGTTTGGGTTGTTTTGGCCTGGTATCTTGCCCGAGTGGTCTAAGGGGGCGGACTTAAGATCCGCTAGACATTCCAGTCTGCGTGGGTTCAAACCCCACAGATACCATTCCATATTGACCTCCTCCTCTTCGGAAGAGACGTTTGTGCGTGCGTGCGCGCGTGCATGCGCATGGGTGCGTGCGTGTGCGTGTGCGTCGTGCTGCAGCCACCATGCTGTCGCTCCCTAGAGCGCGGAGCCTGGAGGCTGTTGTTGCTGCGTTTGGGCGCCGGTAATTTATATCCCGCACGCAAGCTGGACGTTGGCAGGGCGGTAATTTATGGTCACGGGGGTCGGCTGCGTCGGCTTCGTGGTCGACATAGAGAGGAAGAGACCGAGCAGCGAGCGTAGCGACGTGGCTTTGCTGTGGCGAGGCTGGCGGAGCCGTATCGACAGTGCGGCGGGCTAGCGGCTAGCGGCTAGCGGCGATGCTGCAGTCGGCTGTGTGGTGGGCATTGCTGCGGTGAAGAGGCTGTGGGTGGCAGTGGGAGTGCAAGAAAGAGCGCGTCCGGTTTGGAGGGTTTGGGTTGTTTTGGCCTGGTATCTTGCCCGAGTGGTCTAAGGGGGCGGACTTAAGATCCGCTAGACATTCCAGTCTGCGTGGGTTCAAACCCCACAGATACCATTCCATATTGACCTCCTCCTCTTCGGAAGAGACGTTTGTGCGTGCGTGCGTGCGTGCATGCGCATGGGTGCGTGCGTGTGCGTGTGCGTCGTGCTGCAGCCACCATGCTGTCGCTCCCTAGAGCGCGGAGCCTGGAGGCTGTTGTTGCTGCGTTTGGGCGCCGGTAATTTATATCCCGCACGCAAGCTGGACGTTGGCAGGGCGGTAATTTATGGTCACGGGGGTCGGCTGCGTCGGCTTCGTGGTCGACATAGAGAGGAAGAGACCGAGCAGCGAGCGTAGCGACGTGGCTTTGCTGTGGCGAGGCTGGCGGAGCCGTATCGACAGTGCGGCGGGCTAGCGGCTAGCGGCTAGCGGCGATGCTGCAGTCGGCTGTGTGGTGGGCATTGCTGCGGTGAAGAGGCTGTGGGTGGCAGTGGGAGTGCAAGAAAGAGCGCGTCCGGTTTGGAGGGTTTGGGTTGTTTTGGCCTGGTATCTTGCCCGAGTGGTCTAAGGGGGCGGACTTAAGATCCGCTAGACATTCCAGTCTGCGTGGGTTCAAACCCCACAGATACCATTCCATATTGACCTCCTCCTCTTCGGAAGAGACGTTTGTGCGTGCGTGCGCGCGTGCATGCGCATGGGTGCGTGCGTGTGCGTGTGCGTCGTGCTGCAGCCACCATGCTGTCGCTCCCTAGAGCGCGGAGCCTGGAGGCTGTTGTTGCTGCGTTTGGGCGCCGGTAATTTATATCCCGCACGCAAGCTGGACGTTGGCAGGGCGGTAATTTATGGTCACGGGGGTCGGCTGCGTCGGCTTCGTGGTCGACATAGAGAGGAAGAGACCGAGCAGCGAGCGTAGCGACGTGGCTTTGCTGTGGCGAGGCTGGCGGAGCCGTATCGACAGTGCGGCGGGCTAGCGGCTAGCGGCTAGCGGCGATGCTGCAGTCGGCTGTGTGGTGGGCATTGCTGCGGTGAAGAGGCTGTGGGTGGCAGTGGGAGTGCAAGAAAGAGCGCGTCCGGTTTGGAGGGTTTGGGTTGTTTTGGCCTGGTATCTTGCCCGAGTGGTCTAAGGGGGCGGACTTAAGATCCGCTAGACATTCCAGTCTGCGTGGGTTCAAACCCCACAGATACCATTCCATATTGACCTCCTCCTCTTCGGAAGAGACGTTTGTGCGTGCGTGCGTGCGTGCATGCGCATGGGTGCGTGCGTGTGCGTGTGCGTCGTGCTGCAGCCACCATGCTGTCGCTCCCTAGAGCGCGGAGCCTGGAGGCTGTTGTTGCTGCGTTTGGGCGCCGGTAATTTATATCCCGCACGCAAGCTGGACGTTGGCAGGGCGGTAATTTATGGTCACGGGGGTCGGCTGCGTCGGCTTCGTGGTCGACATAGAGAGGAAGAGACCGAGCAGCGAGCGTAGCGACGTGGCTTTGCTGTGGCGAGGCTGGCGGAGCCGTATCGACAGTGCGGCGGGCTAGCGGCTAGCGGCTAGCGGCGATGCTGCAGTCGGCTGTGTGGTGGGCATTGCTGCGGTGAAGAGGCTGTGGGTGGCAGTGGGAGTGCAAGAAAGAGCGCGTCCGGTTTGGAGGGTTTGGGTTGTTTTGGCCTGGTATCTTGCCCGAGTGGTCTAAGGGGGCGGACTTAAGATCCGCTAGACATTCCAGTCTGCGTGGGTTCAAACCCCACAGATACCATTCCATATTGACCTCCTCCTCTTCGGAAGAGACGTTTGTGCGTGCGTGCGCGCGTGCATGCGCATGGGTGCGTGCGTGTGCGTGTGCGTCGTGCTGCAGCCACCATGCTGTCGCTCCCTAGAGCGCGGAGCCTGGAGGCTGTTGTTGCTGCGTTTGGGCGCCGGTAATTTATATCCCGCACGCAAGCTGGACGTTGGCAGGGCGGTAATTTATGGTCACGGGGGTCGGCTGCGTCGGCTTCGTGGTCGACATAGAGAGGAAGAGACCGAGCAGCGAGCGTAGCGACGTGGCTTTGCTGTGGCGAGGCTGGCGGAGCCGTATCGACAGTGCGGCGGGCTAGCGGCTAGCGGCGATGCTGCAGTCGGCTGTGTGGTGGGCATTGCTGCGGTGGAGAGGCTGTGGGTGGCAGTGGGAGTGCAAGAAAAGAGCGCGTCCGGTTTGGAGGGTTTGGGTTGTTTTGGCCTGGTATCTTGCCCGAGTGGTCTAAGGGGGCGGACTTAAGATCCGCTAGACATTCCAGTCTGCGTGGGTTCAAACCCCACAGATACCATTCCATATTGACCTCCTCCTCTTCGGAAGAGACGTTTGTGCGTGCGTGCGCGCGCGCATGCGCATGGGTGCGTGCGTGTGCGTCGTGCTGCAGCCACCATGCTGTCGCTCCCTAGAGCGCGGAGCCTGGAGGCTGTTGTTGCTGCGTTTGGGCGCCGGTAATTTATATCCCGCACGCAAGCTGGACGTTGGCAGGGCGGTAATTTATGGTCACGGGGGTCGGCTGCGTCGGCTTCGTGGTCGACATAGAGAGGAAGAGACCGAGCAGCGAGCGTAGCGACGTGGCTTTGCTGTGGCGAGGCTGGCGGAGCCGTATCGACAGTGCGGCGGGCTAGCGGCTAGCGGCTAGCGGCTAGCGGCGATGCTGCAGTCGGCTGTGTGGTGGGCATTGCTGCGGTGAAGAGGCTGTGGGTGGCAGTGGGAGTGCAAGAAAGAGCGCGTCCGGTTTGGAGGGTTTGGGTTGTTTTGGCCTGGTATCTTGCCCGAGTGGTCTAAGGGGGCGGACTTAAGATCCGCTAGACATTCCAGTCTGCGTGGGTTCAAACCCCACAGATACCATTCCATATTGACCTCCTCCTCTTCGGAAGAGACGTTTGTGCGTGCGTGCGTGCGTGCATGCGCATGGGTGCGTGCGTGTGCGTGTGCATCGTGCTGCAGCCACCATGCTGTCGCTCCCTAGAGCGCGGAGCCTGGAGGCTGTTGTTGCTGCGTTTGGGCGCCGGTAATTTATATCCCGCACGCAAGCTGGACGTTGGCAGGGCGGTAATTTATGGTCACGGGGGTCGGCTGCGTCGGCTTCGTGGTCGACATAGAGAGGAAGAGACCGAGCAGCGAGCGTAGCGACGTGGCTTTGCTGTGGCGAGGCTGGCGGAGCCGTATCGACAGTGCGGCGGGCTAGCGGCTAGCGGCTAGCGGCTAGCGGCGATGCTGCAGTCGGCTGTGTGGTGGGCATTGCTGCGGTGGAGAGGCTTGTTAGAGGGTGCTGCGTGTGCATGTGCGTGTGTGCACCAGGTGTGGGTGCAAGGCGTGTGTGCGTGCGCGTGCCTCTACGCGTGTGCGGGGGGATTTGTAGCGGCGTCAAGTGCTCATGATGAGACGCGCAGGTTGCGTGCGCGTGAGAACAAGCGTGTGGGAGCGTGTCCAAGTGCTGAAGCGGCGTGGACATGCGTGTGGGTGCATAGTAAGAGTTACATATGTAGGAGTAGGGTGTGCGTGACTTTGGTCATGCAGTATGGTGTAGTGGGTTAAGTGCCGGGTCTTTGATCCGTAGGGTGTGGGTTCGAGTCCCCACATGGACGTTTTTCTTTTTGCCGACAAGAGAGCGTAGGAGGCAGGCTAGCAGCTAAAACTCACTCAATCAATCTCACTTTTGGTTTTGCAATCTCGGCCCGAAGCCGTCTTCTAAGCTTTCAACTCTCCGCAGCTCGTAGCCCAACTTCCTTTTGGTTATGAGCCCAAGTACCGACACCAAGTTCAAGGTCGAGCCTTTCGACGGCTCGAACTACTCGCTGTGGAGCTACAAGATGAAGATGTACCTGATGTCCAAGGGATTGTGGGAAGCTGTCTCCGGGGAAGCCGGATCGACGGCGAAGGAGCAACAAGCGCACGCGGCGATTGTGCTCAACCTGAATGACTCGCAGTTGATGCACGTGGTGACGTCCACGACTGCAAAGGAGGCGTGGGACACGTTGAAGAAGTTCCACAAGACTCAAGACATGGCGAACCGGCTGTGGCTCAAGGAAAAGTTCTCGGCGTTCAAGTTCACGGCGTCCTCCGTCGGAGAAGCTCGTGATGGAGATGAGAACGCGGGGTGTGAGCCAACTGAGGAAGACGTCTGCGCGACGATGCTGCGGAGTCTGCCATCGAGCTACGAGGCTCTGGTTCAAGCGTTTCGCATGTCAGTGAGTGAGTTCAAGCTTGCAGACCTGGTGAGCAAGCTGATTGCGGAAGAAGTGCGTCAGAAGGACTCGAACCGCATCGAAGAAGCGACTGCGCTTCTTGCCGGCAAGGGCAATGGGAAGCGGCAGCAGAAGAAGAAGAACGCACGCGGGATGCGCAAGAAGGGGCCCTTCGGGAAGTGTTTCAACTGTGGCAAGCCTGGCCACTATGCGAGGGATTGCCGTTCCGAGGCAAGTCCCGATGAAAATGTCCAAGACCAGTCGAACGTTGCGTTCCATGCGACGGAAGCTTTTGCTAGCGAGTGCTGGGTGATGGACAGCGGTGCTTCGGCACACATGTGCAAGACACGCGACGCGTTTCAAGAGTACTCGGGTGTAAAGACTGCGCGCACCATATCGAGCGCAAAGAGCAGCGCGAGCTTGAAGATTCTCGGGGTTGGAACAGTTGTTCTGCGTGTCTGGACTGGTAGTGCGTGGATAAACGCGCGACTGGAAAACACACTGCACGTTCAAGATTTGAACAAGAACCTGTTCTCTCTCACGGCTGCAACGGCACGCGGCATGACCGTGACTATGGACAGCGAGCAGTGCGTTGTGAAACGCGGCGGCCAAGTGGTGGCGACGGGCAGGAAGCAAGGCAAGCTGATGTTCCTCAACATTGAGGGCGGCGACGAGTGCCATGCGGCTGAAGACAATATGGATTTGTGGCACCGGCGACTCGGCCACGCGTCTTTCGGCACGCTAAACTCCATGATCAAGGACGGGAAACTCAAGGGTGCGCTGGCAGAGCCTGGAACCGTGTGTGGCGTGTGTGCGACTGCGAAGCAGGCACGCAAGCCTTTCAAGTCGACCAAGGATGGACTCGAAGCCAGGGAGAGCGCACGCAAGGACACCACTGTGTGCTCTGATGTGTTGGGGCCCGTCACTCCTGCATCCAAGTCGGGCTACAAGTACATTGTGAGCTTCATCATGATGAAGAGTCGCTTTGTGACAATCTACCCACTGCGCAAGAAGAGCGAAGTGTGTGAGGCGTTCAAGAAGTTTCTCAAGGAGGCAGAAACAAGTGCGGGCATCAAGGTCAAGGTGCTACGCAGTGACAACGGCGGTGAATACTGCAACGCGGGGATGGTGGCTCTGTGCAACGAGAAGACCATCAAGCAAGAGTTCACGGTGCCTTACAACCCGCAACAGAACGGCATGGCAGAGCGGATGAACCGTACGCTGGTCGAAATGACACGCTGCATGCTGGAGGAGAGCGGGATGGACAAGTCGTACTGGTGCGAAGCCATCATGACAGCTGCAGACATTCGGAACGTGTTGCCTAACACGTCAAGCCCACACGCAAGCCCATTCCAGCTGGTTTTCAAGAGGGCGCCACGTCTGGAGCACATGCGCGTTTTTGGGACCGAGTGCTACGCCCATGTGACCAAGCAGAAACGCAAAAAGCTGGACAACTCGGGGATCAAGTGCGTGTTTCTCGGCTACGCCAAGCAACACAAAGCATATCGACTCCTGGACCCCAGCGACGGATCGATCGTGATTTCAAGGAGTGTGACGTTTGCTGAAGCGCCACCGGTCACAATGGTGAAGACGCGCAACCAGGAGGTGATCGACATCATCGACAACGATGAAGAAGAGGAGCGCACCGAAGAACCCAGTGTTGACGACGGTTTCAGCACGCCCCCGACACGCCCACTCCACGAACCCGAGGAGCACAGCGGACCGACCGGATCTGTGCCAACGCGTGGCTCTAGCACGCCAGGGAGAGACGGCGAAGAGGAGTGGATGGTGCGTCCGGCACGCAAAAGGCGTGGAGTCGTGCGCTACCAAGACGAATTTCCCGGGACTCGAAGGGGTGAGTTCAACCTGGACGACTACGAGGCTGAGTTCGATTCCCTCTACTGCTTCCTCACCGAAGACGACGACGGTGAGCGCGCGGTGTCGTACGATGAAGTCATGCGGAGCAAGTACAAGGACGAATGGCTGCGCGCCATGGAAAGCGAAATGAAGTCGCTTGAGGATCACCGCACCTGGAAGTTGGTGGACATGCCGTCAGACAAGAAGGCGATCGGGTGCAAGTGGGTGTTCCGTATCAAGCGTGACCCGAGCGGGAAGATCATCAAGTTCAAGGCTCGTCTTGTGGCGAAGGGCTTCACGCAACGTCCAGGGGTCGACTACACGGAGACTTTCGCTCCTGTAGCACGCAAAGAGTCCATCAACACGGCGGTGGCGATTGCAGCAGAGGAAGACATGGAGGCTGAAAATGTGGATGTGGACACCGCGTTTCTCTACGGCGACGTTGAAGAGGAGCTCTATATGGACCAGCCGGACGGATTTGAAGACCAAGTCAACCCAACCAAGAAGTGCCTGTTGATGCAAGCGCTTTACGGCACGAAGCAAGCGGCACGCCAATGGAACAGCAAGCTGAACAAGCACCTGGAGGGCCAAGGTTTCCATCGGTCAGCGGCGGATCCGTGTGTGTATGTTCGGCGTTCGGACTCGAAGTTCAGCATCATTATCGTCTACGTGGACGACCTCATGATCTTCAGCAGGACGAAAGCGGAGATCGGTGAGATCAAGAAGGCGCTGAAGCGCGAGTTCAGCATCAAGGAGCTCGGTGAGCTGAAGTACTGTCTCGGCATCGAGATCCACCGCAACCGCGACGACAAGACCATCATCATGAATCAGCGAGCGTATATTCAACGACTCGCGGAGAAGTTCGGCGTGGAAAAGTGCAAGGCAGTGCACACATCAGCGGACAGCAACTCGAAGCTGGTGAAGCCGTCAGAAGACGAAGATTTCGTGCCCAGGTACCCGTATCGCGAGTTGGTGGGGGCTTTGATGTACCTCGCAACTTGTACGCGCCCGGACATTGCTCAAGCTGTGGGTGAAGTGGCCAAGTTTTGCGAGCGGTACAACAAGTCTCACTGGGTGGCTGCGAAGCGGATTTTGAAGTACTTGAAGACCACTCAGGACCTGGGACTCGTGTTCAACGGCGGGACTAAGGGAGAGCTGATCGGCTACGCGGATGCGAACTGGGCAGGTGATTTGGACACCCGGCGCTCGACTACTGGCTACGTGTTCTTCCTGAACGGGAGTGCAATTTCGTGGAAGTCGAAGCGGCAACCGACAGTGGCAACCTCGAGCACGGAGGCAGAGTACATGGCACTGTACAACGCCACTCAAGAGGCAGTGTGGCTGCGTCAGCTACTACTGGACGTGGGGTGTGAGTGTGTGGGTGCGACTACCATTTTTCAGGACAACCAAGGTTGCATTGCGCTGGCCAAGAACCCAGCGTACCACTCACGCACCAAGCACATCGACTTGAAGTATCACTTCTTGCGCGAGAAGGTGGAAGACAAGGTCATCGTGCTCGAGTACAAGCCGACAGACGAGATGATCGCAGACGGGTTTACCAAGGCACTGGCGCGACCCAAGCACCGCCAGTTTCTCGTCGGACTCGGCATGGACGCCTAAGACGCCAAGCACAGCGCATCAAGGGAGAGTGTTAGAGGGTGCTGCGTGTGCATGTGCGTGTGTGCACCAGGTGTGGGTGCAAGGCGTGTGTGCGTGCGCGTGCCTCTACGCGTGTGCGGGGGGATTTGTAGCGGCGTCAAGTGCTCATGATGAGACGCGCAGGTTGCGTGCGCGTGAGAACAAGCGTGTGGGAGCGTGTCCAAGTGCTGAAGCGGCGTGGACATGCGTGTGGGTGCATAGTAAGAGTTACATATGTAGGAGTAGGGTGTGCGTGACTTTGGTCATGCAGTATGGTGTAGTGGGTTAAGTGCCGGGTCTTTGATCCGTAGGGTGTGGGTTCGAGTCCCCACATGGACGTTTTTCTTTTTGCCGACAAGAGAGCGTAGGAGGCAGGCTAGCAGCTAAAACTCACTCAATCAATCTCACTTTTGGTTTTGCAATCTCGGCCCGAAGCCGTCTTCTAAGCTTTCAACTCTCCGCAGCTCGTAGCCCAACTTCCTTTTAGGCTGTGGGTGGCAGTGGGAGTGCAAGAAAAGAGCGCGTCCGGTTTGGAGGGTTTGGGTTGTTTTGGCCTGGTATCTTGCCCGAGTGGTCTAAGGGGGCGGACTTAAGATCCGCTAGACATTCCAGTCTGCGTGGGTTCAAACCCCACAGATACCATTCCATATTGACCTCCTCCTCTTCGGAAGAGACGTTTGTGCGTGCGTGCGCGCGTGCATGCGCATGGGTGCGTGCGTGTGTGTGTGCGTCGTGCTGCAGCCACCATGCTGTCGCTCCCTAGAGCGCGGAGCCTGGAGGCTGTTGTTGCTGCGTTTGGGCGCCGGTAATTTATATCCCGCACGCAAGCTGGACGTTGGCAGGGCGGTAATTTATGGTCACGGGGGTCGGCTGCGTCGGCTTCGTGGTCGACATAGAGAGGAAGAGACCGAGCAGCGAGCGTAGCGACGTGGCTTTGCTGTGGCGAGGCTGGCGGAGCCGTATCGACAGTGCGGCGGGCTAGCGGCTAGCGGCTAGCGGCTAGCGGCTAGCGGCGATGCTGCAGTCGGCTGTGTGGTGGGCATTGCTGCGGTGAAGAGGCTGTGGGTGGCAGTGGGAGTGCAAGAAAAGAGCGCGTCCGGTTTGGAGGGTTTGGGTTGTGTTGGCCTGGTATCTTGCCCGAGTGGTCTAAGGGGGCGGACTTAAGATCCGCTAGACATTCCAGTCTGCGTGGGTTCAAACCCCACAGATACCATTCCATATTGACCTCCTCCTCTTCGGAAGAGACGTTTGTGCGTGCGTGCGCGCGTGCATGCGCATGGGTGCGTGCGTGTGCGTGTGCGTCGTGCTGCAGCCACCATGCTGTCGCTCCCTAGAGCGCGGAGCCTGGAGGCTGTTGTTGCTGCGTTTGGGCGCCGGTAATTTATATCCCGCACGCAAGCTGGACGTTGGCAGGGCGGTAATTTATGGTCACGGGGGTCGGCTGCGTCGGCTTCGTGGTCGACATAGAGAGGAAGAGACCGAGCAGCGAGCGTAGCGACGTGGCTTTGCTGTGGCGAGGCTGGCGGAGCCGTATCGACAGTGCGGCGGGCTAGCGGCTAGCGGCTAGCGGCTAGCGGCTAGCGGCGATGCTGCAGTCGGCTGTGTGGTGGGCATTGCTGCGGTGGAGAGGCTGTGGGTGGCAGTGGGAGTGCAAGAAAAGAGCGCGTCCGGTTTGGAGGGTTTGGGTTGTTTTGGCCTGGTATCTTGCCCGAGTGGTCTAAGGGGGCGGACTTAAGATCCGCTAGACATTCCAGTCTGCGTGGGTTCAAACCCCACAGATACCATTCCATATTGACCTCCTCCTCTTCGGAAGAGACGTTTGTGCGTGCGTGCGCGCGTGCATGCGCATGGGTGCGTGCGTGTGTGTGTGCGTCGTGCTGCAGCCACCATGCTGTCGCTCCCTAGAGCGCGGAGCCTGGAGGCTGTTGTTGCTGCGTTTGGGCGCCGGTAATTTATATCCCGCACGCAAGCTGGACGTTGGCAGGGCGGTAATTTATGGTCACGGGGGTCGGCTGCGTCGGCTTCGTGGTCGACATAGAGAGGAAGAGACCGAGCAGCGAGCGTAGCGACGTGGCTTTGCTGTGGCGAGGCTGGCGGAGCCGTATCGACAGTGCGGCGGGCTAGCGGCTAGCGGCTAGCGGCTAGCGGCGATGCTGCAGTCGGCTGTGTGGTGGGCATTGCTGCGGTGGAGAGGCTGTGGGTGGCAGTGGGAGTGCAAGAAAAGAGCGCGTCCGGTTTGGAGGGTTTGGGTTGTTTTGGCCTGGTATCTTGCCCGAGTGGTCTAAGGGGGCGGACTTAAGATCCGCTAGACATTCCAGTCTGCGTGGGTTCAAACCCCACAGATACCATTCCATATTGACCTCCTCCTCTTCGGAAGAGACGTTTGTGCGTGCGTGCGCGCGTGCATGCGCATGGGTGCGTGCGTGTGTGTGTGCGTCGTGCTGCAGCCACCATGCTGTCGCTCCCTAGAGCGCGGAGCCTGGAGGCTGTTGTTGCTGCGTTTGGGCGCCGGTAATTTATATCCCGCACGCAAGCTGGACGTTGGCAGGGCGGTAATTTATGGTCACGGGGGTCGGCTGCGTCGGCTTCGTGGTCGACATAGAGAGGAAGAGACCGAGCAGCGAGCGTAGCGACGTGGCTTTGCTGTGGCGAGGCTGGCGGAGCCGTATCGACAGTGCGGCGGGCTAGCGGCTAGCGGCGATGCTGCAGTCGGCTGTGTGGTGGGCATTGCTGCGGTGGAGAGGCTGTGGGTGGCAGTGGGAGTGCAAGAAAAGAGCGCGTCCGGTTTGGAGGGTTTGGGTTGTTTTGGCCTGGTATCTTGCCCGAGTGGTCTAAGGGGGCGGACTTAAGATCCGCTAGACATTCCAGTCTGCGTGGGTTCAAACCCCACAGATACCATTCCATATTGACCTCCTCCTCTTCGGAAGAGACGTTTGTGCGTGCGTGCGCGCGTGCATGCGCATGGGTGCGTGCGTGTGCGTCGTGCTGCAGCCACCATGCTGTCGCTCCCTAGAGCGCGGAGCCTGGAGGCTGTTGTTGCTGCGTTTGGGCGCCGGTAATTTATATCCCGCACGCAAGCTGGACGTTGGCAGGGCGGTAATTTATGGTCACGGGGGTCGGCTGCGTCGGCTTCGTGGTCGACATAGAGAGGAAGAGACCGAGCAGCGAGCGTAGCGACGTGGCTTTGCTGTGGCGAGGCTGGCGGAGCCGTATCGACAGTGCGGCGGGCTAGCGGCTAGCGGCTAGCGGCTAGCGGCGATGCTGCAGTCGGCTGTGTGGTGGGCATTGCTGCGGTGAAGAGGCTGTGGGTGGCAGTGGGAGTGCAAGAAAGAGCGCGTCCGGTTTGGAGGGTTTGGGTTGTTTTGGCCTGGTATCTTGCCCGAGTGGTCTAAGGGGGCGGACTTAAGATCCGCTAGACATTCCAGTCTGCGTGGGTTCAAACCCCACAGATACCATTCCATATTGACCTCCTCCTCTTCGGAAGAGACGTTTGTGCGTGCGTGTGCGCGTGCATGCGCATGGGTGCGTGCGTGTGTGTGTGCGTCGTGCTGCAGCCACCATGCTGTCGCTCCCTAGAGCGCGGAGCCTGGAGGCTGTTGTTGCTGCGTTTGGGCGCCGGTAATTTATATCCCGCACGCAAGCTGGACGTTGGCAGGGCGGTAATTTATGGTCACGGGGGTCGGCTGCGTCGGCTTCGTGGTCGACATAGAGAGGAAGAGACCGAGCAGCGAGCGTAGCGACGTGGCTTTGCTGTGGCGAGGCTGGCGGAGCCGTATCGACAGTGCGGCGGGCTAGCGGCTAGCGGCTAGCGGCTAGCGGCGATGCTGCAGTCGGCTGTGTGGTGGGCATTGCTGCGGTGAAGAGGCTGTGGGTGGCAGTGGGAGTGCAAGAAAGAGCGCGTCCGGTTTGGAGGGTTTGGGTTGTTTTGGCCTGGTATCTTGCCCGAGTGGTCTAAGGGGGCGGACTTAAGATCCGCTAGACATTCCAGTCTGCGTGGGTTCAAACCCCACAGATACCATTCCATATTGACCTCCTCCTCTTCGGAAGAGACGTTTGTGCGTGCGTGTGCGCGTGCATGCGCATGGGTGCGTGCGTGTGTGTGTGCGTCGTGCTGCAGCCACCATGCTGTCGCTCCCTAGAGCGCGGAGCCTGGAGGCTGTTGTTGCTGCGTTTGGGCGCCGGTAATTTATATCCCGCACGCAAGCTGGACGTTGGCAGGGCGGTAATTTATGGTCACGGGGGTCGGCTGCGTCGGCTTCGTGGTCGACATAGAGAGGAAGAGACCGAGCAGCGAGCGTAGCGACGTGGCTTTGCTGTGGCGAGGCTGGCGGAGCCGTATCGACAGTGCGGCGGGCTAGCGGCTAGCGGCTAGCGGCTAGCGGCGATGCTGCAGTCGGCTGTGTGGTGGGCATTGCTGCGGTGAAGAGGCTGTGGGTGGCAGTGGGAGTGCAAGAAAGAGCGCGTCCGGTTTGGAGGGTTTGGGTTGTTTTGGCCTGGTATCTTGCCCGAGTGGTCTAAGGGGGCGGACTTAAGATCCGCTAGACATTCCAGTCTGCGTGGGTTCAAACCCCACAGATACCATTCCATATTGACCTCCTCCTCTTCGGAAGAGACGTTTGTGCGTGCGTGTGCGCGTGCATGCGCATGGGTGCGTGCGTGTGTGTGTGCGTCGTGCTGCAGCCACCATGCTGTCGCTCCCTAGAGCGCGGAGCCTGGAGGCTGTTGTTGCTGCGTTTGGGCGCCGGTAATTTATATCCCGCACGCAAGCTGGACGTTGGCAGGGCGGTAATTTATGGTCACGGGGGTCGGCTGCGTCGGCTTCGTGGTCGACATAGAGAGGAAGAGACCGAGCAGCGAGCGTAGCGACGTGGCTTTGCTGTGGCGAGGCTGGCGGAGCCGTATCGACAGTGCGGCGGGCTAGCGGCTAGCGGCTAGCGGCGATGCTGCAGTCGGCTGTGTGGTGGGCATTGCTGCGGTGGAGAGGCTGTGGGTGGCAGTGGGAGTGCAAGAAAAGAGCGCGTCCGGTTTGGAGGGTTTGGGTTGTTTTGGCCTGGTATCTTGCCCGAGTGGTCTAAGGGGGCGGACTTAAGATCCGCTAGACATTCCAGTCTGCGTGGGTTCAAACCCCACAGATACCATTCCATATTGACCTCCTCCTCTTCGGAAGAGACGTTTGTGCGTGCGTGCGCGCGTGCATGCGCATGGGTGCGTGCGTGTGCGTGTGCGTCGTGCTGCAGCCACCATGCTGTCGCTCCCTAGAGCGCGGAGCCTGGAGGCTGTTGTTGCTGCGTTTGGGCGCCGGTAATTTATATCCCGCACGCAAGCTGGACGTTGGCAGGGCGGTAATTTATGGTCACGGGGGTCGGCTGCGTCGGCTTCGTGGTCGACATAGAGAGGAAGAGACCGAGCAGCGAGCGTAGCGACGTGGCTTTGCTGTGGCGAGGCTGGCGGAGCCGTATCGACAGTGCGGCGGGCTAGCGGCTAGCGGCTAGCGGCTAGCGGCGATGCTGCAGTCGGCTGTGTGGTGGGCATTGCTGCGGTGGAGAGGCTGTGGGTGGCAGTGGGAGTGCAAGAAAAGAGCGCGTCCGGTTTGGAGGGTTTGGGTTGTTTTGGCCTGGTATCTTGCCCGAGTGGTCTAAGGGGGCGGACTTAAGATCCGCTAGACATTCCAGTCTGCGTGGGTTCAAACCCCACAGATACCATTCCATATTGACCTCCTCCTCTTCGGAAGAGACGTTTGTGCGTGCGTGCGCGCGTGCATGCGCATGGGTGCGTGCGTGTGCGTGTGCGTCGTGCTGCAGCCACCATGCTGTCGCTCCCTAGAGCGCGGAGCCTGGAGGCTCTTGTTGCTGCGTTTGGGCGCCGGTAATTTATATCCCGCACGCAAGCTGGACGTTGGCAGGGCGGTAATTTATGGTCACGGGGGTCGGCTGCGTCGGCTTCGTGGTCGACATAGAGAGGAAGAGACCGAGCAGCGAGCGTAGCGACGTGGCTTTGCTGTGGCGAGGCTGGCGGAGCCGTATCGACAGTGCGGCGGGCTAGCGGCTAGCGGCTAGCGGCGATGCTGCAGTCGGCTGTGTGGTGGGCATTGCTGCGGTGAAGAGGCTGTGGGTGGCAGTGGGAGTGCAAGAAAGAGCGCGTCCGGTTTGGAGGGTTTGGGTTGTTTTGGCCTGGTATCTTGCCCGAGTGGTCTAAGGGGGCGGACTTAAGATCCGCTAGACATTCCAGTCTGCGTGGGTTCAAACCCCACAGATACCATTCCATATTGACCTCCTCCTCTTCGGAAGAGACGTTTGTGCGCGCATGCGCATGGGTGCGTGCGTGTGCGTCGTGCTGCAGCCACCATGCTGTCGCTCCCTAGAGCGCGGAGCCTGGAGGCTCTTGTTGCTGCGTTTGGGCGCCGGTAATTTATATCCCGCACGCAAGCTGGACGTTGGCAGGGCGGTAATTTATGGTCACGGGGGTCGGCTGCGTCGGCTTCGTGGTCGACATAGAGAGGAAGAGACCGAGCAGCGAGCGTAGCGACGTGGCTTTGCTGTGGCGAGGCTGGCGGAGCCGTATCGACAGTGCGGCGGGCTAGCGGCTAGCGGCTAGCGGCTAGCGGCGATGCTGCAGTCGGCTGTGTGGTGGGCATTGCTGCGGTGGAGAGGCTGTGGGTGGCAGTGGGAGTGCAAGAAAAGAGCGCGTCCGGTTTGGAGGGTTTGGGTTGTTTTGGCCTGGTATCTTGCCCGAGTGGTCTAAGGGGGCGGACTTAAGATCCGCTAGACATTCCAGTCTGCGTGGGTTCAAACCCCACAGATACCATTCCATATTGACCTCCTCCTCTTCGGAAGAGACGTTTGTGCGTGCGTGCGCGCGTGCATGCGCATGGGTGCGTGCGTGTGTGTGTGCGTCGTGCTGCAGCCACCATGCTGTCGCTCCCTAGAGCGCGGAGCCTGGAGGCTGTTGTTGCTGCGTTTGGGCGCCGGTAATTTATATCCCGCACGCAAGCTGGACGTTGGCAGGGCGGTAATTTATGGTCACGGGGGTCGGCTGCGTCGGCTTCGTGGTCGACATAGAGAGGAAGAGACCGAGCAGCGAGCGTAGCGACGTGGCTTTGCTGTGGCGAGGCTGGCGGAGCCGTATCGACAGTGCGGCGGGCTAGCGGCTAGCGGCTAGCGGCTAGCGGCGATGCTGCAGTCGGCTGTGTGGTGGGCATTGCTGCGGTGGAGAGGCTGTGGGTGGCAGTGGGAGTGCAAGAAAAGAGCGCGTCCGGTTTGGAGGGTTTGGGTTGTTTTGGCCTGGTATCTTGCCCGAGTGGTCTAAGGGGGCGGACTTAAGATCCGCTAGACATTCCAGTCTGCGTGGGTTCAAACCCCACAGATACCATTCCATATTGACCTCCTCCTCTTCGGAAGAGACGTTTGTGCGTGCGTGCGCGCGTGCATGCGCATGGGTGCGTGCGTGTGCGTCGTGCTGCAGCCACCATGCTGTCGCTCCCTAGAGCGCGGAGCCTGGAGGCTGTTGTTGCTGCGTTTGGGCGCCGGTAATTTATATCCCGCACGCAAGCTGGACGTTGGCAGGGCGGTAATTTATGGTCACGGGGGTCGGCTGCGTCGGCTTCGTGGTCGACATAGAGAGGAAGAGACCGAGCAGCGAGCGTAGCGACGTGGCTTTGCTGTGGCGAGGCTGGCGGAGCCGTATCGACAGTGCGGCGGGCTAGCGGCTAGCGGCTAGCGGCTAGCGGCGATGCTGCAGTCGGCTGTGTGGTGGGCATTGCTGCGGTGGAGAGGCTGTGGGTGGCAGTGGGAGTGCAAGAAAAGAGCGCGTCCGGTTTGGAGGGTTTGGGTTGTTTTGGCCTGGTATCTTGCCCGAGTGGTCTAAGGGGGCGGACTTAAGATCCGCTAGACATTCCAGTCTGCGTGGGTTCAAACCCCACAGATACCATTCCATATTGACCTCCTCCTCTTCGGAAGAGACGTTTGTGCGTGCGTGCGCGCGTGCATGCGCATGGGTGCGTGTTTGTGCGTGCGTGCGCGCGTGCATGCGCATGGGTGCGTGCGTGTGCGTGTGCGTCGTGCTGCAGCCACCATGCTGTCGCTCCCTAGAGCGCGGAGCCTGGAGGCTGTTGTTGCTGCGTTTGGGCGCCGGTAATTTATATCCCGCACGCAAGCTGGACGTTGGCAGGGCGGTAATTTATGGTCACGGGGGTCGGCTGCGTCGGCTTCGTGGTCGACATAGAGATGAAGAGACCGAGCAGCGAGCGTAGCGACGTGGCTTTGCTGTGGCGAGGCTGGCGGAGCCGTATCGACAGTGCGGCGGGCTAGCGGCTAGCGGCTAGCGGCTAGCGGCGATGCTGCAGTCGGCTGTGTGGTGGGCATTGCTGCGGTGGAGAGGCTGTGGGTGGCAGTGGGAGTGCAAGAAAAGAGCGCGTCCGGTTTGGAGGGTTTGGGTTGTTTTGGCCTGGTATCTTGCCCGAGTGGTCTAAGGGGGCGGACTTAAGATCCGCTAGACATTCCAGTCTGCGTGGGTTCAAACCCCACAGATACCATTCCATATTGACCTCCTCCTCTTCGGAAGAGACGTTTGTGCGTGCGTGCGCGCGTGCATGCGCATGGGTGCGTGTTTGTGCGTGCGTGCGCGCGTGCATGCGCATGGGTGCGTGCGTGTGCGTGTGCGTCGTGCTGCAGCCACCATGCTGTCGCTCCCTAGAGCGCGGAGCCTGGAGGCTGTTGTTGCTGCGTTTGGGCGCCGGTAATTTATATCCCGCACGCAAGCTGGACGTTGGCAGGGCGGTAATTTATGGTCACGGGGGTCGGCTGCGTCGGCTTCGTGGTCGACATAGAGATGAAGAGACCGAGCAGCGAGCGTAGCGACGTGGCTTTGCTGTGGCGAGGCTGGCGGAGCCGTATCGACAGTGCGGCGGGCTAGCGGCTAGCGGCTAGCGGCTAGCGGCGATGCTGCAGTCGGCTGTGTGGTGGGCATTGCTGCGGTGGAGAGGCTTGTTAGAGGGTGCTGCGTGTGCATGTGCGTGTGTGCACCAGGTGTGGGTGCAAGGCGTGTGTGCGTGCGCGTGCCTCTACGCGTGTGCGGGGGGATTTGTAGCGGCGTCAAGTGCTCATGATGAGACGCGCAGGTTGCGTGCGCGTGAGAACAAGCGTGTGGGAGCGTGTCCAAGTGCTGAAGCGGCGTGGACATGCGTGTGGGTGCATAGTAAGAGTTACATATGTAGGAGTAGGGTGTGCGTGACTTTGGTCATGCAGTATGGTGTAGTGGGTTAAGTGCCGGGTCTTTGATCCGTAGGGTGTGGGTTCGAGTCCCCACATGGACGTTTTTCTTTTTGCCGACAAGAGAGCGTAGGAGGCAGGCTAGCAGCTAAAACTCACTCAATCAATCTCACTTTTGGTTTTGCAATCTCGGCCCGAAGCCGTCTTCTAAGCTTTCAACTCTCCGCAGCTCGTAGCCCAACTTCCTTTTGGTTATGAGCCCAAGTACCGACACCAAGTTCAAGGTCGAGCCTTTCGACGGCTCGAACTACTCGCTGTGGAGCTACAAGATGAAGATGTACCTGATGTCCAAGGGATTGTGGGAAGCTGTCTCCGGGGAAGCCGGATCGACGGCGAAGGAGCAACAAGCGCACGCGGCGATTGTGCTCAACCTGAATGACTCGCAGTTGATGCACGTGGTGACGTCCACGACTGCGAAGGAGGCGTGGGACACGTTGAAGAAGTTCCACAAGACTCAAGACATGGCGAACCGGCTGTGGCTCAAGGAAAAGTTCTCGGCGTTCAAGTTCACGGCGTCCTCCGTCGGAGAAGCTCGTGATGGAGATGAGAACGCGGGGTGTGAGCCAACTGAGGAAGACGTCTGCGCGACGATGCTGCGGAGTCTGCCATCGAGCTACGAGGCTCTGGTTCAAGCGTTTCGCATGTCAGTGAGTGAGTTCAAGCTTGCAGACCTGGTGAGCAAGCTGATTGCGGAAGAAGTGCGTCAGAAGGACTCGAACCGCATCGAAGAAGCGACTGCGCTTCTTGCCGGCAAGGGCAATGGGAAGCGGCAGCAGAAGAAGAAGAACGCACGCGGGATGCGCAAGAAGGGGCCCTTCGGGAAGTGTTTCAACTGTGGCAAGCCTGGCCACTATGCGAGGGATTGCCGTTCCGAGGCAAGTCCCGATGAAAATGTCCAAGACCAGTCGAACGTTGCGTTCCATGCGACGGAAGCTTTTGCTAGCGAGTGCTGGGTGATGGACAGCGGTGCTTCGGCACACATGTGCAAGACACGCGACGCGTTTCAAGAGTACTCGGGTGTAAAGACTGCGCGCACCATATCGAGCGCAAAGAGCAGCGCGAGCTTGAAGATTCTCGGGGTTGGAACAGTTGTTCTGCGTGTCTGGACTGGTAGTGCGTGGATAAACGCGCGACTGGAAAACACACTGCACGTTCAAGATTTGAACAAGAACCTGTTCTCTCTCACGGCTGCAACGGCACGCGGCATGACCGTGACTATGGACAGCGAGCAGTGCGTTGTGAAACGCGGCGGCCAAGTGGTGGCGACGGGCAGGAAGCAAGGCAAGCTGATGTTCCTCAACATTGAGGGCGGCGACGAGTGCCATGCGGCTGAAGACAATATGGATTTGTGGCACCGGCGACTCGGCCACGCGTCTTTCGGCACGCTAAACTCCATGATCAAGGACGGGAAACTCAAGGGTGCGCTGGCAGAGCCTGGAACCGTGTGTGGCGTGTGTGCGACTGCGAAGCAGGCACGCAAGCCTTTCAAGTCGACCAAGGATGGACTCGAAGCCAGGGAGAGCGCACGCAAGGACACCACTGTGTGCTCTGATGTGTTGGGGCCCGTCACTCCTGCATCCAAGTCGGGCTACAAGTACATTGTGAGCTTCATCATGATGAAGAGTCGCTTTGTGACAATCTACCCACTGCGCAAGAAGAGCGAAGTGTGTGAGGCGTTCAAGAAGTTTCTCAAGGAGGCA
The DNA here is from genome assembly GCF_020800215.1 of Phytophthora ramorum. Taxonomy (NCBI): domain Eukaryota; phylum Oomycota; class Peronosporomycetes; order Peronosporales; family Peronosporaceae; genus Phytophthora; species Phytophthora ramorum. Next base: position 3,554,261 of record NW_027150650.1, read on the forward strand.
GAAACAAGTGCGGGCATCAAGGTCAAGGTGCTACGCAGTGACAACGGCGGTGAATACTGCAACGCGGGGATGGTGGCTCTGTGCAACGAGAAGACCATCAAGCAAGAGTTCACGGTGCCTTACAACCCGCAACAGAACGGCATGGCAGAGCGGATGAACCGTACGCTGGTCGAAATGACACGCTGCATGCTGGAGGAGAGCGGGATGGACAAGTCGTACTGGTGCGAAGCCATCATGACAGCTGCAGACATTCGGAACGTGTTGCCTAACACGTCAAGCCCACACGCAAGCCCATTCCAGCTGGTTTTCAAGAGGGCGCCACGTCTGGAGCACATGCGCGTTTTTGGGACCGAGTGCTACGCCCATGTGACCAAGCAGAAACGCAAAAAGCTGGACAACTCGGGGATCAAGTGCGTGTTTCTCGGCTACGCCAAGCAACACAAAGCATATCGACTCCTGGACCCCAGCGACGGATCGATCGTGATTTCAAGGAGTGTGACGTTTGCTGAAGCGCCACCGGTCACAATGGTGAAGACGCGCAACCAGGAGGTGATCGACATCATCGACAACGATGAAGAAGAGGAGCGCACCGAAGAACCCAGTGTTGACGACGGTTTCAGCACGCCCCCGACACGCCCACTCCACGAACCCGAGGAGCACAGCGGACCGACCGGATCTGTGCCAACGCGTGGCTCTAGCACGCCAGGGAGAGACGGCGAAGAGGAGTGGATGGTGCGTCCGGCACGCAAAAGGCGTGGAGTCGTGCGCTACCAAGACGAATTTCCCGGGACTCGAAGGGGTGAGTTCAACCTGGACGACTACGAGGCTGAGTTCGATTCCCTCTACTGCTTCCTCACCGAAGACGACGACGGTGAGCGCGCGGTGTCGTACGATGAAGTCATGCGGAGCAAGTACAAGGACGAATGGCTGCGCGCCATGGAAAGCGAAATGAAGTCGCTTGAGGATCACCGCACCTGGAAGTTGGTGGACATGCCGTCAGACAAGAAGGCGATCGGGTGCAAGTGGGTGTTCCGTATCAAGCGTGACCCGAGCGGGAAGATCATCAAGTTCAAGGCTCGTCTTGTGGCGAAGGGCTTCACGCAACGTCCAGGGGTCGACTACACGGAGACTTTTGCTCCTGTAGCACGCAAAGAGTCCATCAACACGGCGGTGGCGATTGCAGCAGAGGAAGACATGGAGGCTGAAAATGTGGATGTGGACACCGCGTTTCTCTACGGCGACGTTGAAGAGGAGCTCTATATGGACCAGCCGGACGGATTTGAAGACCAAGTCAACCCAACCAAGAAGTGCCTGTTGATGCAAGCGCTTTACGGCACGAAGCAAGCGGCACGCCAATGGAACAGCAAGCTGAACAAGCACCTGGAGGGCCAAGGTTTCCATCGGTCAGCGGCGGATCCGTGTGTGTATGTTCGGCGTTCGGACTCGAAGTTCAGCATCATTATCGTCTACGTGGACGACCTCATGATCTTCAGCAGGACGAAAGCGGAGATCGGTGAGATCAAGAAGGCGCTGAAGCGCGAGTTCAGCATCAAGGAGCTCGGTGAGCTGAAGTACTGTCTCGGCATCGAGATCCACCGCAACCGCGACGACAAGACCATCATCATGAATCAGCGAGCGTATATTCAACGACTCGCGGAGAAGTTCGGCGTGGAAAAGTGCAAGGCAGTGCACACATCAGCGGACAGCAACTCGAAGCTGGTGAAGCCGTCAGAAGACGAAGATTTCGTGCCCAGGTACCCGTATCGCGAGTTGGTGGGGGCTTTGATGTACCTCGCAACTTGTACGCGCCCGGACATTGCTCAAGCTGTGGGTGAAGTGGCCAAGTTTTGCGAGCGGTACAACAAGTCTCACTGGGTGGCTGCGAAGCGGATTTTGAAGTACTTGAAGACCACTCAGGACCTGGGACTCGTGTTCAACGGCGGGACTAAGGGAGAGCTGATCGGCTACGCGGATGCGAACTGGGCAGGTGATTTGGACACCCGGCGCTCGACTACTGGCTACGTGTTCTTCCTGAACGGGAGTGCAATTTCGTGGAAGTCGAAGCGGCAACCGACAGTGGCAACCTCGAGCACGGAGGCAGAGTACATGGCACTGTACAACGCCACTCAAGAGGCAGTGTGGCTGCGTCAGCTACTACTGGACGTGGGGTGTGAGTGTGTGGGTGCGACTACCATTTTTCAGGACAACCAAGGTTGCATTGCGCTGGCCAAGAACCCAGCGTACCACTCACGCACCAAGCACATCGACTTGAAGTATCACTTCTTGCGCGAGAAGGTGGAAGACAAGGTCATCGTGCTCGAGTACAAGCCGACAGACGAGATGATCGCAGACGGGTTTACCAAGGCACTGGCGCGACCCAAGCACCGCCAGTTTCTCGTCGGACTCGGCATGGACGCCTAAGACGCCAAGCACAGCGCATCAAGGGAGAGTGTTAGAGGGTGCTGCGTGTGCATGTGCGTGTGTGCACCAGGTGTGGGTGCAAGGCGTGTGTGCGTGCGCGTGCCTCTACGCGTGTGCGGGGGGATTTGTAGCGGCGTCAAGTGCTCATGATGAGACGCGCAGGTTGCGTGCGCGTGAGAACAAGCGTGTGGGAGCGTGTCCAAGTGCTGAAGCGGCGTGGACATGCGTGTGGGTGCATAGTAAGAGTTACATATGTAGGAGTAGGGTGTGCGTGACTTTGGTCATGCAGTATGGTGTAGTGGGTTAAGTGCCGGGTCTTTGATCCGTAGGGTGTGGGTTCGAGTCCCCACATGGACGTTTTTCTTTTTGCCGACAAGAGAGCGTAGGAGGCAGGCTAGCAGCTAAAACTCACTCAATCAATCTCACTTTTGGTTTTGCAATCTCGGCCCGAAGCCGTCTTCTAAGCTTTCAACTCTCCGCAGCTCGTAGCCCAACTTCCTTTTAGGCTGTGGGTGGCAGTGGGAGTGCAAGAAAAGAGCGCGTCCGGTTTGGAGGGTTTGGGTTGTTTTGGCCTGGTATCTTGCCCGAGTGGTCTAAGGGGGCGGACTTAAGATCCGCTAGACATTCCAGTCTGCGTGGGTTCAAACCCCACAGATACCATTCCATATTGACCTCCTCCTCTTCGGAAGAGACGTTTGTGCGTGCGTGCGCGCGTGCATGCGCATGGGTGCGTGCGTGTGCGTGTGCGTCGTGCTGCAGCCACCATGCTGTCGCTCCCTAGAGCGCGGAGCCTGGAGGCTGTTGTTGCTGCGTTTGGGCGCCGGTAATTTATATCCCGCACGCAAGCTGGACGTTGGCAGGGCGGTAATTTATGGTCACGGGGGTCGGCTGCGTCGGCTTCGTGGTCGACATAGAGAGGAAGAGACCGAGCAGCGAGCGTAGCGACGTGGCTTTGCTGTGGCGAGGCTGGCGGAGCCGTATCGACAGTGCGGCGGGCTAGCGGCTAGCGGCTAGCGGCTAGCGGCGATGCTGCAGTCGGCTGTGTGGTGGGCATTGCTGCGGTGGAGAGGCTGTGGGTGGCAGTGGGAGTGCAAGAAAAGAGCGCGTCCGGTTTGGAGGGTTTGGGTTGTTTTGGCCTGGTATCTTGCCCGAGTGGTCTAAGGGGGCGGACTTAAGATCCGCTAGACATTCCAGTCTGCGTGGGTTCAAACCCCACAGATACCATTCCATATTGACCTCCTCCTCTTCGGAAGAGACGTTTGTGCGTGCGTGCGCGCGTGCATGCGCATGGGTGCGTGCGTGTGTGTGCGTCGTGCTGCAGCCACCATGCTGTCGCTCCCTAGAGCGCGGAGCCTGGAGGCTGTTGTTGCTGCGTTTGGGCGCCGGTAATTTATATCCCGCACGCAAGCTGGACGTTGGCAGGGCGGTAATTTATGGTCACGGGGGTCGGCTGCGTCGGCTTCGTGGTCGACATAGAGAGGAAGAGACCGAGCAGCGAGCGTAGCGACGTGGCTTTGCTGTGGCGAGGCTGGCGGAGCCGTATCGACAGTGCGGCGGGCTAGCGGCTAGCGGCGATGCTGCAGTCGGCTGTGTGGTGGGCATTGCTGCGGTGGAGAGGCTGTGGTGGCAGTGGGAGTGCAAGAAAAGAGCGCGTCCGGTTTGGAGGGTTTGGGTTGTTTTGGCCTGGTATCTTGCCCGAGTGGTCTAAGGGGGCGGACTTAAGATCCGCTAGACATTCCAGTCTGCGTGGGTTCAAACCCCACAGATACCATTCCATATTGACCTCCTCCTCTTCGGAAGAGACGTTTGTGCGTGCGTGCGCGCGTGCATGCGCATGGGTGCGTGCGTGTGTGTGCGTCGTGCTGCAGCCACCATGCTGTCGCTCCCTAGAGCGCGGAGCCTGGAGGCTGTTGTTGCTGCGTTTGGGCGCCGGTAATTTATATCCCGCACGCAAGCTGGACGTTGGCAGGGCGGTAATTTATGGTCACGGGGGTCGGCTGCGTCGGCTTCGTGGTCGACATAGAGAGGAAGAGACCGAGCAGCGAGCGTAGCGACGTGGCTTTGCTGTGGCGAGGCTGGCGGAGCCGTATCGACAGTGGGCGGGCTAGCGGCTAGCGGCTAGCGGCGATGCTGCAGTCGGCTGTGTGGTGGGCATTGCTGCGGTGGAGAGGCTGTGGGTGGCAGTGGGAGTGCAAGAAAAGAGCGCGTCCGGTTTGGAGGGTTTGGGTTGTTTTGGCCTGGTATCTTGCCCGAGTGGTCTAAGGGGGCGGACTTAAGATCCGCTAGACATTCCAGTCTGCGTGGGTTCAAACCCCACAGATACCATTCCATATTGACCTCCTCCTCTTCGGAAGAGACGTTTGTGCGTGCGTGCGCGCGTGCATGCGCATGGGTGCGTGCGTGTGTGTGTGCGTCGTGCTGCAGCCACCATGCTGTCGCTCCCTAGAGCGCGGAGCCTGGAGGCTGTTGTTGCTGCGTTTGGGCGCCGGTAATTTATATCCCGCACGCAAGCTGGACGTTGGCAGGGCGGTAATTTATGGTCACGGGGGTCGGCTGCGTCGGCTTCGTGGTCGACATAGAGAGGAAGAGACCGAGCAGCGAGCGTAGCGACGTGGCTTTGCTGTGGCGAGGCTGGCGGAGCCGTATCGACAGTGCGGCGGGCTAGCGGCTAGCGGCTAGCGGCTAGCGGCGATGCTGCAGTCGGCTGTGTGGTGGGCATTGCTGCGGTGGAGAGGCTGTGGTGGCAGTGGGAGTGCAAGAAAAGAGCGCGTCCGGTTTGGAGGGTTTGGGTTGTTTTGGCCTGGTATCTTGCCCGAGTGGTCTAAGGGGGCGGACTTAAGATCCGCTAGACATTCCAGTCTGCGTGGGTTCAAACCCCACAGATACCATTCCATATTGACCTCCTCCTCTTCGGAAGAGACGTTTGTGCGTGCGTGCGCGCGTGCATGCGCATGGGTGCGTGCGTGTGTGTGCGTCGTGCTGCAGCCACCATGCTGTCGCTCCCTAGAGCGCGGAGCCTGGAGGCTGTTGTTGCTGCGTTTGGGCGCCGGTAATTTATATCCCGCACGCAAGCTGGACGTTGGCAGGGCGGTAATTTATGGTCACGGGGGTCGGCTGCGTCGGCTTCGTGGTCGACATAGAGAGGAAGAGACCGAGCAGCGAGCGTAGCGACGTGGCTTTGCTGTGGCGAGGCTGGCGGAGCCGTATCGACAGTGCGGCGGGCTAGCGGCTAGCGGCTAGCGGCTAGCGGCGATGCTGCAGTCGGCTGTGTGGTGGGCATTGCTGCGGTGGAGAGGCTGTGGGTGGCAGTGGGAGTGCAAGAAAAGAGCGCGTCCGGTTTGGAGGGTTTGGGTTGTTTTGGCCTGGTATCTTGCCCGAGTGGTCTAAGGGGGCGGACTTAAGATCCGCTAGACATTCCAGTCTGCGTGGGTTCAAACCCCACAGATACCATTCCATATTGACCTCCTCCTCTTCGGAAGAGACGTTTGTGCGTGCGTGCGCGCGTGCATGCGCATGGGTGCGTGCGTGTGTGTGCGTCGTGCTGCAGCCACCATGCTGTCGCTCCCTAGAGCGCGGAGCCTGGAGGCTGTTGTTGCTGCGTTTGGGCGCCGGTAATTTATATCCCGCACGCAAGCTGGACGTTGGCAGGGCGGTAATTTATGGTCACGGGGGTCGGCTGCGTCGGCTTCGTGGTCGACATAGAGAGGAAGAGACCGAGCAGCGAGCGTAGCGACGTGGCTTTGCTGTGGCGAGGCTGGCGGAGCCGTATCGACAGTGCGGCGGGCTAGCGGCTAGCGGCTAGCGGCTAGCGGCGATGCTGCAGTCGGCTGTGTGGTGGGCATTGCTGCGGTGGAGAGGCTGTGGGTGGCAGTGGGAGTGCAAGAAAAGAGCGCGTCCGGTTTGGAGGGTTTGGGTTGTTTTGGCCTGGTATCTTGCCCGAGTGGTCTAAGGGGGCGGACTTAAGATCCGCTAGACATTCCAGTCTGCGTGGGTTCAAACCCCACAGATACCATTCCATATTGACCTCCTCCTCTTCGGAAGAGACGTTTGTGCGTGCGTGCGCGCGTGCATGCGCATGGGTGCGTGCGTGTGTGTGCGTCGTGCTGCAGCCACCATGCTGTCGCTCCCTAGAGCGCGGAGCCTGGAGGCTGTTGTTGCTGCGTTTGGGCGCCGGTAATTTATATCCCGCACGCAAGCTGGACGTTGGCAGGGCGGTAATTTATGGTCACGGGGGTCGGCTGCGTCGGCTTCGTGGTCGACATAGAGAGGAAGAGACCGAGCAGCGAGCGTAGCGACGTGGCTTTGCTGTGGCGAGGCTGGCGGAGCCGTATCGACAGTGCGGCGGGCTAGCGGCTACCGGCTAGCGGCTAGCGGCGATGCTGCAGTCGGCTGTGTGGTGGGCATTGCTGCGGTGGAGAGGCTGTGGGTGGCAGTGGGAGTGCAAGAAAAGAGCGCGTCCGGTTTGGAGGGTTTGGGTTGTTTTGGCCTGGTATCTTGCCCGAGTGGTCTAAGGGGGCGGACTTAAGATCCGCTAGACATTCCAGTCTGCGTGGGTTCAAACCCCACAGATACCATTCCATATTGACCTCCTCCTCTTCGGAAGAGACGTTTGTGCGTGCGTGCGCGCGTGCATGCGCATGGGTGCGTGCGTGTGTGTGCGTCGTGCTGCAGCCACCATGCTGTCGCTCCCTAGAGCGCGGAGCCTGGAGGCTGTTGTTGCTGCGTTTGGGCGCCGGTAATTTATATCCCGCACGCAAGCTGGACGTTGGCAGGGCGGTAATTTATGGTCACGGGGGTCGGCTGCGTCGGCTTCGTGGTCGACATAGAGAGGAAGAGACCGAGCAGCGAGCGTAGCGACGTGGCTTTGCTGTGGCGAGGCTGGCGGAGCCGTATCGACAGTGCGGCGGGCTAGCGGCTAGCGGCTAGCGGCTAGCGGCGATGCTGCAGTCGGCTGTGTGGTGGGCATTGCTGCGGTGGAGAGGCTGTGGGTGGCAGTGGGAGTGCAAGAAAAGAGCGCGTCCGGTTTGGAGGGTTTGGGTTGTTTTGGCCTGGTATCTTGCCCGAGTGGTCTAAGGGGGCGGACTTAAGATCCGCTAGACATTCCAGTCTGCGTGGGTTCAAACCCCACAGATACCATTCCATATTGACCTCCTCCTCTTCGGAAGAGACGTTTGTGCGTGCGTGCGCGCGTGCATGCGCATGGGTGCGTGCGTGTGTGCGTCGTGCTGCAGCCAGCCATGCTGTCGCTCCCTAGAGCGCGGAGCCTGGAGGCTCTTGTTGCTGCGTTTGGGCGCCGGTAATTTATATCCCGCACGCAAGCTGGACGTTGGCAGGGCGGTAATTTATGGTCACGGGGGTCGGCTGCGTCGGCTTCGTGGTCGACATAGAGAGGAAGAGACCGAGCAGCGAGCGTAGCGACGTGGCTTTGCTGTGGCGAGGCTGGCGGAGCCGTATCGACAGTGCGGCGGGCTAGCGGCTAGCGGCTAGCGGCTAGCGGCGATGCTGCAGTCGGCTGTGTGGTGGGCATTGCTGCGGTGGAGAGGCTGTGGGTGGGAGTGCAAGAAAAGAGCGCGTCCGGTTTGGAGGGTTTGGGTTGTTTTGGCCTGGTATCTTGCCCGAGTGGTCTAAGGGGGCGGACTTAAGATCCGCTAGACATTCCAGTCTGCGTGGGTTCAAACCCCACAGATACCATTCCATATTGACCTCCTCCTCTTCGGAAGAGACGTTTGTGCGTGCGTGCGCGCGTGCATGCGCATGGGTGCGTGCGTGTGCGTCGTGCTGCAGCCGCCATGCTGTCGCTCCCTAGAGCGCGGAGCCTGGAGGCTCTTGTTGCTGCGTTTGGGCGCCGGTAATTTATATCCCGCACGCAAGCTGGACGTTGGCAGGGCGGTAATTTATGGTCACGGGGGTCGGCTGCGTCGGCTTCGTGGTCGACATAGAGAGGAAGAGACCGAGCAGCGAGCGTAGCGACGTGGCTTTGCTGTGGCGAGGCTGGCGGAGCCGTATCGACAGTGCGGCGGGCTAGCGGCTAGCGGCTAGCGGCGATGCTGCAGTCGGCTGTGTGGTGGGCATTGCTGCGGTGGAGAGGCTGTGGGTGGGAGTGCAAGAAAAGAGCGCGTCCGGTTTGGAGGGTTTGGGTTGTTTTGGCCTGGTATCTTGCCCGAGTGGTCTAAGGGGGCGGACTTAAGATCCGCTAGACATTCCAGTCTGCGTGGGTTCAAACCCCACAGATACCATTCCATATTGACCTCCTCCTCTTCGGAAGAGACGTTTGTGCGTGCGTGCGCGCGTGCATGCGCATGGGTGCGTGCGTGTGCGTCGTGCTGCAGCCGCCATGCTGTCGCTCCCTAGAGCGCGGAGCCTGGAGGCTCTTGTTGCTGCGTTTGGGCGCCGGTAATTTATATCCCGCACGCAAGCTGGACGTTGGCAGGGCGGTAATTTATGGTCACGGGGGTCGGCTACGTCGGCTTCGTGGTCGACATAGAGAGGAAGAGACCGAGCAGCGAGCGTAGCGACGTGGCTTTGCTGTGGCGAGGCTGGCGGAGCCGTATCGACAGTGTGGCGGGCTAGCGGCTAGCGGCTAGCGGCGATGCTGCAGTCGGCTGTGTGGTGGGCATTGCTGCGGTGGAGAGGCTGTGGGTGGGAGTGCAAGAAAAGAGCGCGTCCGGTTTGGAGGGTTTGGGTTGTTTTGGCCTGGTATCTTGCCCGAGTGGTCTAAGGGGGCGGACTTAAGATCCGCTAGACATTCCAGTCTGCGTGGGTTCAAACCCCACAGATACCATTCCATATTGACCTCCTCCTCTTCGGAAGAGACGTTTGTGCGTGCGTGCGCGCGTGCATGCGCATGGGTGCGTGCGTGTGCGTCGTGCTGCAGCCGCCATGCTGTCGCTCCCTAGAGCGCGGAGCCTGGAGGCTCTTGTTGCTGCGTTTGGGCGCCGGTAATTTATATCCCGCACGCAAGCTGGACGTTGGCAGGGCGGTAATTTATGGTCACGGGGGTCGGCTGCGTCGGCTTCGTGGTCGACATAGAGAGGAAGAGACCGAGCAGCGAGCGTAGCGACGTGGCTTTGCTGTGGCGAGGCTGGCGGAGCCGTATCGACAGTGGGCGGGCTAGCGGCTAGCGGCTAGCGGCGATGCTGCAGTCGGCTGTGTGGTGGGCATTGCTGCGGTGGAGAGGCTGTGGGTGGGAGTGCAAGAAAAGAGCGCGTCCGGTTTGGAGGGTTTGGGTTGTTTTGGCCTGGTATCTTGCCCGAGTGGTCTAAGGGGGCGGACTTAAGATCCGCTAGACATTCCAGTCTGCGTGGGTTCAAACCCCACAGATACCATTCCATATTGACCTCCTCCTCTTCGGAAGAGACGTTTGTGCGTGCGTGCGCGCGTGCATGCGCATGGGTGCGTGCGTGTGCGTCGTGCTGCAGCCGCCATGCTGTCGCTCCCTAGAGCGCGGAGCCTGGAGGCTCTTGTTGCTGCGTTTGGGCGCCGGTAATTTATATCCCGCACGCAAGCTGGACGTTGGCAGGGCGGTAATTTATGGTCACGGGGGTCGGCTGCGTCGGCTTCGTGGTCGACATAGAGAGGAAGAGACCGAGCAGCGAGCGTAGCGACGTGGCTTTGCTGTGGCGAGGCTGGCGGAGCCGTATCGACAGTGCGGCGGGCTAGCGGCTAGCGGCTAGCGGCGATGCTGCAGTCGGCTGTGTGGTGGGCATTGCTGCGGTGGAGAGGCTGTGGGTGGGAGTGCAAGAAAAGAGCGCGTCCGGTTTGGAGGGTTTGGGTTGTTTTGGCCTGGTATCTTGCCCGAGTGGTCTAAGGGGGCGGACTTAAGATCCGCTAGACATTCCAGTCTGCGTGGGTTCAAACCCCACAGATACCATTCCATATTGACCTCCTCCTCTTCGGAAGAGACGTTTGTGCGTGCGTGCGCGCGTGCATGCGCATGGGTGCGTGCGTGTGCGTCGTGCTGCAGCCGCCATGCTGTCGCTCCCTAGAGCGCGGAGCCTGGAGGCTCTTGTTGCTGCGTTTGGGCGCCGGTAATTTATATCCCGCACGCAAGCTGGACGTTGGCAGGGCGGTAATTTATGGTCACGGGGGTCGGCTGCGTCGGCTTCGTGGTCGACATAGAGAGGAAGAGACCGAGCAGCGAGCGTAGCGACGTGGCTTTGCTGTGGCGAGGCTGGCGGAGCCGTATCGACAGTGTGGCGGGCTAGCGGCTAGCGGCTAGCGGCGATGCTGCAGTCGGCTGTGTGGTGGGCATTGCTGCGGTGGAGAGGCTGTGGGTGGGAGTGCAAGAAAAGAGCGCGTCCGGTTTGGAGGGTTTGGGTTGTTTTGGCCTGGTATCTTGCCCGAGTGGTCTAAGGGGGCGGACTTAAGATCCGCTAGACATTCCAGTCTGCGTGGGTTCAAACCCCACAGATACCATTCCATATTGACCTCCTCCTCTTCGGAAGAGACGTTTGTGCGTGCGTGCGCGCGTGCATGCGCATGGGTGCGTGCGTGTGTGCGTCGTGCTGCAGCCGCCATGCTGTCGCTCCCTAGAGCGCGGAGCCTGGAGGCTCTTGTTGCTGCGTTTGGGCGCCGGTAATTTATATCCCGCACGCAAGCTGGACGTTGGCAGGGCGGTAATTTATGGTCACGGGGGTCGGCTGCGTCGGCTTCGTGGTCGACATAGAGAGGAAGAGACCGAGCAGCGAGCGTAGCGACGTGGCTTTGCTGTGGCGAGGCTGGCGGAGCCGTATCGACAGTGCGGCGGGCTAGCGGCTAGCGGCTAGCGGCGGATGCTGCAGTCGGCTGTGTGGTGGGCATTGCTGCGGTGGAGAGGCTGTGGGTGGGAGTGCAAGAAAAGAGCGCGTCCGGTTTGGAGGGTTTGGGTTGTTTTGGCCTGGTATCTTGCCCGAGTGGTCTAAGGGGGCGGACTTAAGATCCGCTAGACATTCCAGTCTGCGTGGGTTCAAACCCCACAGATACCATTCCATATTGACCTCCTCCTCTTCGGAAGAGACGTTTGTGCGTGCGTGCGCGCGTGCATGCGCATGGGTGCGTGCGTGTGCGTCGTGCTGCAGCCGCCATGCTGTCGCTCCCTAGAGCGCGGAGCCTGGAGGCTCTTGTTGCTGCGTTTGGGCGCCGGTAATTTATATCCCGCACGCAAGCTGGACGTTGGCAGGGCGGTAATTTATGGTCACGGGGGTCGGCTGCGTCGGCTTCGTGGTCGACATAGAGAGGAAGAGACCGAGCAGCGAGCGTAGCGACGTGGCTTTGCTGTGGCGAGGCTGGCGGAGCCGTATCGACAGTGTGGCGGGCTAGCGGCTAGCGGCTAGCGGCGATGCTGCAGTCGGCTGTGTGGTGGGCATTGCTGCGGTGGAGAGGCTGTGGGTGGGAGTGCAAGAAAAGAGCGCGTCCGGTTTGGAGGGTTTGGGTTGTTTTGGCCTGGTATCTTGCCCGAGTGGTCTAAGGGGGCGGACTTAAGATCCGCTAGACATTCCAGTCTGCGTGGGTTCAAACCCCACAGATACCATTCCATATTGACCTCCTCCTCTTCGGAAGAGACGTTTGTGCGTGCGTGCGCGCGTGCATGCGCATGGGTGCGTGCGTGTGCGTCGTGCTGCAGCCGCCATGCTGTCGCTCCCTAGAGCGCGGAGCCTGGAGGCTCTTGTTGCTGCGTTTGGGCGCCGGTAATTTATATCCCGCACGCAAGCTGGACGTTGGCAGGGCGGTAATTTATGGTCACGGGGGTCGGCTGCGTCGGCTTCGTGGTCGACATAGAGAGGAAGAGACCGAGCAGCGAGCGTAGCGACGTGGCTTTGCTGTGGCGAGGCTGGCGGAGCCGTATCGACAGTGTGGCGGGCTAGCGGCTAGCGGCTAGCGGCGGTGCTGCAGTCGGCTGTGTGGTGGGCATTGCTGCGGTGGAGAGGCTGTGGGTGGGAGTGCAAGAAAAGAGCGCGTCCGGTTTGGAGGGTTTGGGTTGTTTTGGCCTGGTATCTTGCCCGAGTGGTCTAAGGGGGCGGACTTAAGATCCGCTAGACATTCCAGTCTGCGTGGGTTCAAACCCCACAGATACCATTCCATATTGACCTCCTCCTCTTCGGAAGAGACGTTTGTGCGTGCGTGCGCGCGTGCATGCGCATGGGTGCGTGCGTGTGCGTCGTGCTGCAGCCGCCATGCTGTCGCTCCCTAGAGCGCGGAGCCTGGAGGCTCTTGTTGCTGCGTTTGGGCGCCGGTAATTTATATCCCGCACGCAAGCTGGACGTTGGCAGGGCGGTAATTTATGGTCACGGGGGTCGGCTGCGTCGGCTTCGTGGTCGACATAGAGAGGAAGAGACCGAGCAGCGAGCGTAGCGACGTGGCTTTGCTGTGGCGAGGCTGGCGGAGCCGTATCGACAGTGTGGCGGGCTAGCGGCTAGCGGCTAGCGGCGGTGCTGCAGTCGGCTGTGTGGTGGGCATTGCTGCGGTGGAGAGGCTGTGGGTGGGAGTGCAAGAAAAGAGCGCGTCCGGTTTGGAGGGTTTGGGTTGTTTTGGCCTGGTATCTTGCCCGAGTGGTCTAAGGGGGCGGACTTAAGATCCGCTAGACATTCCAGTCTGCGTGGGTTCAAACCCCACAGATACCATTCCATATTGACCTCCTCCTCTTCGGAAGAGACGTTTGTGCGTGCGTGCGCGCGTGCATGCGCATGGGTGCGTGCGTGTGCGTCGTGCTGCAGCCGCCATGCTGTCGCTCCCTAGAGCGCGGAGCCTGGAGGCTCTTGTTGCTGCGTTTGGGCGCCGGTAATTTATATCCCGCACGCAAGCTGGACGTTGGCAGGGCGGTAATTTATGGTCACGGGGGTCGGCTGCGTCGGCTTCGTGGTCGACATAGAGAGGAAGAGACCGAGCAGCGAGCGTAGCGACGTGGCTTTGCTGTGGCGAGGCTGGCGGAGCCGTATCGACAGTGTGGCGGGCTAGCGGCTAGCGGCTAGCGGCGATGCTGCAGTCGGCTGTGTGGTGGGCATTGCTGCGGTGGAGAGGCTGTGGGTGGGAGTGCAAGAAAAGAGCGCGTCCGGTTTGGAGGGTTTGGGTTGTTTTGGCCTGGTATCTTGCCCGAGTGGTCTAAGGGGGCGGACTTAAGATCCGCTAGACATTCCAGTCTGCGTGGGTTCAAACCCCACAGATACCATTCCATATTGACCTCCTCCTCTTCGGAAGAGACGTTTGTGCGTGCGTGCGCGCGTGCATGCGCATGGGTGCGTGCGTGTGCGTCGTGCTGCAGCCGCCATGCTGTCGCTCCCTAGAGCGCGGAGCCTGGAGGCTCTTGTTGCTGCGTTTGGGCGCCGGTAATTTATATCCCGCACGCAAGCTGGACGTTGGCAGGGCGGTAATTTATGGTCACGGGGGTCGGCTAGCGTCGGCTTCGTGGTCGACATAGAGAGGAAGAGACCGAGCAGCGAGCGTAGCGACGTGGCTTTGCTGTGGCGAGGCTGGCGGAGCCGTATCGACAGTGTGGCGGGCTAGCGGCTAGCGGCTAGCGGCGATGCTGCAGTCGGCTGTGTGGTGGGCATTGCTGCGGTGGAGAGGCTGTGGGTGGGAGTGCAAGAAAAGAGCGCGTCCGGTTTGGAGGGTTTGGGTTGTTTTGGCCTGGTATCTTGCCCGAGTGGTCTAAGGGGGCGGACTTAAGATCCGCTAGACATTCCAGTCTGCGTGGGTTCAAACCCCACAGATACCATTCCATATTGACCTCCTCCTCTTCGGAAGAGACGTTTGTGCGTGCGTGCGCGCGTGCATGCGCATGGGTGCGTGCGTGTGCGTCGTGCTGCAGCCGCCATGCTGTCGCTCCCTAGAGCGCGGAGCCTGGAGGCTCTTGTTGCTGCGTTTGGGCGCCGGTAATTTATATCCCGCACGCAAGCTGGACGTTGGCAGGGCGGTAATTTATGGTCACGGGGGTCGGCTGCGTCGGCTTCGTGGTCGACATAGAGAGGAAGAGACCGAGCAGCGAGCGTAGCGACGTGGCTTTGCTGTGGCGAGGCTGGCGGAGCCGTATCGACAGTGTGGCGGGCTAGCGGCTAGCGGCTAGCGGCGATGCTGCAGTCGGCTGTGTGGTGGGCATTGCTGCGGTGGAGAGGCTGTGGGTGGGAGTGCAAGAAAAGAGCGCGTCCGGTTTGGAGGGTTTGGGTTGTTTTGGCCTGGTATCTTGCCCGAGTGGTCTAAGGGGGCGGACTTAAGATCCGCTAGACATTCCAGTCTGCGTGGGTTCAAACCCCACAGATACCATTCCATATTGACCTCCTCCTCTTCGGAAGAGACGTTTGTGCGTGCGTGCGCGCGTGCATGCGCATGGGTGCGTGCGTGTGCGTCGTGCTGCAGCCGCCATGCTGTCGCTCCCTAGAGCGCGGAGCCTGGAGGCTCTTGTTGCTGCGTTTGGGCGCCGGTAATTTATATCCCGCACGCAAGCTGGACGTTGGCAGGGCGGTAATTTATGGTCACGGGGGTCGGCTACGTCGGCTTCGTGGTCGACATAGAGAGGAAGAGACCGAGCAGCGAGCGTAGCGACGTGGCTTTGCTGTGGCGAGGCTGGCGGAGCCGTATCGACAGTGGCGGCTAGCGGCGCGGCTAGCGGCTAGCGGCGATGCTGCAGTCGGCTGTGTGGTGGGCATTGCTGCGGTGGAGAGGCTGTGGGTGGGAGTGCAAGAAAAGAGCGCGTCCGGTTTGGAGGGTTTGGGTTGTTTTGGCCTGGTATCTTGCCCGAGTGGTCTAAGGGGGCGGACTTAAGATCCGCTAGACATTCCAGTCTGCGTGGGTTCAAACCCCACAGATACCATTCCATATTGACCTCCTCCTCTTCGGAAGAGACGTTTGTGCGTGCGTGCGCGCGTGCATGCGCATGGGTGCGTGCGTGTGCGTCGTGCTGCAGCCGCCATGCTGTCGCTCCCTAGAGCGCGGAGCCTGGAGGCTCTTGTTGCTGCGTTTGGGGCGCCGGTAATTTATATCCCGCACGCAAGCTGGACGTTGGCAGGGCGGTAATTTATGGTCACGGGGGTCGGCTACGTCGGCTTCGTGGTCGACATAGAGAGGAAGAGACCGAGCAGCGAGCGTAGCGACGTGGCTTTGCTGTGGCGAGGCTGGCGGAGCCGTATCGACAGTGTGGCGGGCTAGCGGCTAGCGGCTAGCGGCGATGCTGCAGTCGGCTGTGTGGTGGGCATTGCTGCGGTGGAGAGGCTGTGGGTGGGAGTGCAAGAAAAGAGCGCGTCCGGTTTGGAGGGTTTGGGTTGTTTTGGCCTGGTATCTTGCCCGAGTGGTCTAAGGGGGCGGACTTAAGATCCGCTAGACATTCCAGTCTGCGTGGGTTCAAACCCCACAGATACCATTCCATATTGACCTCCTCCTCTTCGGAAGAGACGTTTGTGCGTGCGTGCGCGCGTGCATGCGCATGGGTGCGTGCGTGTGCGTCGTGCTGCAGCCGCCATGCTGTCGCTCCCTAGAGCGCGGAGCCTGGAGGCTCTTGTTGCTGCGTTTGGGCGCCGGTAATTTATATCCCGCACGCAAGCTGGACGTTGGCAGGGCGGTAATTTATGGTCACGGGGGTCGGCTACGTCGGCTTCGTGGTCGACATAGAGAGGAAGAGACCGAGCAGCGAGCGTAGCGACGTGGCTTTGCTGTGGCGAGGCTGGCGGAGCCGTATCGACAGTGCGGCGGGCTAGCGGCTAGCGGCTAGCGGCGATGCTGCAGTCGGCTGTGTGGTGGGCATTGCTGCGGTGGAGAGGCTGTGGGTGGGAGTGCAAGAAAAGAGCGCGTCCGGTTTGGAGGGTTTGGGTTGTTTTGGCCTGGTATCTTGCCCGAGTGGTCTAAGGGGGCGGACTTAAGATCCGCTAGACATTCCAGTCTGCGTGGGTTCAAACCCCACAGATACCATTCCATATTGACCTCCTCCTCTTCGGAAGAGACGTTTGTGCGTGCGTGCGCGCGTGCATGCGCATGGGTGCGTGCGTGTGCGTCGTGCTGCAGCCGCCATGCTGTCGCTCCCTAGAGCGCGGAGCCTGGAGGCTCTTGTTGCTGCGTTTGGGCGCCGGTAATTTATATCCCGCACGCAAGCTGGACGTTGGCAGGGCGGTAATTTATGGTCACGGGGGTCGGCTACGTCGGCTTCGTGGTCGACATAGAGAGGAAGAGACCGAGCAGCGAGCGTAGCGACGTGGCTTTGCTGTGGCGAGGCTGGCGGAGCCGTATCGACAGTGCGGCGGGCTAGCGGCTAGCGGCTAGCGGCGATGCTGCAGTCGGCTGTGTGGTGGGCATTGCTGCGGTGGAGAGGCTGTGGGTGGGAGTGCAAGAAAAGAGCGCGTCCGGTTTGGAGGGTTTGGGTTGTTTTGGCCTGGTATCTTGCCCGAGTGGTCTAAGGGGGCGGACTTAAGATCCGCTAGACATTCCAGTCTGCGTGGGTTCAAACCCCACAGATACCATTCCATATTGACCTCCTCCTCTTCGGAAGAGACGTTTGTGCGTGCGTGCGCGCGTGCATGCGCATGGGTGCGTGCGTGTGCGTCGTGCTGCAGCCGCCATGCTGTCGCTCCCTAGAGCGCGGAGCCTGGAGGCTCTTGTTGCTGCGTTTGGGCGCCGGTAATTTATATCCCGCACGCAAGCTGGACGTTGGCAGGGCGGTAATTTATGGTCACGGGGGTCGGCTGCGTCGGCTTCGTGGTCGACATAGAGAGGAAGAGACCGAGCAGCGAGCGTAGCGACGTGGCTTTGCTGTGGCGAGGCTGGCGGAGCCGTATCGACAGTGCGGCGGGCTAGCGGCTAGCGGCTAGCGGCGATGCTGCAGTCGGCTGTGTGGTGGGCATTGCTGCGGTGGAGAGGCTGTGGGTGGGAGTGCAAGAAAAGAGCGCGTCCGGTTTGGAGGGTTTGGGTTGTTTTGGCCTGGTATCTTGCCCGAGTGGTCTAAGGGGGCGGACTTAAGATCCGCTAGACATTCCAGTCTGCGTGGGTTCAAACCCCACAGATACCATTCCATATTGACCTCCTCCTCTTCGGAAGAGACGTTTGTGCGTGCGTGCGCGCGTGCATGCGCATGGGTGCGTGCGTGTGCGTCGTGCTGCAGCCGCCATGCTGTCGCTCCCTAGAGCGCGGAGCCTGGAGGCTCTTGTTGCTGCGTTTGGGCGCCGGTAATTTATATCCCGCACGCAAGCTGGACGTTGGCAGGGCGGTAATTTATGGTCACGGGGGTCGGCTGCGTCGGCTTCGTGGTCGACATAGAGAGGAAGAGACCGAGCAGCGAGCGTAGCGACGTGGCTTTGCTGTGGCGAGGCTGGCGGAGCCGTATCGACAGTGTGGCGGGCTAGCGGCTAGCGGCTAGCGGCGGATGCTGCAGTCGGCTGTGTGGTGGGCATTGCTGCGGTGGAGAGGCTGTGGGTGGGAGTGCAAGAAAAGAGCGCGTCCGGTTTGGAGGGTTTGGGTTGTTTTGGCCTGGTATCTTGCCCGAGTGGTCTAAGGGGGCGGACTTAAGATCCGCTAGACATTCCAGTCTGCGTGGGTTCAAACCCCACAGATACCATTCCATATTGACCTCCTCCTCTTCGGAAGAGACGTTTGTGCGTGCGTGCGCGCGTGCATGCGCATGGGTGCGTGCGTGTGCGTCGTGCTGCAGCCGCCATGCTGTCGCTCCCTAGAGCGCGGAGCCTGGAGGCTCTTGTTGCTGCGTTTGGGCGCCGGTAATTTATATCCCGCACGCAAGCTGGACG
Source organism: Phytophthora ramorum (assembly GCF_020800215.1). Lineage (NCBI taxonomy): Eukaryota > Oomycota > Peronosporomycetes > Peronosporales > Peronosporaceae > Phytophthora > Phytophthora ramorum. The sequence goes on from NW_027150650.1 coordinate 3,572,377, forward strand.
TTGGCAGGGCGGTAATTTATGGTCACGGGGGTCGGCTGCGTCGGCTTCGTGGTCGACATAGAGAGGAAGAGACCGAGCAGCGAGCGTAGCGACGTGGCTTTGCTGTGGCGAGGCTGGCGGAGCCGTATCGACAGTGTGGCGGGCTAGCGGCTAGCGGCTAGCGGCGGTGCTGCAGTCGGCTGTGTGGTGGGCATTGCTGCGGTGGAGAGGCTGTGGGTGGGAGTGCAAGAAAAGAGCGCGTCCGGTTTGGAGGGTTTGGGTTGTGTTGGCCTGGTATCTTGCCCGAGTGGTCTAAGGGGGCGGACTTAAGATCCGCTAGACATTCCAGTTTGCGTGGGTTCAAACCCACAGATACCTTCATATTGAGTTAGAGGGTGCTGCGTGTGCATGTGCGTGTGTGCACCAGGTGTGGGTGCAAGGCGTGTGTGCGTGCGCGTGCCTCTACGCGTGTGCGGGGGGTTGTAGCGGCGTCAAGTGCTCATGATGAGACGCGCAGGTTGCGTGCGCGTGAGAACAGCGGTGGGAGCGTGTCCAGTGCTCAGCGGGCGTGGACATGGTGTGGGTGCATAGTAGGAGATACATATGTAGGAGTAGGGTGTGCGTGACTTTGGTCATGCAGTATGGTGTAGTGGGTTAAGGCGGGTCTTTGATCCGAAGGGTGTGGGTTCGAGTCCCACATGGACGTTTTTCTTTTTGCCGACAAGAGAGCGTAGGAGGCAGGCTAGCAGCTAAAAACTCACTCAAGCAATCTCACTTTTGGTTTGCAATCTCGGCCCGAAGCCGTCTTCTAAGCTTTCAACTCTCCGCAGCTCGTAGCCAACTTCCTTTTGGGTTATGAGCCAAGTACCGACACCAAGTTCAAGGTCGAGCCTTTCGACGGCTCGAACTACTCGCTGTGGAGCTACAAGATGAAGATGTACCTGATGTCCAAGGGATTGTGGGAAGCTGTCCCGGGGAAGCCGGATCGACGGCGAAGGAGCAACAAGCGCACGCGGCGATTGTGCTCAACCTAAACGACTCGCAGTTGATGCACGTGGTGACGTCCACGACTGCGAAGGAGGCGTGGACACGTTGAAGAAGTTCCACAAGACTCAAGACCATGGCGAACCGGGTGGCTCAAGGAAAAGTTCTCGGCGTTCAAGTTCACGGCGTCCTCCGTCGGCAAGCACGTGACGGAGTTGGAGAAGCTCGTGATGGAGATGAAGAACGCGGGGTGTGAGCCAACTGAGGAAGACGTCTGCGCGACGATGCTGCGGAGTCTGCCATCGAGCTACGAGGCTCTGGTTCAGCGTTTCGCATGTCAGTG